>NC_053041.3:432261051-432576560 GCF_002575655.3 Aegilops tauschii subsp. strangulata | reverse complement strand
GGCTGCATTATTGGAGTCTGTGTATGATATTTGGAGTACGTACTGGACCGTGTCTCCTGTGGGGGACGTTAAGACAATGCCCGCTCCTAAGCCGGCCAGCATTTTAGAGCCGTCGAAGTTCATGACCCAATTGGAATATGTACCGTACTCTTTAGGGAGTTTGGCCTCTGTCCATTCGGCGATGAAGTCAGCCAATACTTGGGATTTATTGGCTCGGCGCGGCTTATATGTTATATCAAATGGCAGGAGCTCAATGGCCCACTAGGCAATCCGGCCTGTAGCACCGCGGTTGTTTATTATGTCATCGAGTGGTACTTCGGAAGCCACGGTGATCGAGTACTCTTGGAAGTAGTGCCATAGATTCCGGGATGCCATGAAGACCGCATATGCTATCTTTTGGTAATGAGGGTACCAGGATTTGCATGGTGTGAGGACAGTGGATACATAGTATACCGGTTTCTGAATCGGGAATTTATGTCCGTCCTCCTCTCGTTCAGCAACGAGCACCGCACTCACCACCTGGTGTGTTGCAGAGATGTATAATAACATGGGTTCGCCGACGGCTGGCGCGGCCAGGATTGGGTTGCTTGCTAAAAGAGCTTTTATTTCCTCCAGTTCGGTCGTTGCCGCATCCGTCCACTCGAAGTGGTTGGTGCGCCCGAGCAGGCGATATAGTGGTAATGCCTTTTCTCCTAATCCGGAGATAAAGCGGCTTAGACCTGCCACGCATCCAGCTAATTTTTGGACCTGTTTGTGGTCTGTTGGCGTAGCCAATTGTGACAAAGCTCGGATTTTGGCTGGGTTTGCCTCAATTCCTCTATTGGAAACTATGAAGCCCAGCAGTTTTCTGGCAGGAACGCCGAAGACACATTTTTCCGGATTGAGCTTGATGTCGTATGTCGGAAGTTGTCAAATGTGAGACGCAGGTCGTCTACTAGTGACTCGACGTGCTTAGTTTTGATGACGACGTCATCCATGTATGCTTTGACCATCTTGCCGATTTGTTTCTCCAGGCATGTTTGGATCATGCGTTGGTAGGTGGCGCCTGCATTTTTTTAGCCCGAAGGGCATAGTGTTGAAGCAGAAAGGCCCGTATGGGGTAATGAATGCCGTTGCGGCTTGGTCAGACTCTTTCATTTTGATTTGATGGTATATCGAGTATGCGTCGAGGAAACACAGTGAGTCATGTCCTGCAGTGGCATCAATGATTTGATCAATGCGGGGAAGTGGGAAGGGGTCCTTAGGGCAGGCCTTGTTAAGGTCTTTGAAATCGATGCACAGGCGCCCAGATTTATCCTTTTTTGGTACCATCACCAGGTTTGCTAGCCAGTCTGGGTGTTTTATTTCTCTGATGAACCCGGCCTCAATTAACTTGGCTAGCTCTTCCCCCATAGCTTGTCATTTGGGTTCGGAAAAACGCCGCAGTGCTTGCTTGACCGGCTTGTATCCCTTCAATATATTGAGGCTGTGCTCAGCCAATCCGCATGGGATTCCTAGCATATCAGAAGGGTGCCAGGCGAATATGTCCCAGTTCTCGCGTAGGAATGCGCGTAGGGCGGCGTCGACCGTCAGGTCCAGCTGTGCCCCGATGGAGGCTGTCTTTTTCGGGTCCGTTGGGCGAACTTGAAATTTGACTATTTCGTCTGCTAGTTTAAAGGAGGTGGATTTGGGCCGCTTATCGAGGATTATGTCGTCCCCATCCACCGTGGAGCGTAGTGCGGTTAATTCTTTGGTTGCAAGGGCCTCGGATAGTGCCTCGAGGGCCAGGCATGCGGTTTTGTTTTCGGCGCGAAGTGTTATGTCCAGATCACTGGCGAGAGTGATAATACCGTTGGGCTCGGGCATCTTGAGCTTCATATACCCGTAATGAGGTATGGCTTGAAAGCGCGTGAATGCATCTCGCCCCAACAGGGCATGATCCCTACTGTTGAAAGGGGCCACTTGGAAGGTTATCTCTTCGGACCAATAGTTCTCCGGCATGCCGAATACCACGTCGAGTTTAATTTTTCCTGCGCATCTTGCTTCCCGACTGGGAATGATTCCTCGAAAAGTCGTGTTACTTTGCTCGATGCGGCTTATGTCTATTTGCATTTTATTGAGCGTGTCCTTGTAGATGAGGTTCAGTCCGCTGCCTCCGTCCATTAGCACTTTAGTGAGCCCAAAGCCATCCACAATTGGATTGAGGACCAAGGCTGCGGGTGCCCGGACCGACCGGAAATATGGTTCATCATCGGCATTAAAAGTTATGGCCGTGTCGTTCCATGGATTTATTCCTGCGACTTGGCAGACTTCAGCGAGGTCATGGAGTGCCCTCTTGCACCGATTATTTGAAGCGAAAGTCTCAAAGATCGTCAATACTCTTAGGTCGTCATTTTGCAAAGAGTGCTGCTCTGAGGTATTTTTGGTGAGGATATCCTTGCCGCTCTTGGCCACTTGCTGGAGTATCCAACATGCCCTAAGGTTGTGGGTTGATTCGGAATCCGGTGTTGTGTGTATCTTGCATGGCTTATCGAGCCATCCCTCCAGAACGGTTCCGCGTCCCGTAATGGGCTTAATTTTCTTGCCCACGGGGTCGGTTGCCCCGCGAGGGTGCATCCTTTTTGCCCGCACGGGAGGTGGCATAGAGGCTGGTGGTTCCCAGCGAGATGTCTGAGTTTTCCAGGCGCTTTCCATCGCGCAGTACTTCTGTACTATTGTTGCCAAGTCAGCAAACTGTAGTACGCGACGACGGTTGAGGGCGTTGAGGATTCCTTTGTTCATGCAATTATTGCAGAATACTGAGATCGCGTCCTCATCGCGGCAATCTTTAATCTTGTCCTTGACAAGGAGGAATCTGGCCCAGAAGTGATGGAGTGTTTCTTGAGATTGCTGTCGTACGTACATGAGGTCGCATAGATCCGGGGGACCGGAATTGCTTGGCGAATATTGCTTGTGGTGGGTGGGCGGGGTTAAATTCGAACCCTGGCCCAATGTGGAGTCTGGAGTTTGAAAAACTTCCGAGTTTATTAGTGGCTCTGGGATGTCCAACGATCTTTTAGGCTCAATGCCTGGTTCTAATTTCGGAGGACTGGGAGTATCCCCCCGCGGACGGGTATATGGTTCTCCGAGCTCGGAAATCCGAACATAGCTTGTTTTCAGCATAGGGGAGGAGTCGTTGTTTTGCTCCTCTACAACCGCTATCTGATGGGTGACTGGTGGAGATTTGATTTCTCTCTGATCGGGTTTAAGCCCAATCCGATCATAGTCTGAAGCGACCCCCAAGGCGGTGATGCGATCCAGGAGTTTGTTTAAAGATGATAGATCCACCTGATCCATCCGTTTGGAGTGTTCGGAGTCAACCCGGAGGCGATTTTCAATGAATTGGGAAGTCATCATTGGCTTAAAGGCCGAATGGGCGGCCATGGTAAAGCTGCCGAGCCGGAGGGTTTGTCCAGGGGCCAGGACTTCTCCGGAAGTGATGCTGTCCTTGATAACAAGGCGAGCCATCGACCCTGCTGTCGACGCCACACAGGAACTCTCAATAAAAGCACCAATGTCGGTGTCAAAACTGACAGATCTCGGGTAGGGGGTCCCGAACTGTGCCTCTGAGGATCGATAGTAACAGGAGACAGGGACAAGATGTTTACCCAGGTTCAGGCCCTCTTGATGGAGGTAATACCCTACTTCCTGCTTGATTATCTTGGATGTATATGGGGTTACAAGAGTTGATCTACCTCGAGATCGTAATGGCTAAACCCTAGATGTCTAGCCCGTATGATTATGATTATTCTCTATAGACTAAACCCTCCGGTTTATATAGACACTGGAGGGACCTAGGGTTGTACAGAATCGGTTTACAGAGAACAGAATCTTCATATCCGAACGCCAAGCTTGCCTCCCATGTAAAGGAGAGTCCCATCTGGACACGGGAAGAAGTCTTCTATGTTCTATCTTCATGGCCCATTAGTCTGGCACACGTCACCCAATCCGGACGCCCGAGGACCCCTTATTCTAGGACTTCCTCAGCTGCGTTTCTGGTGGTGAGCAGCAAGGGAAAATCGGATCGAGGAAGCGTCGCATCGATTGGAGAGAATTTCCAAGGAGCTGCGCCTGGCGCAGCACAAGGCGGAGGCGCAAGTCGATCGCAGGGGAGAGATTGTGAGGGATGTCAGCATCTGGCAGCGTCACATTGATTTCGAGTAGGGCTAATGGCAGAGATCATATTCATGGAGTCAGATGCGGAGGAAAGAACGTGCATGCCTGCGCAATGGCATGAGCAGCCGGTGCAACTGTTCAAATGGGCAGTAGGAGAAGCGAAATCCCGGGACCAGTTGCGGTGGCGTCGCTGGGCATGCATCGTAGGCAAGGTGAGCTGCCCTCCTTCCCCGCCAGGAATGCAGTGACCTAGTCGGTTGCTGCTGCAGTGAACTTGCAACGCCATGTCGGTTTGCAACCTTGATAATCACTCCATCTATATGTATTGTATTCCTGTGAAAATACTTGGTCGTTTGGAAAAGGATGGTAATTGATTTATCACTAGTTTTAGAATGCTTTGTCGTGACAATCAACTGAAGCCACAACCAGAAGTCTGTATCACGTAATACTTTACGGTCGGTCGCACCAACAGACGGTCGGTCGCACCCGCCTCTCACCGAAGGGACACGCATCGGCTTGGTCTGACATGTACGACCAGTTACATCACTAACTTCTGCGACCGCATTTGAGCAGTGCAGTACTCCCTCTATCTCAGTTTACAAGTCTTGCACATGTACCTAGGTCACTAATTTGACCAACTTAATAAGAGGCATACATTACAAAAAAATCATTACAAACTTCAAATATTCAGATTATTTTTTATGTTAAACAATTTATTTTATATAAGTTACATTGACGACCTAGATACACGTGCAAGCCTTGTAAACTAAGATGGAGGGAGTACTTGAAATTTATGTTCCACTAAACTCATCGGGAGCCGTTTCGGGCCTCGAAACAAAAACCATCAATTAATCTTTAGCTTGTTCCCATCACATTCCAAAACTGCATACAAATGCTCCCACCTTGTTTCTTGTTTCTTAACATATCAACCAATAAGAGATGTGGGGTGTAACATCCCAAATTTTCAATTTGGAATGTTATACATAGATCATCATTGCATATCATGTTTTGTTGCATTTTTGACAAATCCTCGATAAATCCTAAGCAACTCAAGGACCCTCGGAGAGAGTTGGGGATTTTCTCGAATTTTCATATTTGATTTTCATCAAATAATAAGACGAGGATTTTATTTTAATTATTTTCTCTCCGGAAAAATATTTCAATTTTAAAAATAAACGAGAGGAGAAAATATGACTTCTCCAAAACAATTGAAATACTGGAGGAAAAATATTAAAATCATTTATTGACATTTATTTGGATTTTATTTGCAATTTTTATTGCATTAAAAATATTGCATGTTTTCAAAGTATTTATTTTGGTTTAAAAAAATGTTCACCCTATTCTAGATTTTCTAACTAGACGGGGAAAATTTATTTCATATTTTTCTGATTTTTATTTATTTTTCTACGCAATATTTTCCGCGGAACTTTAAAAAAAAAGAGATCCGCCCGCGCGCCGACTGGGCCAAAGGCCCAGCCGACGGCCCAGCCCCGCCGCCCGTCTTCTCCGTCCCGGAGACGGGATCGCCGCCGAGTCCCGGCCGGCTACGCCGCCGCCCGGTGCCCCCTTCCCCAAGCTCGGACCCCCCTCCTATATATATATAGCGCCCCCCTCTCTTTCCTCATCGCCGCCGCACCCCCCCCCCCGAGCCCCGCACCCCGTCGCCGAGCCCGGAGCCCGCCGGAGCTTCGCCGGAGCCCGTCCCCGTGGTACTGCCGCCGCCCGTTCTTTGCCGGTTTTCGTTTAAAAAAAACCTTTGTTTAAAAAAAACCCTAGATCGGTTTTTTTTTCGGTTTTATTATTTTGCGAGCGTTCACCGAACCGTTCGTTTTAACGAACGCGTTCATCGGTTTTTCTCTGTTAACGAACGTCCGTTATTTAACCGTTCGTCCGTTTTTCTTTTTCGTCGGATTTTCTCGTTATTTTCTCAGATTCGATTTCTGATCGAATCTTCGATTCTGTTTAACTTCTCGCTCGTTTATCGGAATCAGGCGATTCAAGCGCCTAGAGTTTCGTCTCGAAATTCTCTTTCCGTTTAACCCACTCAAACAAGTTTTTGCTACAGTAAAATTTGACCTAGATCCATATTAGCAAACGAAGTTTCTTTCTTTCGCCGTTTGACTTTCGTTGCTTCTTTCGAGTTGATTCTTTTTGCAAACCGGAGTTCTTAAGTTGAACTTTCTGGTTGGATCTTTCATTTGAGTTTTACCTGTGCATTAGATGAGTACTGATTGTATGCTTGTTTGTTTGTGATAGAGTACCCGGAGTGTGCCGCTTGTTACTTCGAATCGCTAGGTTTTGCGGATCATCAGCAAGGCAAGTAACACTTTGATCATATTCCGTTCATACCCAGTTTTATTGCATTAGATCTATTTCCTCAAACACATTGCATGGTTAGGATCTAATTAAATTGTGGGAACTGGGAAGTAGTTGAGGTAGAACCTATTACCTGTTTTACTTTATCAAACCCTTGGGAGTTACTTCTACGTTGCTTTTATTATTGCCATGCTATGCTCGTAGACGTGGATTGGGTTTGAGACATATTCATGACAGATGTGAGATTGTTAATAATGGTTCAACTTAAGGTGGCAACTAAAACTCACATCTGGGTGGATTGAGGCACCTGGAGAACCCAGTGTTGCCTGTATGTATAAGGTCCGCCACCCAGGCTCAAAGGGATCATAAGATTATTCATGCTAGAAACTTCCGTGTGCAGCCACAAGCTATTATGGGCTCTAGCATAGCTGAGTAGGTTACAGGATCTCTTGAAGAGGTGGACTAGCAGATGTAGGGGAAAGTAGGTGTACCGGTCCATCCAGAGTAAAGAGTGATTGTTTCTGAAAGACTGTGTCTCGGTCATCCGTTTCTCAAACATCATGTAGTGCGAGAATCAAGCGGAGGCGATCGAGTCTTGTGGGGAAAAGTGCGTAAACCTCTGCAGAGTGTACAAACTAATCATGATTAGCCGTGTCCCCGGTTATGGACAACTTGAGTATCTAGTACCTGGATTATCATTTGAATCTCATCACCGTGATACTTATAATTAATTTTGTTGGGTTAATGATGACACTTAATTGGGATTGAGTTGGAGGTACCTTCTCAATGTTTCAACCACCATGATAGTTAAATAAAATTTAGTCCTTTGCAGTAGGATAAAATTGGCTTTCCGCAAAACTGTAACCATAGAGCTTTCCACCAGCCATATATGCATATAGTATAGCATTATTATTGTTCATTGCTCTCTATGTGTTACATTGCCAGCATATTCTATGTGCTGACCCGTTTTCGGGCTGCAACGTTTCATGTTGCAGACTTTTCAGACGACGAGTAAGGTGCCTTAGGTCATGGTCTTATACTCAGTGATGCCGCTGGTGTTGATGGACTCACTTATCTTCCAAGTCTTCCGCTGTTATCGTTGTTAGATGGCCTTAAGCCATGTTTTCATACTTTATCTCTTCGGAGATATTCGATGTAATAAGTGTGTGATTGCTACTCTGTTATAAATCCTCCATTTGTACTGTGCGTGTCAGCATTACTGATCCAGGGATGACACTGGTGCACAGCAGCACAGGCCATTTGAGGTCTGGTCGCTACAAAGTTGGTATCAGAGCACACGCTGACTGTAGGACACGACCACTAAGCTTAAGCCCTAGAAAGCTTCTCTCTTCTCATTTCTGACGCCTCTCCACTTTCTACTCTTTTAGGAATGGCGAATGCAAGGAGCAAGTTCATGCAACCAGATGAAGACACGCCGTTTGGACGACATTTGAAGGAAGTCACCAAGTACTTGAACATAGGAATACCAAGCGTCACCGGAACCTACAATGCCACATTACCGGAAGAGGAGAGCTGGAAGATTCAAGTTATCATTCCAGGAAGGACGTTTGTGCCAATTACTGAACCCATGAGATTGGTTTTCGAAGCACCAACTTGGAGTTTAGGGAAGAGCATAGCCGCACACATCGCCATGGGACGCATCGGAGAAGTCTACCACCAGGAGCTTAAGGATACAATTTACCAAATTTGTGGACGTCGAGACGCGCACTGGGAGATGATCAAGACCAAGAAGGATGGATCAATTGCAGCTTTCATCCAGGAGCAGAACCAGCATATTCGACGCCAGGAGAATCAGATGTGCACGGACAAGGAAGAACTGAAGAAGGCATTAACGAAGATCAAGGAACTCCAAGAAGAACTCAAGGCTACACGCGAAGATTACTTGGAGGAAATCAACGCACTAGTAGGGAAGATTGACGACCTGGAGAATAAGATTGGAGCATTCGTGGGAAATCCAGTGCCAAAAGCAGAAGTCGACGAATGCACTTGTCCGGATAACTACATCATCATCGACGACACCGACTCGGAACCAAGTGAAGACGAATGGATTGATGAAGCTGGAGCAGACATCATGGAGTCTTCAACGGATCAGAATTTCTAGTAGACCACCATATCAGTAGTAGTTTCCCCCCATTTAATAGTATAGTTCAAGCACTTTGTAACGCTAGTTGGATCGATTGTTTTGCCTTGTTTGGATTGATTGAGTGATATTGATTGAATTTGTCTCATGAGCATATGGGTAGTGTTTTCTCTCTAGACCTCATTCTATTCTAAACTCTCATCTTTTCTAAACCTATCAGATGCCTCCGAGACGCGACACCGGATTTGTTTTCCCGCCAGAGATCACCCAGTTAATTCAGCAACAGAATGCCCTGATGCAGGTGTTAGTTCAGAACCAAGGCAACAACAACAACAACCCACCGCCACCACCACCTGTTGATCACTTAGCCCGTTTCTTAAGGCTAAACCCGCCGGTGTTTTCCAGTAGCACCGAGCCGATTGTTGTAGATGATTGGCTCCGCAAAGTTGGAAGGGAGTTGACCACTGCAGGATGCACAGATGCGGAAAGAGTGCGTTTTGCCGCACATCAGCTTGATGGACCCGCAGCATCATGGTGGGAGAATTATACAGCCACGCACCCTATTGACACTGTCACATGGGACCAGTTTCAGCAAGCTTTCCGTACAGCTCATGTTTCAGCAGGAGCTATGGCTATGAAGAAGCGTGAGTTTCGCAACCTACGCCAAGGAGGACGCACCGTAGGCCAGTATGTGGAGGATTTCAGTAAGTTAGCACGTTATGCACCAGATGACGTTGCTACAGATGCAGCCAAGCAGGAGAAGTTTCTGGAAGGATTGAATGATGAGCTGAGTATGCAGTTGATGGTAGAAACTTTCAACAACTACCAGGAGCTGGTAGATAGAGCTCTCATGATTGAAGGGAAGCAACAGCAGATTGAAAACCGTAAGAGGAAGTATGGACAAGGGAAGTACAATTCTGGAGCCCAGCAGAAGCCACGATTTACCCCGAAGCCGGGAGGACAGTTTCAGCATACCCATGGAGGAGGTAGTTCGCACAACCATAATGGCTCCAAGAATGGTAATGGGAATGGAGGAGGAAACGGACATAACCGCACCAACCCATCTACCCCAACCAAGAGAGATCTAAGTCACATTACTTGTTTCAAGTGCCAGAAGACGGGACATTATGCTACTGATTGTCCCGAAGCCCAAAATGGGGATGGCAATGGAAGCTCTGGGAAGAAGCCGAACCCGTTCAACAAAGGACATGTGAACCACGTGAGCGTGGAGGAGGTTGAAGCTCAGCCTGATGCAGTAATAGGTAAGTTTTTGGTTAAGTCATTTACTGCAACCGTTCTTTTCGATACTGGTGCATCGCATTCATACATATCAAGGGGATTCGCAAACAAGTTTAAGATGTCCACCCAAGTTCTCAAAAGCCCCATGTTAGTAACCTCGCCAGGAGCAGAGTATATGGCCACCCAAGGATGTTTTCAGATACCGTTGGCCATTGGTAGGCATGTTTTCCCCTCAGACCTCATTGTTTTGGAATCGCAAGGTTTGGATGTGATTTTGGGAATGGATTGGCTATCGTTGTATGGAGGAAACATCGATTGTGCCAGCAAGACGATTTGCTTACCACCCTGGAAGGAAAAAGGATCAAGTATGTATCCCGGCATATGCCGAAGAGGACTCAAGTGAATTCCTTATCAGGAGTTGTACAGGAGGAAGTACCAGTGGTGAAGGATTATCCGGATGTATTTCCAGAAGAGTTGCCAGGCATGCCACCAGATAGAGACATTGAGTTCTTGATTGAACTTTTGCCAGGCACAGGGCCAATATCTAAGAGACCGTACAGGATGCCAGCAAAGGATTTGGAGGAAATTAAGAAGCAGATCAAGGAGTTACTGGATAAAGGCTATATTCGCCCAAGTTCGTCACCTTGGGGATCCCTAGTACTTCTAGTGGAGAAGAAAGATGGATCACTAAGGATGGTTGTTGATTACCGAGGATTGAATGAAGTGACCATCAAAAACAAGTACCCACTGCCGATGATCAATGATTTGTTTGACCGCTTACAAGGAGCTAAAGTATTTTCCAAGATCGACCTACAATCAGGATACCATCAGTTAAAGATTCGAGAGCAAGATATACCCAAGACGGCCTTTACCACCAGATATGGATTGTATGAGTATACCATTATGTCATTTGGTCTGACTAACGCACCTGCCTATTTCATGAACCTGATGAACAAAGTGTTTATGGAGTTTTTGGATAAGTTCGTCGTGGTGTTCATTGATGATATTTTAATCTTTTCCAAGGATGAAGAAGAGCATGAGGAGCATTTACGATTGGTACTTGAGAAGCTCAGAGAACATCAATTATATGCCAAGTTCAGCAAATGTGAATTTTGGCTGAAGGAAGTTGGATTCCTTGGACATGTTATTTCTGGAGAAGGAATAGCAGTAGACCCTGCCAAGGTTGACACAGTGACAAGTTGGGAATCACCCACGACAGTTGGAGAAATCCGGAGTTTTCTTGGACTTGCAGGATACTACCGGAGATTTATCGAGAATTTCTCAAGGATTGCTAAGCCCATGACTGAGCTATTGAAGAAGGACACCAAATTCAATTGGACTGAGGAATGTGAAGCTAGTTTCCAAGAGTTGAAGAAACGATTGGTTACATCACCAGTGTTGATTCTGCCAGATCAACGCAAGGACTATGAAGTTTATTGCGACGCTTCTCGTCGAGGACTTGGAGCAGTGCTTATGCAGGAAGGAAGAGTTGTGTCATATGCTTCACGACAACTTAAACCCCATGAGAAGAATTATGCTACGCATGATTTGGAATTAGCAGCCGTGGTGCATGCATTGAAGACGTGGAGACATTTTCTCATCAGAAACCATTGTGAGGTGTACACGGATCACAAGAGTTTGAAGTACATCTTCACGCAGAAGGAGTTAAATCTCAGACAGAGGAGATGATTGGAGCTCATTAAAGATTATGATATGAGATTGCATTATCACCCTGGAAAGGCTAACGTAGTAGCAGACGCGTTGAGCCGCAAGAGTCATGTCAACACCCTCATGACAGGAGAATTACCTCAAGAGTTAGCCGAGGACCTTCGCGGGCTATGTTTGGAAATAGTCCCTAGAGGCTATTTAGCGACATTGGAGATTCAGTCTACCTTGATGGAAAGGATCAGAGAAGCTCAGAAGACAGACAAGGAGATTGAAGAGATAAAGGAGAAGATGAGCAAAGGTAAAGCCAAGGGATTTCGTGAGGATGAGCACTATACCTTATGGTTCGAGGACCACGTATATGTGCCAAATGATCCGGAGATCAGGAAGTTGATTTTGCAGGAAGCCCATGATTCACCATACTCGATTCACCCAGGGAATACCAAGATGTATTTGGATTTGAAGAATACCTTCTGGTGGACCGGAATGAAGAAGGATATTGCGGAGTATGTAGCAGTTTGTGATGTATGTCAGAGAGTGAAGGCAGAGCATCAGAAGCCAGCAGGATTGCTGCAGCCATTGCCGATACCCGAATGGAAGTGGGATAAAATAGGCATGGATTTTATCACAGGATTACCCAGGACTCGTTCAGGCTATGACTCGATATGGGTTGTAGTCGACCGTTTGACGAAAGTGGCTCATTTCATTCCAGTGAAGACCACTTACACCAGTGCTAAGTTGGCAAAGATATACATGACCAGGACAGTATGTTTGCATGGAGTTCCGAGGACCATTGTATCAGACAGAGGAACCCAATTTACCTCGAAGTTTTGGAAGCAGTTACATGAAACATTGGGAACCAGGCTGGAATTTAGTACAACATTTCACCCACAGACAGATGGACAGACCGAGAGAGTCAACCAGATTTTGGAGGACATGTTGAGAGCATTTGCACTAGATTATGGATCTAGTTGGGACGACAATTTGCCATATGCGGAGTTTTCGTATAACAACAGTTATCAAACCAGTTTGAAGATGGCCCCTTTCGAAGCTTTGTACGGAAGGAGGTGTAGAACACCGTTGTTATGGGACGAAGTTGGAGATCGTCAGTTGTTTGGACCAGATTTGATTAAGGAGTCTGAACAGAAAGTAAGGTTGATTCGCGATAGGCTCAATGTAGCCCAGTCCAGGCAGAAGAGTTATGCCGATTCTAAACGAAAGGAGACAGTTCATGAAGTCGGAGACAGAGTGTATCTTCGAGTATCACCACTTCGAGGAGTGAAGCGCTTTGGAGTTAAGGGAAAGTTAGCGCCCCGTTTTATCGGACCATACAGAGTGTTGGAACGTATGGGAGAAGTTGCCTACAAGTTGGAATTGCCCGAAGGATTGTCTGGAGTACATGATGTATTTCACGTTTCGCAGTTGAAGAAGTGCCACGCAGAAATGGCTGAGATACCGCTGAAAGATACTGTGCCACTGGAAGCGATTCAGTTGGAAAGTGATTTGACCTATGAGGAGAAGCCAGTTAAGATTCTCGAGTATGCCAGCCGAGTTACCCGCAGCAAGGTTATCAAGTTTTGCAAAGTCCAGTGGAGTCACCACACGGAGGATGAAGCCACCTGGGAGCGAGAGGAAGATCTACGGAAAAACCACTCCCACCTGTTTTCTAGCCAACCCGAATCTCGAGGGCGAGATTCATCTTAAGGGGGGTAGGTTTGTAACATCCCAAATTTTCAATTTGGAATGTTATACATAGATCATCATTGCATATCATGTTTTGTTGCATTTTTGACAAATCCTCGATAAATCCTAAGCAACTCAAGGACCCTCGGAGAGAGTTGGGGATTTTCTCGAATTTTCATATTTGATTTTCATCAAATAATAAGACGAGGATTTTATTTTAATTATTTTCTCTCCGGAAAAATATTTCAATTTAAAAATAAACGAGAGGAGAAAATATGACTTCTCCAAAACAATTGAAATATTGGAGGAAAAATATTAAAATCATTTATTGACATTTATTTGGATTTTATTTGCAATTTTTATTGCATTAAAAATATTGCATGTTTTCAAAATATTTATTTTGGTTTAGAAAAATGTTCACCCTATTCTAGATTTTCTAACTAGACGGGGAAAATTTATTTCATATTTTTCGGATTTTTATTTATTTTTCTACGCAATATTTTCCGCGGAACTTTTTTTTTTAAAAAAAGAGATCCGCCCGCGCGCCGACTGGGCCAAAGGCCCAGCCGACGGCCCAGCCCTGCCGCCCGTCGTCTCCGTCCCGGAGACGGGATCGCCGCCGAGTCCCGGCCGGCTACGCCGCCGCCCGGTGCCCCCTTCCCCAAGCTCGGACCCCCCTCCTATATATATATAGCGCCCCCCCTCTCTTTCCTCATCGCCGCCGCACCCCCCCCCCCCCCCGAGCCCCGCACCCCGTCGCCGAGCCCGGAGCCCGCCGGAGCTTCGCCGGAGCCCGTCCCCGTGGTACTGCCGCCGCCCGTTCTTTGCCGGTTTTCGTTTAAAAAAAACCTTTGTTAAAAAAAACCCTAGATCGGTTTTTTTTTTCGGTTTTATTATTTTGCGAGCGTTCACCGAACCGTTAGTTTTAACGAACGCGTTCGTCGGTTTTTCTCTGTTAACGAACGTCCGTTATTTAACCGTTCGTTCGTTTTTCTTTTTCGTCGGATTTTCTCGTTATTTTCTCAGATTCGATTTCTGATCGAATCTTCGATTCTGTTTAACTTCTCGCTCGTTTATCGGAATCAGGCGATTCAAGCGCCTAGAGTGTCGTCTCGAAATTCTCTTTCCGTTTAACCCACTCAAACAAGTTTTTGCTACAGTAAAATTTGACCTAGATCCAGATTAGCAAACGAAGTTTCTTTCTTTCGCCGTTTGACTTTCGTTGCTTCTTTCGAGTTGATTCTTTTTGCAAACCGGAGTTCTTAAGTTGAACTTTCTGGTTGGATCTTTCATTCGAGTCTTACCTGTGCATTAGATGAGTACTGATTGTATGCTTGTTTGTTTGCGATAGAGTACCCGGAGTGTGCCGCTTGTTACTTCGAATCGCTAGGTTTTGCGGATCATCAGCAAGGCAAGTAACACTTTGATGATATTCCGTTCATACCCAGTTTTATTGCATTAGATCTATTTCCTCAAACACATTGCATGGTTAGGATCTAATTAAATTATGGGAACTGGGAAGTAGTTGAGGTAGAACCTATTACCTGTTTTACTTTATCAAACCCTTGGGAGTTACTTCTACGTTGCTTTTATTATTGCCATGCTATGCTCGTAGACGTGGATTGGGTTTGAGACATATTCATGACAGATGTGAGATTGTTAATAATGGTTCAACTTAAGGTGGCAACTAAAACTCACATCTGGGTGGATTGAGGCACCTGGAGAACCCAGTGTTGCCTGTATGTATAAGGTCCGCCACCCAGGCTCAAAGGGATCATAAGATTATTCATGCTAGAAACTTCCGTGTGCAGCCACAAGCTATTATGGGCTCTAGCATAGCTGAGTAGGTTACAGGATCTCTTGAAGAGGTGGACTAGCAGATGTAGGGGAAAGTAGGTGTACCGGTCCATCCAGAGTAAAGAGTGATTGTTTCTGAAAGACTGTGTCTCGGTCATCCGTTTCTCAAACATCATGTAGTGCGAGAATCAAGCGGAGGTGATCGAGTCTTGTGGGGAAAAGTGCGCAAACCTCTGCAGAGTGTACAAACTAATCATGATTAGCCGTGTCCCTGGTTATGGACAACTTGAGTATCTAGTACCTGGATTATCATTTGAATCTCATCACCGTGATACTTATAATTAATTTTGTTGGGTTAATGATGACACTTAATTGGGATTGAGTTGGAGGTACCTTCTCAATGTTTCAACCACCATGATAGTTAAATAAAATTTACTCCTTTGCAGTAGGATAAAATTGGCTTTGCGCAAAACTGTAACCATAGAGCTTTCCACCAGCCATATATGCATATAGTATAGCATTATTATTGTTCATTGCTCTCTATGTGTTACATTGCCAGCATATTCTATGTGCTGACCCGTTTTCGGGCTGCAACGTTTCATGTTGCAGACTTTTGAGACGATGAGTAAGGTGCCTTAGGTCGTGGTCTTATACTCAGTGATGCCGCTGGTGTTGATGGACTCACTTATCTTCCAAGTCTTCCGCTGTTATCGTTGTTAGATGGCCTTAAGCCATGTTTTCATACTTTATCTCTTCGGAGATATTCGATGTAATAAGTGTGTGATTGCTACTCTGTTATAAATCCTCCATTTGTACTGTGCGTGTCAGCATTACTGATCCAGGGATGACACTGGTGCACAGCAGCACAGGCCATTTGAGGTCTGGTCGCTACATGGGGCGTGCATGTTTTCAATGACTCAAGACTACCAAACACGACATGCAGTGGTTAGTTCATTGCATGCAATGATATTAATTAGCAAATAAACATTAAGTTATCTCGTTCTCCCCACCTTGTTGGTCATGATGCACAACCTAAGATGACTTATTCACCTAGACAGAGGGAGTAGTATAATTAAGTGCAAACCTGCTCACACCTAGTACATATCAAACCTGAACATGTTCCCACTATGCATGTTTTAGTACTAGTGCTAGTACTAGGTTATAAAAAGGGGAACTAGTACCTAGCCGAAAATCACTCTACCTCTTCCTCCTCATAAGTCTTTCTTGTTTGTCCGTCCTTTCCATGGCCGGTGTGCAGAGCTCTAGGTTGAGAACTATCTGAACTACTCGTAACAAGGGAGTGGCCACAAAGGCTGTGGAAAAAAAAGAGGGCTCGCCACCTCGCAGAGAGCTCGAAAGATCTCTCACGGGCAGGCAATGGCTCCCAGGTGCGCCCTAGCCGCGGAGGTGAACATGCCGAGCTGGCGGCGCTGGAGTTGTTATCCCTCGACGGCATGCCCGATCAGCTCAATAAGCACCTCAATAAGCAGAAGGAGTTCATCCACGGCTTGGTGGAGTTGCTGAAGGAGAGCCTCGACGGCATGCCCGCTGAGCTCAGTGAGCAGGGGGAGTTCACCGCCGGCTTGGTGATGCTGCTGAAGAAGAGCATTGCCTCGGAGAAGAAGGCGACCAGTGAAATCCTGCAACTTTAGGAGGATAAGGCGAAGCTCTGCCATGAGCTCGACCTGCTGAAGGAGGAGAATGCCGGCTGGAAGAAGCTACATGAGAATAGTAGTTCCTCGATGAAGATGCTGCAGGCCCTCGTCATGGAACAGAAGGAGGAGTTGGCGAAGCTCCGCATCGAGCACCTGGCTCCTGTCAAGGTACGTAATGCGGCCATGGAACAGATGATGAAGGCTCGTGTCGAGAAATCCCGCTTCATGGACAGAATGAAGAAGATGGCGGAGGAGTCGCGCAAGGAGATGGAGGTCGTGGAGGCGATGAAGAAGCAGTTATGACTCCGCGTCCAGCAACCCTTCATGTAGTAGAGAGCAGCGCCCCAGACTTGTGTGTGTGTCTTCCTTCTTTTTTGGGGGTGATAATCTTCCTTCTTCTTTTGCTCCTGTGTTTCTTCTTTTGCTTTGGGTGTTTCGCCACAAGTGTCACGTTCTCTGCGAGGCATGAATAGAATAATGCTAACAATGAGATGACTAGCAAATTAGATCATTTTTATCGCCATATGGCACTGGGCTGCCGTGTTTCGTGCTCCTCTGTCGTACTGCTCCAGTGGAAAACTTGAGTATACCGCATGGTTCTTTTCTCCTCCTCAGGTCGTCGGCACATTTATATGAGTAGTCAAATCACAAGGCCCCGCCTTCCAGCAGTAATGAGCCATCAAATCACAAAGGCCCTCGCCTCTCTTGAAACCGACCAAGCTAGACTGCCCCGCCCTCTAGCCTTTAAAAAAATGTATACTGTTGTACAGTAGTAGTATCAATGGATTGCGCCATGGAGCAAAACTAACAAGATGGAATTAAAGAAAAAAAGGTGGTACATAGAGAGCGCTCGTCGCCAAATTATGCATACAGTACTATTAAAAAATCTAGTACGTGCTTAAATGGGGTGCTAAATTATATTAAAGAAATTAGCATACCTATTTAATTCTTGGGTTCTTATTATTTATGCCACTAGTTGTGTATCACTACTCAGTTTTGCCATTAGAAGTTACAACTACTCAAAAATGCCATCGATCCGTGAGATGCCTGCTCAAAAATGCAATTAGATATCTCGAAAATGCCATCGTTAAGTTAGATGTTTGCTCAAAAATGCCATTAGACATTGTTATTTTCACATCAAACCCGTTGACCATGTTATATGACAAAAATAAGCAGAGTCTCACAATGATAAGTGTGGCCCCGCTTGTCAGGAGTAACCAAGCGAATAATTTTACAGGAAAATAAGAACGCTGTTGGGTTCAAGTAGGCCCCACACTTTATTTTACTGTAGTGAGATAGAGGGAGAGCTGGCATGTTCGTCCATCGGTATTTATGTCATTATAACATGGCCAAAGAGCTTTGAGTCACCATAATGGTGTCCAGCACAACACACCCCTCAATTAAAACTAAGCACCCTGAAATTCTTTGACAACTAAACTGCTGGCTATATGATGTTAGCCATATATATTGTACGTATATAATGTGAAGAAACGAGTGGTAGTACTATACCAACTAAAAGATGAACTGTAAGAAATACTAGTATGTACGTACTAAAGAGTTAAATTAACGAGAAGGAACATAACATAGTTCTGCTGGGGGCTCAACACAACACACCCCTCAAATAAAACTAAGCACACCTGAAATTAAACTAAGCAACTAATCTGGTAGACACTGCATTAGAACCACCATGAGCAATGACACTGCCACCTTACTCGGACTCCTCGTCAACGTGCTCGACTTCGTCCTTGTCCCTCTTCCTCTTGGGTGATACTTCTTTTCTTGAACCGCACACCTGGCTCTTGCTCTTCATCCAACCATTGTAGATATTGAAACAAAGGTAGCCATCCATTGCAGCATAGTGGATGTGGTCTATATTTAGTACATTCCACTTCCATGCATGATGAAACTTGAATGGAGGTTTCTTTAGTGTACCGTACGAAGGATGAACCATGGCTCCTGCCAGGGTCAGCATTGAAGGATGATCGCGGGAGGGCACCGGCCCTTTCTTCTGGAGGTCGAAGCGGTTGCCTACAATGAGGCCTATCCGACCCAGGATTTCCTTGTCGTTCCTAAAGTCTACAGTAACGATTTGACTCAGCCACCCTTGAGGAACTTCTTAAATTCCTCGCACTCAAGGTCGGCATGGCATATGTGGTAGACCAAGCAGAAGTCATGCACGCAAACCTGGATCACGGCGGGCTTCTTCTTCTCTGCCTCCTTTAGATTCTTCTCGCTTCCCAGGACTGTGGTGTACTCAACGTCTAGCCCAGCGACCCACTCATCATTTGAGTTTTCGAACATGCGTCTGAAGCGAGCAAGGCATCCTTTCGCCGTCATGGAAGAACGGGTGTAGATGACATCGAACTCATCACCGGTGATGGTTCTAACCTTGTACTCACCGCCATGGATTTGGGGGGAGGGTTAGGATTAGTGGAACTGCCGTAATGTGAAAGGACAGGACGACTAGGAGCGAACTGCCGTAATGTTAAAGGACGTCCGTGGACGAGTAGGAGCGAATTGCCAGCGGTTTTTTGACTGTAAAAATGCTTTGTGGGGCGTGCAAACGGCAGGGTAGTGGCTTTCCTGGTGGATAAATGGATTCATGCATAGTACTATGGGGGGCCAATTAGAAGTCATGTCTACTCGACGCCCAATTAAATGGCTTTCGATGTCATGTCACACGTCGGGAAAATTATAGGTGATACGAAGCTTTCCATTCTCCCATGATACGGGCTTTCGAGAGCCCTTGGATCTGAGGTCGAACGGTTGCATGGCGTGATTCTAGACCTATGGGTGAATATCCTATCCTGGAGGGTTATTCTGCAAATTTTCAGCAACTTAGCATGCGACCATTCGATCTCAGATCCAAGGGCTGCCAGCAGCCCGTATCATGGTCATGCCTACCACGACCGTCGCCTCGCTCGCACCCTTGGAGATTTAACATGGTGCGTTAGGCTATCTGATGTTGGCATGTCATACATAGTCATCACTTAGTCACTCATACAACAAGGTTAGCTATAAGGTTGGCTAGAAGAGTATTTTTTACTTCTCTCTATCTCTTTCTTCATAGTATTTATTGCATTTGCCAAGGAGTGACCTCTTGCAATGAAATGGTAGTCTCAAGTCATTAAAAGCATGCACACCCCACATCTCTTATTGGTTGATATGTCAAGAAACAAGAAACGATGTATGCACCGCACCTAAGTGTTTTGGGATTATTTGGTTTTCGTAAGATGACTTGCACACCTAGACGGAGGGAGTAATTAACTTGCCACATCAGACATTATGCCTATGTGGCAGGCTTAGCACCTGTACGAGCAAGTACAATAGTGGGCTATAAGCCCGCTTACATGGCATTTTTGCATATGTGGAGGAAAGAGGCAAGGAAAAAGTGGAGGAGTGGGCTCTCATGCAAGAGCCAGCCTCTACATGGTGGAGCATTGGGAGAGGCACCTGTATACCATGGAGGTGGTCAGGAATCAGGAGACTCACGCCGGTTGTAGCGCCGCAGTTAAAATGATAAAATGGCAAGTCAAATCACGGGGCCCCACCTGTCCAGCAGTAACTCGCTGTCAAATCACATAGCCCTACATTTGCAGCAGCCTACTCCCTCATCTTCTCGCGTCTCTGTCGAACCGACTAGGCGGAATTGCCCCGCCTACCACGCAGGAAAAGCCCCGCCCTCGACTTTTAAATAGTACAATATACTAATTTTGTATCCATGGATTGTGCCATGGAGCAAAGCCTCAAGAAAATGGCGGTACACATGTACGGAGTATACAGCACGCCCGTCGCGTTCGCGTCACACCCCAGACGGTCGGTCGGTCTGGCACGCCGCTCTCCGAATGGAACGCGCGTCATATTGCGTTTGCACACACATGTGGGACCGCAATCGAGAACCGACCATAGGCATACTCCCCGGCCCCGCAAGTCGGGTGAGTTAATAGAAGAGAGAGATGAGCGATAGTACTAGAGAAGTGTTTTACAGACGTTGGCGCCTGGACGATCCCTGCATGACACAGAAGATCAGTTCGTCCATGCATGTGGCCAGACTCCAGCAGACACGCCTGGACTGGCTATTGTCTACATATCGTGCAGGCTGTGTTGTATAGGGCTGTAGTTCTGATGATAAATCTAAAAAAATGTTTCTTGTCATCTCGCAATATTAGGTGTCATGTGCTTCGGATCACTACGAGGGTTAAACAGCGACAACTGAGTTCCTCCAAGGCGCTGGTCATTGGGGGCACATGCACGAAGACTACTCGGCTACCATCTAGGTCAAGCCGGCTATGTTAATTAGGACATCTATCGATGGACCCCTTTCCTACGAGTTTATCTTTAATTTGAGCTTTGATCCTCATCTAGTTTGTCCGTCGGGATTCACGTTGTCTCCTTTGGGCAGTGAGGTTATGGTTTCTTGTCATGTGGCATTTTTTCGTGTTATATGCTATAATCCGGTGCTTCAGATCAAAATGACAACAATTGCGCCTCCGGGGCACGTGCATGAAGACTTCTCGACAGTCATTGATGAGCTCAAGCCGGCTCCGGTAGACAAAAGAAAACTAGTACTCCACTATATAGGCAGGAGCCTCCGCACTTGCTTGCTAGTGTTACTCTCTTCACACTGTCTTGTCCTCTCTCCAGATCTAAACACAACAGCAGTGGCCACACACTCTCTCTCTCTGCTCACCGCTGGTCACAGATCCAGCCGGATCCTCTCCGCCGGGGAAGGTGAGAAGGTGCAATGTTCACGCGGCCGTCCTCGGCGATGGCTCTTACCCACTGCCGACGCGTCCCGATCAGCGTACCTTGCATTCTCTCCCAAGCACCTCGGAGGGGCTCTCGCCCCTCCACCACCATGGAAGCCATGGACCAGAGGGGAAACCCTTCTCCCATCTAGGGGGAAGGTCAAGGAAGAAGAAGAAGAAGGGGGGCTCTCTCCCCCTCTCTCCCGGTGGCGCCGAAACGCCGCCGGGGCCATCATCATCACCGCAATCTACACCAACACCTCTGTCATCTTCACCAACATCTCCATCACCTTCCCCCATCTACCTATAGCGGTCCACTCGCCCGCAACCCGCTGTACCCTCTACTTGAACATGGTGCTTTATGCTTCATATTATTATCCAATGATGTGTTGCCATCCTATGATGTCTGAGTAGATTTTCGTTGTCCTATCGGTAATTGGTGAATTGCTATGATTGGTTTAATTTGCTTGTGGTTATGTTACTGTCCTTTGGTGCCCATCATATGAGCGCGTGCGTGGATCACACCATAGGGTTAGTTGTATGTTGATAGGACTATGTATTGGAGGGCAAGAGTGACAGAAGCTTCAACCTAGCATAGAAATTGATGCATACGGGATTGAAGGGGGACCAATATATCTTAATGCTATGGTTGGGTTTTACCTTAATGAACATTAGTAGTTGCGGATGCTTGCTAATAGTTCCAATCATAAGTGCATAGAATTCCAAGTCAGGGGTGACATGCTAGCAGTGGCCTCTCCCACATAAACTTGCTATCGGTCTAGTAAAGTGGTCAATTGCTTAGGAACAATTTCGCAACTGCTACCACCACTTTTCCACACTCGCTATAATAACTTTATTGCTTCTTTACCTAAAACAACCCCTAGTTTTTATTTACGTGCTCTTTATATTCTTGCAAACCTATCCAATAACACCTACAAAGTACTTCTAGTTTTATACTTGTTCTAGGTAAAGCGAACGTCAAGCATGCGTAGAGTTGTATCGGTGGTTGATAGAACTTGAGGGAATATTTGTTCTACCTTTAGCTCCTCGTTGGGTTCGACACTCTTACTTATCGAAAGAGGCTACAATTGATCCCCTATACTTTTGGGTTATCAAGACCTTTTTCTGGCGCTGTTGCCGGGGAGTTATAGCGTGGGGTGAATATTCTCGTGTGTGCTTGTTTGCTTTATCACTAAGTAATTTTTATTTGATGTTCTAAGTTGTTCTCTATCTTTAGTTATGGATATGGAACACAAAATACCAAAAAAATAGGTTTACTTGCTACTCATGGAGATGGGGAACCTCCTAAAACCCTCGATGCTCATTATGTGAAAGATATTATGTACTACTTTGATAATCCTGAGAAAACCCCATTCAATTATGTTTTGGGAGACACGTTGGATCAACATGAATACTTTAGGGATTATCGCTTGACTCAAAAAGGGAAACTATTATGGGATCAAATTTATATGTTGTATTGGTATACTAGGCAACTATGCTTGAGATATGATTATACTTGTTGCTTTAGGATGAAGGCTCCACACCTTCCATTTTCATGCAAATTTAATGATAATGAAACCTTAGCTTCTTATGCTAATGGTATATATGATTACTATGATGTGGAACGAATAGAAGAATTTGTTGCTTTTAAGGGTGCATGTGAAATTGAATCTTTGTTTAAAGAGTTTGAAGATTTCGATGATTCAGTTTATAGACCTGAAAATTTAGCTATCCTTAAATATTGCTATGAGAATTATAAATACAATTATGATATTGATGAATTTATTGAGAAAGTCTCCGCTGTCCAAGAAGAGAGTAATATTTTGCAGGAGTCTATGGAAGAAGAAATTGACGATGAAACTGTCGGGACCCCGATTCTAAGTCACACCGATCTAGCATGTAACACCTCATATCACTTTGCAGCCTCACGCACGGTATTCCCACGGGTGTCGCCTTACCATGGCCCGGGACCGTTTGCGCCTTTTGGCTCACGTATATGACAATGTCGCTAGCATCCATATGACAGAGAACCCGGGCCGACATGGCTAGTCGTGAACCCAAAGCGGCACTAACGTATGGGGACAGTCATACATGAATCAACATCGAATGTGTCGGTCAGCAGCGTGTGAATCCGGGCTGTAGCACTGGGCTAACAGGACTCCGGGAACCCGGGCTGTAGCAGGCTAGGCAGGACTCCGGATGTCACCGCGTGACATTTCCCGAAGGGACAGACACAGGAACGAAATGAAACACATGCCGGCCAGTCAAGTGTCCAGAGCAGTAGTGCTGGGCTAGCAGGACTCCGGTGAACCGGGCTGTAGCGGACTACTATGGCTCAAGGAGGCACTAGACTACATTTCCCCATAAGAGAGGCTGCCAAGGATAAACAACTAGATTGTCGGATCCCACACATAGCAATACACGTTACACGTACGCATAACATGCAAGTATGTGCTGTACAACATGGCATCACAACATAACGCAAACTCATAAAGATAAAAGGCCCAGAAGAGCCACATAGCATTAAGTACAAACAGGGGTCACATGACCCATCATTCAGAGCATACAAGCAACGGAAGCATTACATGTCTGAGTACAGACAACCACAAAAGAAAAAGGCTGAGAAGCCTGACTATCTACAAGACCCTCCCAAGGGTGCAAGATCGTAGCTGAGGTACAAGCTACTCGTCGAAGTCCAAACGGAGCTACTAGTAAGACTGAAGTCTCCGCTGCAAAAACATAAATAAAGCAACATGAGTACAAAGGTACTCAGCAAGACTTACATCAGATCCTATCTTACATGCATTTGTATCAAGAAGGTAGTGTGGGGTTTAGTTGCAGCAAGCCAGCTTTGACTCAGTGGCTATCCTGTTCTATGACTACGAGAAACTTCTTTGAGGTAAGAAGGCGCACACGAGTCCACTAATCACCACCTCAATACACCACTATGGATTCATTCCCGTCTCACTACGAGAAGCCATCCATAGCACTCACACTTATCTTGAGCATTTTAGAGTATCCACTTCAAGTTGTCTATGTACCACGTAAGCATCCAAGAAGTCCATAACCGAGGACACGGCTATTCGAATAGATCATGATAACCCTGCAGGGGTGTACTGCGTCACACACGCTCTCGCCACTTACCGCCATGTACACGTCATGTACCTCGGCAACCTTCAAGCGGAAGCCTGGCGAGGGTGTCGGCCACGACCTGACTAACCGTACAAGACTCTAGTCCAGGTTTATCGCCTATCCGGGTTCCATCCGCAAGGAGATCCGGCCGGGGTGTCGCTCACGGCCCCAAACGATGTGTGCAGGGTTCCCGAGCCCACCATCCGGGTGCCACTCGGTACACCGGGCCACGTGTGCCTAGTCTGTCCCAAGCCCACCCTGCCGGGTGCCACTCGGTAGAAAAATAGCACTACCTACAAACACCAGAAACTAGTTGCAACTCCTGGACAGAGACCAAGTTGGTTAATAAGTCGAGAGGGGCACTTAAGCATTCCAATGTGTGGTAGTAGCTAGTCATTGGACAACATACACAGAACTCAGTGCTTAAGGATGGTTCCAGTGAGACAACCCACCATGTACTCCTACATGGCCTCCCACCGCTACCTTTACCAAATCGTGTTCACGCACTTGACTCTCAGCACCAGAACATATCGTAACACTCCAATTCATTCCCAATGAACCAGACCTGACACAACTCTAAGCAATAGCAGGCATGGCATGGTAGGAACACAACATGGCTCAATCAACTCCTACACATGCTAGTGGGTTTCAACTATTTACTGTGGCAATGACAGGTCATGCAGAGGAATGGGTTCAACTACCGCAGCATAAAGTAGCAGTTGAATCGTTGTTGTCCTAATGCAGTAAAAGAGAGCAGAAGCGAGAGAGTGGGATTGTATCGGAATGAACAAAGGGGGTTTGCTTGCCTGGTAGATCAACGGGGTGGCACTGCTCCTCAGACAGGTACTCTGGAACACTCTCCGGAGCAGGACCTATCGAGAGGGAACGGTGTCGACAGTCAAACACAATCATATGCAACAATATGATGCATGAATATGGCATGAATATGTGATGTATTGAGCCAATGCATTTAGCATTCAACTTGGAGGAGATCCATTTGAACCAAAGGTTCAAATGCAACTCTAATTTAAGTCCTTATATATGCCATTTATATGTTATCACTTATACAGTAGGTATAAGTTGGTTTGTCATGCATGAAACTAGTACAGATGGATAGATTGCATTTTTCTGATAATTTTTCATATATAAATTATTTAAATCTGAGCTACGGTTGAATTTCTATGAATTTTAGAAGTTTTGAAGATTTTCTGGAATTTCCTGATTTAACTTAAATCCAGAAAAAGGGTTTATTGCGTCAGCACTGCGTCATCATGACGTCAGCGGGTCAACGGTGCTGACCTGGTCAACCTGACGTGTGGGGGCCACACGTCAGTGTCACACGTTTTAAACAGAGGGTTTAATTTATTCTAATTATAGAATTAGGCGCAGGGGCCCACTGTCAGTGTCGCAGGGGGGTAATTAGTGCGGTTTGACCCGGGTTGACCGGCGGTTAGTCGCCGGCGAGGCCGAGCGCGGCGGAGCTCGTCGGGTTCGTCGCTCCGGCGACCATTTGGGCCGCGGAGGCCACCTACGCGAAGCCCAGGCTCGCGCGCATCCAGTGGGACACGCGGAAGACCATGGGGTGGTCGGAGCTCGCCGGAGCGAAGCTCGCGGCGGTGGCCGGAGTTCGGCCAAGGGCGGGCGCAGCGCTGCGGTGCACGGGGGCGTGAGCGGAGAGGCGCTACGGCCTCCTGGCGTCACCAGAAGCACGGTGACGCGCTCGGTTGCGGGCTGCGGTGGCCAGGGCGACGGCGGTGACATGGACGGCGGCGAGGAGCTACGGCCATGGTGGGGGTCGGGGCTACAGCGCGGGAACGGAGAAACGGAGAGAGGGGAACTGGGCAGGAGCTCACGGTGGACTCGACGGCGTCGTCGGAGAGCTCGGGGACGCACTGGAGACGGTGGGGCCGCGAAGACGATCTCCGGCGGCCGGAGTTGAGGGCGACGGCGATGGAGGCGCTCCAGGGCATTCCGGCTTGCGTGGCTCAGCGGAGGGGTTCAGCGCGAGGAGGCGGAGCTTTGGGACACGACGGAGGTGCGAGGGGATGGCGGGGAGCGCGGGGCAGCGAACGGCGGCGACCGGCGCGTTCGGGCGTCGCGGGAGAGAGCGGGAGAGAGGAGGGGAGAGGCGCAGGAGAGAGGGAGTGAGGCCTAGAGGGGGGGTCGTGGCGTCGTCCAGGCGACCGAGGCGTCGAGGGAGGGGAGGGCAGGCAGGCAGCTGCCGTGGCGTGCATGCGCGCGGCGTGCGGCGACCACACGCCCTGTCCCTCTGGCGCGAGGAGGGGGACGACTGGCGCTGGCCAGTCAGCTGGGCTGGCCTGCTGGGCCAGGCCAGGCCGCATAGTGCCAGGCCGCAGGTAAGCTCCCTTTTCCTATTTCTTTTCCTTTTCTAATTTTCTGACATTTGTTTGGTTTAATAAAAATACTAAACCATTTTATTTACTTATGCCAAATTTTATAGAGGCTAGTGGTATTATTCCAGAACTCCTCAACAAATGGCATAATTTTTGGACAATATTTTATATATAACAATATATATCCAAAGCAAATAATTATTGCATTAATTCCAAATGCCCAAAATAAATACTTATGAGCTCCTGAAAATATTGGTTTGATTTTTATCTCTGTCCAATATTTTCAGAGAGCAACATGAACATTTTCTTGGACCCTTTTGGAGCAATTTTTATTTGGGTCATTTCCAGAAATGATTCTGAGGGTTTCACAAATCCCCATTTCAATTTAAAATGAAATTTAAACATGATGCACACATGACTAGCTAGTCTAGGTCATACCAGAACTAGGGATGTGACAGAAACTGTGAGCTCATTGGATGAGAAAGATGATGAGGAGAGCGAAGAACAAAAGGAGGAAGAGCGGATTAGCTACCCGTGCCCACCTTATAATGAGAGTAACTCTTCAACTCATACATTTTTTAATTTCCCTTCGTGCTTACCGAAGGATGATTGCTATGATGATTGTTATGATCCCATTGATTATTTTGAAATATCCCTTTTTGATGATGCTTGCTATGCATGTGGCCAAGATGCCAATATGAATTATGCTTATGGAGATGAACTTGCTATAGTTCCTTATGTTAAATATGAAATTGTTGCTATTGCACCCACGCATGATAGTCCTATTATCTTTTTGAATTCTCCCGACTACACTATATCGGAGAAGTTTGCCCTTATTAAGGATTATATTGATGGGTTGCATTTTACTACTACACATGATGATTTTGATAGATATAATATGCATGTGCTTGCTGCTCCTACTTGCAATTATTACGAGAGAGGAACTACATCTCCGCCTCTCCATGTTTCCAATATGATAAAATTGCAAGAAACTGTTTATACTATGCATTGGCCTTTACTATGTGTGCATGAATTGTTCTTTTATGACATGCCGATGCATAGGAAGAGAGTTAGACTTCGTTGTTTCATGATATATGTTACTTTGTGCTCACTACTAAATCACAAATCATTGTTAATTAAAATTGGCTTTGATATACCTTGGGATCCGGGTGGATCCATTACTTAAGCACTATATGCCTAGCTTAATGGCTTTAAAGAAAGCGCTGCCAGGGAGACAACCCGGAATTTTTAGAGAGTCATTTATTTATGTTGTGTGCTTTTATATACTTTAAAAACAAAAAAATAAAGAGGGGAACCAAAAAATTTCAGAAAGGAAAGTGAAAGTGAGAGAGATAAGCATTGTTGAAGTGGGGGAGCTCCTTGAACTTTGTTCATGCTCATGGAAACTTTGTGAATCTTGATTACAGAAACTTTTGAACAAAAGTAATTATCCCCTTGTACAATTCTATTGTATTATAAAAATAATGTGCCAAGATTTGCCTTTAGGATGTTTACATTGCTTGTTGGTTTGTGCGGTGCAAAACAGAAACTTTGGCTGTAGTGCGCGATTTTACATTTTTTACTGGAACATCAAACGGTTCTGAAACTTTTTTCACTGTCTTTCTATACAAATTGTTTATTTTTCCTAATTTTTTCAGAATTGTTTGAGTACCAGAAGTATGGTGAATGTTCAGATTACTACGGCTGTCCTGTTTAAGACAGATTCTGTTTTTGATGCATAGTTTGCTTGTTTAGATGAAACTATCAATTTATATCAGTGGATTAAGCCATGGAAAAGTTATATTACAGTAGCTAAAATGCAAAAACAAAATATGAATTGGTTTGCAACAGTACTTAGAGTAGTGATTTGCTTTATTATACTAACGGATCTTACCGAGCTTTCTGTTGAGTTTTGTGTGGATGAAGTGTTCGAAGATCGAGGATGTCTCGATGTGAGGAGAAGAAGGAGAGGCAAGAGCTCAAGCTTGGGGATGCCCAAGGCACCCCAAGTAAATATTCAAGGATACTCAAGCGTCTAAGCTTGAGGATGCCCTGGAAGGCATCCCATCTTTCTTCAACAAGTATCGGTATGTTTTCGGATTCGTTTCGTTCATGCGATATGTGCAAATCTTGGAGCGTATTTTGCATTTAGTTTTCACTTTTCTTTGGTGCACCATGCTGGTATGAGATAGTCCATGGTTGATTTATAGAATACTCTTTGCACTTCACTTATATCTTTTGAGTATGGCTTTATAGAATGCTTCATGTGCTTCACTTATATCATTTGAAGTTTGGATTGCCTGTTTCTCTTCACATAGAAAACCGCCATTTGTAGAATGCTCTTGTGCTTCACTTATATTTGTTAGAGCGTGGGCATATCTTTTGTAGAAAGAATTAAACTCTCTTGCTTCACTTATATCTATTTAGAGAGATGATAGGAACTGGTCATTCACATGGTTGGTCATAAAATCCTACATAATACTTGTAGATCACTGAATATGATATGTTTGATTCCTTGCAATAGTTTTGCGATATAAAGATGGTTATATTAGAGTCATGCTAGTGGGTAGTTGTGGATTGTAGAAATACTTGTGTTGAAGTTTGTGATTCCCGTAGCATGCACGTATGGTGAACCGTTATGTAACGAAGTCGGAGCACGATTTATTTATTGATTGTCTTCCTTATGAGTGGCAGTCGGGGACGAGCGATGGTCTTTTCCTACCAATCTATCCCCCTAGGAGCATGCACATAGTACTTTGTTTTGATGACTAATTGATTTTTGCAATAAGTATGTGAGTTCTCTATGACTAATGCTGAGTCCATGGATTATACGCACTCTCACCCTTCCGTCATTGCTAGCCTCTTCAGTACCGTGCATTGCCCTTTCTCACCTAGAGAGTTGGTGCAAACTTCTCCGGTGCATCCAAACCCCGTGATACGATACGCACTATCACACACAAGCCTCCTTATATCTTCCTCAAAACAGCCACCATACCTACCTATCATGGCATTTCCATAGCCATTCTGAGATATATTGCCATGCAACTTCCATCATCATCATATACATGACTTGAGCATTTATTGTCATATTGCTTTGCATGATCGTAAGATAGCTAGCATGATGTTTTCATGGCTTGCCCGTTTTTTGATGTCATTGCTACGCTAGATCATTGCACATCCCGGTACACCACCGGAGGCATTCATATAGATTCATATTTTGTTCTAGTATCGAGTTGTAATATTGAGTTGTAAGTAAATAAAAGTGTGATGATCATCATTATTAGAACATTGTCCCATGATCAAAATAAAAGTGGCCAAAGAAGCCCAAAAAAAGAGATAGAGGCCAAAGAAGCCTACAAAAAAAGAAAAAAAAAGAAAAAAAAGAGAAGGGACAATGTTACGATCCTTTTACCACACTTGTGCTTCAGAGTAGCACCATGTTCTTCATATATAGAGTCTCTTGAGCTATCACTTTCATATACTAGTCGGAATTTTCATTATAGAACTTGGCTTGTATATTCCAACGATGGGCTTCCTCAAATGCCCTAGGTCTTCATGAGAAAGCAAGTTGGACGCACACCCACTTAGTTTCAGTTTGAGCTTTCATACACTTATAGCTCTAGTGCATCCGTTGCATGGCAATCCCTACTCCTCGCATTGACATCAATTGATGGGCATCTCCATAGCCCATTGATTAGCCGCGTCGATGTGAGACTTTCTTCCTTTTTGTCTTCTCCACACAACCTCCACCATCATATTCTATTCCACCTATAGTGCTATATCCATGGCTCGCGCTCATGTATTGTGTGAAAGTTGAAAAGGTTTGAGAACATCAAAAGTATGAAAAAATTGCTTGGCTTGTCATCGGGGTTGTGCATGATTTGAATATTTTATGTGGTGAAGATGGAGCATAGCCAGACTATATGATTTTGTAGGGATAAACTTTATTTGGCCATGTTATTTTGAAAAGACATGATTGCTTTATTAGTATGCTTGAAGTACTATTGTCTTAATGTCAAATGATAGACTATTGCTTTCAATCACTCGTGTCTTAATATTCATGCCATGATTAGATTACATGATCAAGATTATGCTAGGTAGCATTCCACATCAAAAATTATCCTTTTTATCATTTACCTACTCGAGGACGAGCAGGAATTAAGCTTGGGGATGCTGATACGTCTCCGTCGTATCTATAATTTTTTATTGTTCCATGGCAATATTCTACAACTTTTACATACTTTTGGCAACTTTTTATACTATTTTTGGGACGAATATATTGATCCAGTGCCCAATGCCAGTTCCTGTTTGTTGCATGTTTTTTGTTTCGCAGAAAATCCATATCAAACGGAGTCCAAACGGGATAAAAACTGACAGAGATTTTTTTGGAATATTTGTGATTTTTGGGAAGAAAATCAACGCGAGACGATGCCCAAGGGGGCCACGAGGCAGGGGGGCACGCCCCAGGGTGTCAGGCGCGCCCTGGGCCCTCGTGGCCACTCCGTAAGGCGGCTGGTGCCCTTCTTTTGCTACAAGAAAGCCAATATCCGGATAAAATTGTGTCCAAATTTCAGCCCAATCGGAGTTACGGATCTCCGGGAATTTAAGAAACGGTGAAAGGGCAGAATCAGGGAACGCAGAAATAGAGAGAGACAGATCCAATCTCAGAGGGGCTCTCGCCCCTCCGCCGCCATGGAAGCCATGGACCAGAGGGGAAACCCTTCTCCCATCTAGGGGGAAGGTCAAGGAAGAAGAAGAAGAAGAAGGGGGGCTCTCTCCCCTCTCTCCCGATGGCGCCGGAACGTCGCCGGGGCCATCATCATCACTGCAATCTACACCAACACCTCTGTCATCTTCACCAACATCTCCATCACCTTCCCCCATCTATCTACAACGGTCCACTCTCCCGTAACCCGCTGTACCTCTACTTGAACATGGTGCTTTATGCTTCATACTATTATCCAATGATGTGTTGCCATCCTACGATGTCTGAGTAGATTTTCGTTGTCCTATCGGTAATTGGTGAATTGCTATGATTGGTTTAATTTGCTTGTGGTTATGTTACTGTACTTTGGTGCCCATCAGATGAGCGCGTGCGTGGATCACACCATAGAGTTAGTTGTATGTTGATAGGACTATGTATTCGAGGGCAAGAGTGACAGAAGCTTCAACCTAGCATAGAAATTGATGCATACGGGATTGAAGGGGGACCAATATATCTTAATGCTATGCTTGGGTTTTACCTTAATGAACATTAGTAGTTGCAGATGCTTGCTAATAGTTCCAATCATAAGTGCATAGAATTCCAAGTCAGGGATGACATGCTAGCAGTGGCCTCTCCCACATAAAACTTGCAATCAGTCTAGTAAAGTAGTCAATTGCTTAGAGACAATTTCGCAAATCCTACCACCACTTTTCCACACTCGCTATACTAACTTTATTGCTTATTTACCTAAAACAGCCCCTAGTTTTTATTTACGTGCTCTTTATATTCTTGCAAACCTATCCAACAACACCTACAAAGTACTTCTAGTTTTATACTTGTTCAAGGTAAAGCGAACGTCAAGCGTGCGTAGAGTTGTATCGGTGGTCGATTGAACTTGAGGGAATATTTGTTCTACCTTTAGCTCCTCGTTGGGTTCGACACTCATAATTATCAAAAGAGGCTACAATTGATCCCCTATACTTGTGGGTTATCAATGCTCGACCTTCGACCTGTACGCCCACCACCTCCGCCTGACTTTCGCCTTGGGCGAATCTGTCTGCTCCATCGACCAGAGGAGATACTCGATGAACTCGAAGGACTGCGGCGTGACTGCCGCCGAGGAGTACATTACCGCCCTCATCGCCGCCGTCTCGCTCTTTCACATACATTGCCACATGGCCCTCACCGTCCTTGAAATCTCCCACTCATTGTCAAACCAAGTAAGGATCTCATTCAACATGGCTAACTTTGCTTGGTCACCGCCGGCGATCTGCCTGATTCGCTGCTACATACTCTCCATAGATGTCCTTCTGAGTAGTCCGGCGCTAGCCTTGGAAGATGGGAGGAGAGACGGTGGTTTTGGAATGGAGATTATGGAGAGGAGAGGGGGTGGTTTCGCAATGGAGAGGAGGGAGAGGCGAGACGGTGGTTTTGGAATGGAGATGATGGAGAGGAGAGGAGGTGGTTTTGCAATGGAGAAGAGGGAGAGGCGAGACGGTGGTTTTGGAATGGAGATGATGGAGAGGAGAGGAGGTGGTTTTGCAATGGAGAAGAGGGAGAGGAGCGTGCGACAGCGATTTTGGATTGGACGAGAGGGCCGGCGCGCTGTGACTGGATCAAAATCAAAATCAATTTAACCTTCAATTAAGAAAGCGGCCGCACATTAACTAGTCTCCCTTTTATTCTGGGTCATAATTGACCATGATTTTCACAAATAAAATATATGTTATACATTGCAAAAATAATATATTTTGAAAGTACATTTAGATACGAACCAAACGATACAATTTTTGGTGACATGCATTCACGCTTTGCTTGTTAAATATAGTACGTGGTCAAACTTTGACCCAAAATACGCAACACAAAAAAATACTTCCAAGACCAGCGTCGCTCCTCTCCTCTTAAACCACCGCCGCTCCTCTCATGTTCCAATCTAAATCCAGCGCCGCTCCTCTCCTCTTCAATTTCAAAACCACCGCCCCTCCTCTCCTGTTCCAATCCAAAACCAGCATCGCTCCTCTCCCGTTCTAATCCAAAACCAGCGCTGCTCCTCTCCTCTTCCATTCAAAAACCACCGCCGGCGAGTGAAGGTGCTGTGGAGAAGTAGATCAATGGAGGAGTACAACCGATACGTGAGGATCATAGACGGCGACCCTGTGAAGCTAGCTAGGATGTTGGAGATACAGTCTTGGTTTGACAAGAAGGACCAACTAGCGGCGACGGCGACATCCATGGCCAAATATCTGCAATAGAGCAAAAAGGCGGCGATACTCCCGAAGGGAGTCGCATAGGAGTACATAGAGCTTCTCCTCTGGGCCATGGAGCAAACAGATTCACCGAATCCGATCTTGAGGGAGCGGTGGTGGGAGTATCGATCCCAGATGGAGCATCCACCAGAGATTGAAGGATCGAGCATCTACAGGGTGCCGTTTGTGAGGGTGTCTTGCCAGAGCGAGCCGATGGAGTCTTTGTCGACCGAACCCAACTGCAAGAGGAGAAAAGCAGTTGGCCCGACGACGCTTCCCCGCCATCCTCTCCCTCGCCGTTCACATCGTCTCACGGGGCGGCTGTCTGCTGCCGAGGAATAGGAGGGGACTGCCCCCCCCCCCAGCCCAATAGTCAGGCAGGTTGTGAATTGTCAGGAGGAGCTTAGGGTTGTCAGTATTTGCAGGTTGTGAATTGTGTTTTGTGTTGTGTATTTTGAGAGTACTTTCAGATATGAATGTCTTTTGAATTTCAGATTTGCAATATTGAGCATATGAAGTATTTTATGAATTCTAGAGATCTATTTTTAGAACTTCAAAAAATGTAGTTTCATAGGAGTATAAAAGTGCAGACAATGTGATTCTTAGAGAAGAAATTGCAAGTTTCAGTTTTAGATAAGAAACTGCAAGTTCAGTTTCAGATAAGAAACTACAACTTTCAGAGGCAGAGCATTTATATTAACACGGCCTTTTCAAACAGGGATAACATCATGTTGGAAGTTTTATTCATGGTCGAAAATGGAACTACCAGCCAGTTAACATGATGCTGGTCAACATTCATGCATAGCACATCTTCATATGATGCACAGTCAAAAAGATATGCTATTTTCAAAATGCCCACACAATGTCGAGTGTGTGAAAAACAGAGAAAACGAGGGATGAAGTTCTAGTAAGTGTTGGGCGTGGTGTGCGTAGATGACAATGGGGACCCACATGCCAATAATGGCAGAGGCAAAAAAATTGGAGATATTTTCCCTGCATCAGGTGGAATCGAACCCGGGCGGAACAGCTGTCGGTAGTGTCACTTGGCCACTAGGCTAGTTCAGTACTTTCATTACAAATAAGGCATTGCCTCAGGTGGTCCGATCTCCTCCTGCGCCTTTGTGCGCTCGCTGCGGCGCCGCTTTCTGCCGTTGTGAACATGCTGAACAAACGAGAGGAATCTGGAGAGGACTGTACGTGGAGAGGCGGACAGTCGGGACCCACCAGGTCTATGGCCGTACGCAAGAAAGTGCCTCATTGAAAAAATACTTCCTCCTAATGCTATATTGACATTGGGGCCCACGGGTTTGTCAACATAGTTACATTTTTTAGGTGCTTCAACGTAGTTACTAAAGGAGATAAATTCACAACGAAGCCCGGGAGCTGGCAGGTATCATTCATTATCACTGGGCAGCAAGTATCAGCTGGGTTGTGTGCTGCCCCGTCTAGGCTTTCTTTTTTAACATGCGCAGCCCACGACATGCCGGTTTGTATTTTCTCGAGGGCCGTCATGTATCGACCGGCCTATGGACCTCCCATCCGAGGTTTAATTTTTCCTGAAACATCGGCAGCCCAATTTATGTATTTTTTTAAAGAAAACACACAGGTCTGTTCTATTTTTCTATATAAGAATAGGAACGCGTGGTCCAACTTATGTTTCCCTTCAAACTATATTATATATATTTAAATTATTTTATATGTTATTATATATTATTTTTATTGTCATCATATATTTAACAGATACTTACATATGTAAGAAAACAATATCCCACAACTTATTAACTTAATAAAATAATTTCTTAACAATAAAATCCTGGATTTTTTTTGGCAACGAAAATCCTGGTGATTGTGTACAAAAGCTTGGTAAGATTTAAGGACCAATGTAATAATAAGTCACTTATTATTTAAATATATTTATAACAAAATGCTCAGCCCTTGTTTCTTTTTTGATAACATTGCTGTGCCCAACCCAACATTATAATTAGAATTAGCACAGCAAAATTGTGTATTTCGAGAAAGTGCAAATGGCCTGTAATTTTTTAGGAAAAAAATAAATGGGCCGCATGGACGCTACATTATTTGTTCACTCAGCCCAGCAAATGGACTGTAATTCTAAAAAAAGATCAAATTGACTGTAAATTCTGAAAAAATAGGTTGAATACATGCCACATTTTTGGAGGCTGAAATGTGGGCCAATACGTCGAAGCCAACGCAAGTCGTTGTCAACTTAGTCAACAAATGATTCTGACATCGTTAGCCGTTGGATTTACATCCAACGACCGGCATCCATCTTCAATCTCTCGTCTTCTTCCTCCAGCGCTGTCGGGACCAATTGCTCCCGCCTCCTGCTACTAGCAGCTCTGCTTAGCAGGCTTCGCTGTGAAGCGCTACCCCACTGCCGGCCAGGCCATCCGTCCACCCCTCCTGTTCTTCTTCACCGACTGCCGAACCACACCACACCAGAACCAGTTAACCCTCATACACCTCTCCGTCTGCGACTCCACTCCCGCGTCTTCCCATCTCCGGCTCATTGTTGTCCGGGGCCTCACCATCGTACACCACCTTGGATGCGCTTGGCGCGGCGTGGTCAACGAACGACATCCACCGGAAGTGGACTGTACATGGAGAGGCTGACAGCTGGGTTCACGGCCGCACACAAGGAAATGCCTCCTTATTACGCGCAAAATAATGATTCCTCCACCCGACATCTGGGACCCACCGGAAGGGCCTCTGTATTTCGGAAAAACGTTTCCGCCGCTGACAGCTCGGACCCACCAGCTATATCTTCGCATGGAACGAACTGCTTCCTTATTACGCACAAAAAATGAATACTCCCCCTGATAGCTCGGACCCACCATATGGGAGGCTGACTTGTGGGCCTATTAAGTTGACGCGGATGGAGGGTTTTGTCAACTTAGTCAATATGAACGATTCTAGCTCCAGTGACCGTATGATGTTCATCCCACGGCCGTAGTGCTTCTTCAACCTCTGGTATTCTTGCTCCAGCCGCCCAAAGCAGCGCCGGTCGTGCCGCCTGCTCTTGCCTCTCGTGGCCGGTTGTGCTGCCGTGGAGGCCTCACCGCCCCCTACTACTCCCACCGCTGGCCAGCCTCCATCCCTCTACTCACCCACACCCCTGTTATTCTGCGGCGACAGCAGCCACACACCGCAGCCGAACCAGTGAACCCTCGTACTCCTCTCCGCGTGGGAAACAACTGCCGCGTCTTCCCCGGCTCCGCGTCGTCCCCTTCCTAGGTCTTGCCGTCATCCACCGCCTTAGTGTTCTCGGCGCGGCGTGGTCAATGTGGTCAACGACCGACTTCCATCGGAAGAGTACTGTACGTGGAGAGGCTGACAGCTGGGTCCACTGCCGCAGCAAGGAAGTGCCTCCTTATTACACGAAAAATAATTATTCCTCCACCTGACAGCAGGGACCCACCGGATGGGCCACCGTATTTTGTGAAGAAAATGTTTCCCCTCTGACTGCTGGGACCCACCGGCTACATCTTCGCACGCAAGGACGTGCGTCCATATTGCGGGCAAAAAAATGCTTCGCCCCCTGACTGATGGGACCCACCAGCTACATCTTCGCACGCAAGGAAGTGCCTGACAGTCGGGACCCACCTGGTCAAAGCGTACGTAGCGTGGTCCTTCTGGTCGCGAATGTGTACGCACATACTGGTCGATCAGTCTCTGCAAGTATGAACCATGGCCGAGTAAGTAGCGGCACGTGTCGTTGTAGAGCACCCGACATAGCAGTTCATGCAGTCCCGTCTAAGTCTTGTACACGCACGTACAGCCATAGGGCAAAAAATACGGCCACGTATGTACATACGGGCGGGGTCTCGAGCGCGTACTCGTGGACGGCCAGGGCTTGTTTACATGGAGAGGCAATGGACGAGAGCAACGACGTCCTGCTCATCGGGCAGCGAACCGGCTGGGTCGGAACGGAGAAACAACGTCGTGTTCATTGGGAGGCAACGGAACATGTGTTGTTCATCGGGAGCCAACTAGATTGGACGGAATAGCCGATGGAAACGAGGCCTGGCGTACCGCAGAACAGAGGAAACGGCCTACTGTTCGACCGGCCACGGTCGAAACGGGATCCTGTTCATCGGGAGGTATCTGGTGTACCGCAAAACGGAGGAAACAGACTTCTCTTGGACCTCCTACGGTGGAAACGGGGTCCTGTTGATCGGGAGGGGTGTGGCGTACCGCAAAACGGAGGAAACGGACTTGTGTTGGAGCGCTACGGTCGAAACGGGGGTCCTGTTCATCGGAGGGGGTGTGGCGTACTGCAAAACGGGACTCCACGGGATACTATTCATCTCCACCATCGACCTCCTCCAGCCTCCACGGGCTACTGTTCATCCACCGTCGACCTCCTCCAGCCTCCACCTGCGACTGTTCATCCACAGGCTCCTGTTCATCCAGCCTCCACGACGCGCTCCTCCACCGGCTACTGTTCAACCAGCCCTCTCCACGGGGTCCTGTTCAACCACCCCTCCACGAGCTACTGTTCATCCAGCCCTCCACCGGCTACTGTTCAACTAGCCCTCCATCGGCTACTGTTCAACCAGCCCTCCACGGGGTCCTGTTCATCCACCGACTTGATCGATCAGGGTCCTGTTCATCCAGCGGCAACGACCTCTACTACCACGGGGTCCTATTCATCCAACCCCCAATCAGGAACTGTTCATCCAACCCCCCCCCCCCCAACAAGGCTCACTGTTCATGAAGGGAAGGAGGCAGCAGTGTTCGATCGGCTTCAGTTAGCAGCAGTAGCGAAGGAATCACTCGGGTTCAGTTAAAAGCAAGGGATCGATCGATCGCTCGGGCTCAGTAACGTGTAGCCCGCAGTGCAATAGCTCCAGTTCAGTTAGAGCCCAACACCTCGCTCAGGTTTAGTTAGAGCCCGATGCCTCGCACACACGCGCGTACGTGTGAGAGAAACACGCATCGCTCGGCCCCCGACCACCCACCGTAACCAGGAACTCCCCCGATATTTTCCTCGCCCTCGCTTCTACCATGGTTTTTTCTGTCATGGACGGCCCAAAGAATGTCATGCAGCTGCGTCTCTGGCCCGCCTAGGACGAAAAGCCCATTTTCTGTCATGATTTTTTGTCATAGAAGTAGGAGCCCACCACATCTATGATGATACCGGGTTTTGTCACAATTATCATCATAGAAGTGTCATAAGCATGACACAAAAAATTTTGTTTGGCCCAAAATGTCATGGATGTGTCTTTTTTTGTAGTGAAGGACCATGGTGGCGGAGTTCAAGTCTCCATAAAACTTTTGGGCCCAAGCCATCAACACTGCTTTTCATGCATCCAATCGGCTCTATCTCCGAAAAGGCTTGAACAAGACTCTATATGAGATACTCACCGGTAACAAGCCCAACCTCAAGTACTTCCGCGTGTTCGGGTGTAAGTGTTTCATTCTCAAGAAAGGTGTTCGTTTGTCTAAATTTGAGGCTAGAGCTCATGAGGGCATATTTGTTGGTTATGCTACAAACTCTCATGCTTACCGTGTCCTCAGTAAGTCCATGGGACTTATTGAGGAGATGTGTAACATGGAGTTTGATGAGAGTAACGGCTCCCAAGTGGAGCAAAGTGGTACTTGTGATGTAGGTGATGGAATTCCTCCCCAAGCCATAAGAAGAATGGCTGTTGGTCATATCCTACCCATTGACGAACCCCTTGTGGCCGAAGGAGAAGGACAATGCTCCACTCAAGTGGAACCATCACCAACCCAAGACCCACACGCTTCCGAAGAACAAAGTGAAGGCCCTCAACCAAATGAACAAGATCAAGGGCAAGATCAACCACAAGATGGCGGTGAACCACCAAGTGATGCCCAAGGTCAAGTTCTCACCACCGAGCAAGTTCAAGATCAAGAGGAAGCTCAAGATCAAGAACAAGCTCAGGACGACGCTCAAGATGATCAAGTTTCCGCTCCTCAACTCACTCCTGAGGAGGAATTGGAGCGCCGTGCCACTAAGATTGCATCCAAGCTCACTACCAAAGATCATCTCATGACAAATGTGCTTGGAAGCTTAAGAAAGGGGGTAAGCACTCGTAGACAATTAGCAAACTATTGTGAACATCACGCGTTTGTTTCTTGTGTTGAACCCTAAAAGGTCTATGAGGCGCTCAAGGATCCGGATTGGCTTAATGCCATGCATGAAGAACTCAACAACTTCGAGCACAACAAGGTGTGGAGATTGGTGCCAAGGCCAACAGGGAACCATAATTTCATTGGAACCAAGTGGATATTCAAGAACAAGCAAGATGCTCATGGAATTATCGTTCGCAACAATGCTCGTTTGGTAGCACAAGGCTACTCCCAAGTCAAGGGTATCGACTACGGTGAAACCTTTCACTACTAGGGAAAAGCTTATAGGCAGACGCTTACTAGTAGCGAGGGTTTATAACCCTCGCTACTGCTACTTACTAGTAGCGCGGGTTTTTACCCCTTGCTACTACTAAGTTGATACTAGTAGCGCGGGTTTTTAACCCGCGCTACTACTAAGCGGTCTCTACCGTGCCGTCCCGGGACATGCCATAGCAGTAGCGAGGGGTACAAACCCGCGCTACTACTAAGTTGATAGTAGTAGCGCGGTTTTATACCCCTCGCTACTACTAAGTACGAGGTAGGTGAAATCATCGTATCCTTGGCCAAATCCCTCACTTTCCCCCTTTCTCACTTTCCTCATATCTCCCTCATACTCCAGCGGTGGCCGCCGCTGGTAGACTGTGATTTCTTCCCCTTCCCTCTCCGAGATCCCTCCGGTGGGCGGTCGCCGGAGCTCCTCGCCGCCACCAAGATGCGCAAGTGCGACCTCGGCATCCTCCTCCTCACCACCTTCACCGTCTTCTTCTTGCTCCAGGTCAGCCCTCCTCCTTTCCCCCTCTCTGATTTGATCCGGAACCCTAGCTGACCCATCCCCCTCCTCCTCCGACAGCAAGAGGGTGACTTCTCATTCTGGGAGGCGTGGTACCACCTGTGGGACGACGGGTTCCCGATCAAGCACGACATGGACCGCCTCCCGCCGCCGCTCGTCGCTGACCTCAACGGCGACTACTCCCGTGAGGTGCTACTCCCCACGCACGATGCCAAGATCCAGGTCCTCTAGCTCCTGGCCCACGCCGGGCTGGCCTCCGCGGCCGCCCTTGACGGCTTCCACGAGGTGCGCGTCATGGCCTGGATCTCCCTGCTCCCGGCCAACATGCGCGTCACCGCCGGCCGCCGCCCCGTCGCCATGGCCATTAGCGCCGTCGACCGCTCCTACAAGCACGCTGAGGTCCGCAAGCAGGTGCTCGTCCGCACCTCCGGCGGCCCTTGTCATCGCTGGATCGAACCATTGACACCATTGACAACACGCATGGGGTCGAGATTTTTTTTGGTTTTTCAAATTAATAGTAGTAGCGCGGGTCATAGACACGCGCTACAGATAGTTAGTAGTAGCGCGTGTCAAACCCGCGCTACTACTAACACACGTACTAGTAGCGCGGGATGCACCGCGCTACTACTACTAGTTAGTTGTAGCGCCATAGTAGTAGTGCAGGCACCCGCACTACTACTAGCTTTTAACCCGCGCTACTACTAGGCTTTTTCGTAGTAGTGTTTGCTCCCGTTGCTCGCCTTGAATCTATTCATTTGTTGATTGCTGGTGCTTCTCATCATAACTTGAAGTTGCAACAAATGGATGTGAAGAGTGCTTTTCTTAATGGTCCTATTATGAGTTGGTGTATGTAAAACAACCCCACGGGTTCGAGGATCCCTATTTCCCCGATCATGTGTACCAACTCGATAAGGCACTCTATGGCCTTAAACAAGCCCCACGTGCGTGGTATGACCACCTTACCGAGTTGTTGCAAGATCGGGGTTTGAAATTGGGAAAATCGACCCCACTATTTTTACTAAGAAGGTCAAAGGGGAGTTTTTTGTGTGCCAACTATATGTTGATGATATTATCTTTGGTTCCCCTAACAAAGCGTTCAATGTGGAATTTTCCGCTCTCATGACCTCAAAGTTCAAGATGTACATGATGGGAGAGTTGAAGTTCTTTCTCGGGTTCGAAGTCAAGCAAAGAAGAGAAGGAACCTTCATCAACCAAGCCAAATACACTCAAGATATGCTCAAGAGATTCAGGCTAAGTGATGTCAAGCCGGTTTCCACTCCAATGCCCGTCAAATGCCAACTTGACATAGATCCCAATGGTAAAGTGGTGGATCAAAAGGTATATCGCTCCATGATTGGCTCCTTGCTTTACCTTTGTGCATCTAGACCAGATATCATGTTGAGTGTGGGAATTCGTGCATGATTTCAAGCCGCACCTAAGGAAAGTCACTTTGTGGCGGTCAAGCGAATCTTTCGATATTTGGCTCATACCCCAAACTTTGGCTTATGGTACCCAAGAGGAGCTAACTTCAACCTTGTGGGCTTTTCGGACTCGGATTGGGCGGGAGACAAAGTGGATAGGAAGTCAACTTCCGGAGGGTGCCAATTCCATGGTTGCTCTTTGGTGAGTTGGTCTTCTAAGAAGCAAAGTTGTGTGTCTCTCTCGTCCACCGAAGCGGAGTATGTGGCCGCCGGTAGTTCTTGTGCACAACTTCTATGGATGAGGCAAACTTTAAAGGATTACGGTGTCATTTGTGACAAAGTGCCTCTTTGGTGTGACAATGAAAGTGCCATCAAGATTTCTCTCAACCCGGTGCAACACTTCAAGATTAAGCATATTGAGATTCGGTATCACTTCATCTGGGATCACATTAGGCGAGGGGAGATCGAGCTCAACTATGTCAATACTCATGATAACCTTGCAGATATCTTCACGAAGCCCTTAGATGAAGCACGATTTCGCGAGTTAAGGCATGATCTAAATATCATTGATTCGAGCAATGTTGCTTGAACCCTTGCACACCCCACCATACTCAACGTGATGTCTTGTTTAGGTGTAGGCATGGGGAGTGTTGTTCTCTCAATGAACTCTCCCTTCCCCCATTATGCATAATTGATCAACTCTTTCACATTAGCCATTTTTTATGGTAGTTGTGCTTCAAAGACGTGTTTTGGTCATGGGCCCAAGGATAATTCTTTGCGGTGCCATATCAATTGACTCAAACATAGGTGGCTCCGGCCATCGCCCTCTCTTTGGAGAGGTTGTGTTTCGTGTTTGGTCCTTGTTATCTTTTGCCTTTTTCCTTGAGCCGAGCTTGTGTTTGAGTTGCCTCGTGTGTTAGCTCTTTTGTGTGTACGGTTGCTTGAAGGTTGCATTGCAAAGGCCGTTGTCGGCGTTCTGGGAACGGGGGTCCCCAGACTTGCCTGCCTGAGGCCCACGACATGGCTAAGCTAGCGGGCCGTACGGCCCATCTTCATCGACAAGGCGTTCAAGACCTTCGCGAGGGGCCGAGCCTCGCGAGGCGGACGACGCAAGACCTCCTCAGGAGCGGCTGCGCTCGGTAGGCTCACGAGGAGCGGAGATATCAAGGCGGGGAAACCTCGCGAGACTCTCGTGACGTGAGCCATGATGATCAAAACCAGGCGGGCGCCGGCGCGCAGCGTCCTGGTTTCCTCTTTGGTACTAAGAGGCAGGCGCAGGCACGGAGTACCGAGGCATCATGCAAAGGTTTCCATATCGGTGCAACAAGACCAGGACCAGCAGGACGGCAAGACGGAGGTCACCATGGAGCCCAAGACGGTGTCACCACCAGAGCCTTTTGCAGGCGAAGACCACTTTTATCAGGATAGCTCGTACTAGTTGTCCCATTTCAAATTTGCCCGCCGTTGTTGGCTCCCTTCCCGCTCAATATTTGGGGAGAGGACCAGTGCCTATATAAGTAGGGCTAGCCACCACCATAGGGGGCATCGGATCAGCAACTGACCGAGTCCTCACCCACACAAGTTCATCGAGCACAAGAACACCTCAACCTCAGGAGGCTGTTCTTCCCCTTGTACTGTTCATCATCAGCCCAAGAGGCAATCCACCACCACACACTGGAGTAGGGTATTACACCACAACGGTGGCCCGAACCAGTATAAATCTCGTGTCATTCTGTGTTGTGAGTTTATCGAGTTCCTCCGCGAGATCTTAGCAACCTAGGGCGTGGATTGATAGGAGGGAAAGAACTTCTTGCGCACCCCAGAGTTCGAACCTTAAGGGTTTTGCCGGAACCCCACATCCGACATTTCGCGCGCCAGGTAGGGGTGTGCCGTAGCTTCCCTTCAGTTGATCCGTCGCTCCGTCGTCCCCATGGCGGACGCTCGCCGTGCTTGAGCTGAGCGCCGGGCTGCCCTCACCGCCCGCGTTGCTCAGATGGCTCCCGTCGGCGGGCCACCTCGTCGTTCTCCATCTCCTGCCGCCAACGCCGCCACCAGCCCGGCAGGGACGAGCAGCAAGCGTCCTCGCTGCACTCATCGGGGCGGCAGGACGGCCGCACCGCCACTCCATCACTGACCCCGGGCGGTTCTTTGTCCCACACACGACGCGCTCCCATGGACATGCAGGCCGTGCTCCTCATGGCGAACGAGCTCCTGCACTACCGCCCGGTCGATGACCTCTACGAGGATTGGCTCGACCACGTCGCGAAGCTCGTCCGCGCCGCAGGGGGCTCCCCGGCACCGTCCCATTCTCTGCCTCGCCCTCCGCCCGCCATAGGCGACGTGGCTCATGGAGCGCCTCCACCACCTCTGTGCCAAGACTGTGCCTTGGTGCCAAGGCGCGCGGCCCCATGGCGCGATCCACCACGCCCGGCACCCGCGCGCGAAGAGAGAAGCTGCCAAGAGATTCCTCGGCCGCGAGAAGCTGCACCTGCACTCCCCGCACCACCTCGCCAAGACCGCGCGCTACCTGCGGTGGTGGCGCGCGGACCTCATCAAGATCAAGCTCCACCTCCGAGACGGGCCCCGGCAACCACGGCCGGCTGCCGCGCCTTCACCCCCGAGCTGCGTAGCGTCGCCTGGCCGGGCAAGTTCAAGCCGGATCTGCCTCCTCGCTACGATGGCTCCGCCGATCCCATGGAGTTCCTGCAGCTCTACGAGCTGAGCATCGAAGCAGCCAATGGCGACGAGAAAGTCATGGCGAACAGGTTTCCTATGGCTCTCAAGGATGGTGCCCGCTCTTGGCTCCTGAACCTGCCGCAAGGCTCGGTCTCCTCCTGGGACGAGATGCGCGACCGCTTCGTCGCCAACTTCCAGGGCACCCGCGACCGTCCGCCGGTCGCGGGCGACCTACACCGCATCAAGCAACAACCAGGACAAACCCTCCGGAAGTACATCCAGCACTTCAACAACACCCGCCTCAAGATCCCGAAGGTCACAGACGAGGCCATCATCTCTGCGTTCTCCGACGGCGTCCGCGACGTCAAGATGAAGGAAGACCTTGCTATCCACGAGGAGCTGTGCACGTCTCAGGAGCTGTTCAACCTGGCAACCAAGTGCGCAAGAGCTGAGGAGGGGCGCCTTTCCCTCCTCGAGCTGCCAGCAGTGGGTGCAGAGGAGAAGAAGGCCAAGGCCAAGGACGTGAAGCGCAAGGAAGCAGCAGTGCTTGCAGCGGAGCCCAACACCAAGCGAGGCCGAGATCAACCCGATTCGTCCAAGAGCAACCGGCCGTTCTGTGCCTTCCACAACCTGAACACCCACAACATCAGTGACTGTCAAGAGCTCAGAGCCATTCGCGAACGATGCTACGGTCGACGCCCTGAACGCAGCGACCGGGGCTACGGCCGAGGAGGAGGACGTGGTGGCGGACGCTGGGACGACCGTGGCCCACGCCAGGAGTGGCGCGACCGTCCTCGTGAGGACCGCTGGCAGGATCATCCTCGCGAGGGCACCTGTAGAGACCAGCCTCGCGAGGACCGTCCTCGGGGCAACATCGGTCTTCCCCCGTTGCCGCCACCGCCAAGAAGGAACGACGAACACCATCAAGACAAGGGGGCTGGGGGCTTCCAGGAACCGCGTTCTATCGCTTGTATCTTGGGTGAAGCCCAGGCCCCAGCCTCTCAGCGCATCTTCAAGCAGTTTGCTCGTGAAGTGAATGCAGTCCTCCCCAAGCTTGTAGCCACACGCCCGCTCAGATGGTCCCAGTGCCCCATCACGTTCAGCTCGGCTGATCAGCTCAAGTGCGCGGCTACCGCTGGCGCCCCCCCGATGTTGTGCTCCCCGATCATCAGCAATGTGCAAGTTACCAAGACCCTCATCAACTGCGGCGCAGGGCTCAATGTCCTGTCCGTCGATACGTTCGATAACCTCCAAGTCCCATATGACCAGCTTCAGCCTACCAAGCCTTTCTCAGGAGTGACCAATGGTTCCACCACGCCGATAGGGCAGGTCCGCCTCCCTGTCACCTTCGGAGAACGCAAGAATTACCGCACCGAGCTCATTGACTTCAATGTCGCACACATCCGTTTGCCCTACAATGCCATCGTCGGGTATCCAGCCCTGGCCAAGTTCATGGCCGTCACCCACCACGGCTTCAACGTCCTCAAGATGTTGGGAAGCGGCGGAGTCATCACGGTCCCATGCGAAGAAAGAGATGCGGTGTGCTCCCTTGAGCGCGCCTTCCAAGCTGCAGCAATTGATGACCCCGACAGCAAAAGTGAGGGCCCTCCAGAGGCCATCCCCAAGAAGAAGCAGCTGCGCCGTGCCGAACCTCAGGAGGGTGGTGTCGCGGCTGGAACCTCGTCAGGATCAGTGCCCGCTCCAGGGGCGCCTCCCTCCATCACATAGGAAGGCGCGCCCAATGCCCTCCTCGGGCAGGGCTCGGGGGCTCTCTTCTGGAGGGCCTCAGACCTTGCCAACATCATGAGGGAGGTGCTTGGGCACCACTTGGAGGCGTGCTTCACAGCACGTTTTCCTCAGGAGGACACAGGGCAAGGATCATCCACCGCTCAGGAGTTCATCACCAAGACCACTCATGAATTGCAAAACGCAAGGGCCATGCGCGGCGACCGCCGCTCACGAGGCGCACCTCCCCATCCAGGCGAGGATGCCGAGCTGCGCGTCTGCATTGACGTACCAGGGCTCAACAGGGTCGTTTCAGGAGCTCTTCTGGCCTTCGCGCGCGGGACGCTGCGAGGGTCCACCGCACAGCTACGTTTGCATGCCCTTTGGCCTGCCAAGCATGACGTCAGCCTATCAGCGCAACATGCGGCGTGTCCTTGCGGCTCAGGAGGCCAGGCACCATGCCGTCCTGGCGAAGATGGAGACGGTCCTCAGGGAACCACCTGAGGCCCCAGAGCCTCCCGAGGCTCAGGGCCCCGGTGGCTCGTGAGGAGCTACCCCTCAGTTGTGCGCCTTCAGCTGCCTCAACTCTCCTTCGTCAACAGAACCAGGTGACATTTTCCAAGTTCGTTCAGCTGGGATCGCCCCTCAGGCTGCTTTATTCCCAGGCCGCGTGGGTCTGTCCCTGTGGCGTGTATCCTTTTCTTATGTCTTTAGCTTACCTTGCTGGGGCGCCCCTCGGGCTGCATCATCCCCAAGCCGCTCGGGCTTGACCCAGTGGCATGTATCTTTCTGCATTTACCCATGCTGATTTGCCTTCCATTCTTAACCTGCCCAATTACCACCTGCTCGATCGTCGCCTCCCACGGGGCCTTCTGACACAGGCACGGCGCTAGCGCATGGGTCCGTCCCTGCCATGTCGACAAACCTGAGCGGTCGAGCTCTGGCTCGCGGTACGCCCCGCGCATGTCACCTCACCAGGCCCTCGGTGCCTTCATTTCCTCGCGGAGCAACCAGCGGTAGGCTGACAACCCTAACGGCAAAACCGAGTTTCTCCTTGTGATGGATCACATGGATCTCATGAAGAGGATAGCGGGCGGCACTACGAGCTTCCTTTTTCCTCGTGCAATCCACTTGCGCGTTAAAAGGGGGGCTCCTGAGCATCGCGACTCAGGAGATCTTACTGGCTCTCCAGCCCTCACCCCCTGGCCTTGACCACGGCAACGCGACCTGGCATACCAGCGGCGGCTGAGCTCGCTCGAGGGCCGGGATCTGACGACGTAGAGCACTAAGGAGAGCACGGGAAGAGGGAGACTCGTACAGGCCTCACCTAGCTACGCTGCGGGTGGTGGCGCACAGGCTGGCGCGTCACGAGGAATCGACCCTGAACTGCTGAGATAAGTCTCATGCTCAGGCCGGCTAATCGATAGGAGGGAAAGAACTTCGCGCGCACCCCAGAGTTCGAACCTTAAGGGTTCTGCCTGATTACCACCTGCCATGGGTCCGCCCCTCTATCATGCAATTCGCTTGCGCATTAAATTGGGGGCTCCTGAGCATCGCGACTCAGGAGCTTTTACTGGCTCTCCAGCCCACACCCATGGCCTTGACCACGGCATCGCGACCTGGCATACCAGCGGCGGTTGAGCTCGCTCGAGGGCCGGGACCTGAGGACGTAGAGCGCTTGCACCTAACCGTCTCGCAGGAACGCGCGGCTATCAAAGACTCAAGACCAGGCGCAACCCGCCTTGAGGTAGGGCCTCGTGAGTCCCGCGCTGGCTCACGAGTGCCCAGATACACCTCGCGGCCCTGCCGTGCAAGCCACGTGTCAGGGCGCGGCTGTACATGCCCTGGGGGCTCCTCCCGGAGGGGGCCCCCCTCCCACGCACAAGTGGAAGCACCATGCTCCGCGCTGGCCGTCGACACTGCCGAGGAGCGGCTATGCCCGCGCCCAAGCGGAAGCACTATGCTCCGCGCTGGTGATAAACAACTGAGGGCGGCTCCATGGTCGCATCAACCTCAGGGAGCCCCAGAGCTCAGCGTCCGGCCTCACCGCAACGCCTCCCCTTGGGAGAGCCGCGCGAGGGGGCTGGACACGGGGGCTGCGCTCGGGTCACGCCCAAGCGTACGCCACCCAACCTGGTCTCCCGGGCCTGGGGGCTGCGCTCGGGTCACGCCCAAGCGCACGCCGCTCAAACAGGTCTCCCGGACCTGGTCTTCGCACGCCCCTCCCGAGGCCTCGGCGAGGGCAGGTATGGAAATTGTTTGCACATCAAGGGGGACTCCTGAGCATCGCGACCAGGAGCCTAACTGGACACGTAGCCCCTCACTCCTTGGTCCATCCTGGTCTCTGGTCGGCCCAACGGCGGTTGAGGTATGCGCGGGGCCGGGCTCTGCCGACGTAGAACATCAATCTATCCTCGCGTACTCTCCCTATAAGTTGTTTGCGCGTCAAGGGGGACTCATGAGCATCGCGACTCAGGAGCCTAACTGGTCACGTAGCCCCTCACTCCTTGGTCCGTCCTGGTCTCCGGTCGGCCCAACGGCGGTTGAGGTATGCGCGGGGCCGGGCTCTGCCGACGCAGAACGCAAAGCAAATAGGAAGGAAATCGCAAAATCTCGATGCAAATATTACAAACATATTGTCCTCACAATATCAAATGAAAGTTTAACGCCTCCACGAGGCCTGATGCATATTACAGGAACGAAACTGGAGATTAGCTGCAGGTCACCCCTGGACACCGCCATCGCCTACAGAAGGTGCTCCTCCCTGGGTAACGACGTCTTCACCTGCACCACCAGTCGCAGGATCGGCGGCATCGCCGGACAAGGGTGCGGAGGCAAAGCCGCGGAACCTCTTCAGCAGGGCCTCCACCTGACCTTGCACGGTTGCGACAGCGGCTTCACAGTGATCTTCAGCCACAGGCTCCAGCAGCTCGTCAAGACAAGCGCTGGGGTCGCGAAGGTGCAGGTGGCTGAAGACACGAGTCAATGCAGCTGAAGACAGGACGCGAGCTTCTGCCTCTGCCATGGGACCGATACCATCCACAACTTCCTCAAGCGCCTTCACCAAGGGAGGAAGCAGCAGGGCGGGGCCGTCCTCGTTGGTGGTCAGCAGCCTCTCCAAGCTGTGCTTGTAGAGCGTCTTCAGTGCCTTGTGAGACCTCTCCTCGAGGTCGGCAAAGGCCACGCGGTCTTCGGCCAGGACCCGCGCCTTGGCATCAAGATCGGCCTCCCTCGCCTTCACCTTCCGCTCCAGCTCCCCTAGTCGGCTGCGCTCGGCGGCCTGCGTCTTCCCCAACTCCTCCAGCTCAGCATCACGGTTCTTGACGGCGTCCTCCTGGGCCTTCATCTCCTCCTCCTTCATCAGGCGGCCGCGTGCTTCTTCGGCATGCTTGTCGCGCAGGTTCTTCAACTCGTCCTCCAGCTCTTGGCAGCGGTCGCGGGCGGCCTTAGCGTCCTTTAGTGCCGCCTCGCGATCGATTGCAGCGTTGGCGGCGCTCTGCTTCTCCTTCTCGAAAGACGCCGCGGCCTGGCTTAGCGTCGCGCGAACCTCCAAGTCAGAGTGAAGCCAGCCAGAGGCCAGCTCCAGACGCCCGCCCACCAAGCGCGGGTCCGCACTCAGGAGATCTGCCTGCAGCTGGGTCATCTCCAAAAGAGCGCGCTCCATAACAGCAGCAGAAGCAGAAGAACCTGGGAGCTGAGTGCAGCAGTGGGAGGAGGCGGCGTCGTCACCAAGGCCTGGGAGATTGCAGGTTCCGGAGCAGTCGGGACCTCTTCAGCCGAGCCAGACGTCGGCACCTCAGGAGCCAGAGGGGCCATGGGGGCTGACCCCCCACGACGATGATCTTCTTGGCCTCACGAGGGCAACTGGGTTGGGGAAGTGCGAGTGCTGCTGCCTCTCTTCTCCACGGAAGGAGGCGCGGCCGCCGTATCCTCTTTCCTTTTCTTCGCCGAAGGTGTCGGCCTGTTCAACCAAGGGTGAACGTCAGGAAATAACAAGTACAAGCGGGGACAAGATGAAGCTCAAGGCACTTACCGATCCATCGCGACGTATTCCACCTTCCGCTTGGGGAGCTTGAAGCCCGAAAGTTGCGGAGCCTAGGAAGTAGGCACGCGGATCCTGGGGGCAGAAGACGGCGCAGCAGGAGGGATGGAGGCAGCCTCAGGCGGCGTCAAGATGGGGGCAGCATCCCGAGGGATCAGTGATGACCTACTCCTCATAGGGACGACGGGCAGTTCTCCCTCCTCCCGGCGGGCGTCGACCTTGGCGTGGTCAGGAAGGCCGCGGAGGATTTCGGCTTTGCTCAAGGGGGAGTTTTCCCCCATCTCTTCAAGGTTCGCCTCCGAGTCCCCCTCCTCTTCCTTCCTCCCGCCGGACTCATCGGAGGACACCTCCACCGGCTTTGATGCTGCAGGGGCTCCTGTGGGCGCCGGCGGCACCAGCCCGCGCGCGTCGAAGGTTGGCCTGGAGGCGACAAATTCCTCCCAGTCCTTGCGATGGAAAAGAGGGACGAAGGTGCTCGGTGGGTACTCCTGGTTGTCCCCAACTATGAGGCGCAGAACAGCGGCCAGTTCGTCGCCAGGCAGGGCCCCTGGCCTCATGCGGGTCTTGTCCACTTCGTCTCCAAGCTTCCACAGGGGGCGCGCGCTCGCCTGAAGTGGAGCAACTCGCAGCATCAAGAAACCCCTCAGGAGCATGACCCCCGTCACCTTGGCCGCCTTCGTGTTTCCCGGCTTCAGGTTGGTCGTCATCTGCCCCAACACAGACAACGCCCGCTCATCAGCGAGCTCTGCGCGGGGCCACCCCTTCTTGAACTGGGGCGCCTCCGTCGGCAACACCAAACGCGGATGGGCGCACTTGGCGTCCATCCTGACCCATTTGGCTCGGATGTTATCGTCCCTCTTCCCGGTGCTCAAGATTGAGTTGGCCTTGCCAGATGCGACAAAATTGGCGCACCCAGAGATGTGTCCATCGCTGACGCGAAGGAAGAAGAAGTGGCGTAGAAGCGCCACGGATGGCATCACGCCCAGGTACACCTCACATTAGTAGGCGAAGATGGACAGGAGGAGGATAGAGTTGGGATGGAGGTGCAACGCCTGCAGCCCGTAGTGGTCGAGGACCTCATAAAAGAAATCGGAGAAGGGGGGAATCAACCCGACAACGATGCTACTCGAGAAGAAGGGGAAGAATGTGCTTCCCTCAGGCTCCGGCAAATCGGAGGCAAGCCGGAGCTCCGTCTCCCCCCACTCATTGCTCTCCCCCGCCGTCAGCAGGCGCGTGGAGGCGAGGCTCTTCTCCGTGACGGTGGGCGCTTCAAGAGCTGGCTCATACCAAGTCGGTGCCGAGGAGGTCTTGACCTTGCGCGACGCCATGGGTCGCAGATGCGGAGCAGATCTGGAGGTATTGGTGGCGAGGAGCGAGAAAGGGGATCTAGAGCCAGGCAAGGAGGAAGCAATGAAGGCAAGCACTGTCTGCGCCAGCCTTTTGTCAGGTCGAGCAGTTGCCGAGGCATCGTGGGAAGCGGAGACGCCCACGTCCAATCAACTGCCACGCGTCAACCGAGGCCGCAGGCTTTTGGGGCCCGCGGCACTCCGTACTTGACACCTGGCTTCGCCTCGAAGCCAAGCCCGAGCGCACCTTGCGCCCGGGGGCTACTGTCGGTGTTCTGGGAACGGGGGTCCCCAGACTTGCCTGCCTGCAGCCCACGGCATGGCTAAGCTAGCGGGCCGTACGGCCCATCTTCATCGACAAGGCGTTCAAGACCTTCGCGAGGGGCCGAGCCACGCGAGGCAGACGACGCAAGACCTCCTCAGGGGCGGCCTGCTCGGTAGGCTCACGAGGAGCGGAGATATCAAGGCGGGGCAAACCTCGTGAGGCTCTCGTGATGTGAGCCATGACGATCAAAACTAGGCGGGCGCCAGCACGCGCAGCGTCCTGGTTTCTTCTTTGGAGCTAAGGAGGCAGGCGCAGGCGCAGAGTACCGAGGCATCAGGCAAAGGTTTCCATATCGGTGCAACAAGACCAGGACCAGCAGGACGGCAACACGGAGGTCACCATGGAGCCCAAGACGGCGTCACCACCAGAGCCTTTTGCAGGCGAAGACCACTTTTGTCAGGATAGCTCGTACTAGATGTCCCCTTTCAATTTTGCCCGCCGTTGTTGGCTCCCTTCCCGCTCAATATTTGGGGAGAGGACCAGGGCCTATATAAGTAGGGCTACCCACCACCGTAGGGGGCATCGGATCGGCAACTGACCGAGTCCTCACCCACACAAGTTCATCGAGCACAAGAACACCTCAACCTCAGGAGGCTGTTCTTCCCCTTGTACTGTTCATCATCAGCCCAAGAGGCAATCCATCACCACACACTGGAGTAGGGTATTACACCACAACAGTGGCCCAAACCAGTATAAATCTCGTGTCGTTCTATGTTGTGAGTTTATCGAGTTCGTCCGCGAGATCTTAGCAAGCTAGGGCGTGGATCGATAGGAGGGAAAGAACTTCGCGCGCACCAGAGAGTTCGAACCTTAAGGGTTTTGCCGGAACCCCACATCTGATAGCCGTGTTCTTCTCTGTGTTCGAAACTTGCACTTTATGGGGTATGCGGTACTATCGTGGCATGGCACGGTACTACCGATGGAGATGGGCTGCTCTATGTGTGCACAGCTGCATCCCCGGCACGGTACTACCGCTTCCATTGCGGCAGTAATTTTTTACTGCCGCTGTAAGAGCGGCACGACCGCCCTTCGAGTGGTACTTCCGCCCGGGCGGTACTACCGCGAGGACCCGCGGTACTACCGCACCGTCGCGAGCGGGTGGGGGCTAAGAGCGGGGCAGGGGGAGTTCCAACTCCCCCATACCCATTCATCTCTTTCCCCCACCCCGTCTCTCCCTCCTGCCCAAGAACTACGTCGGAGGACCTCGCCGAATCTCCGTCTCCGGCTGCTCTCCTCGCATTCTGACCGGTGGGATCGTTCCCCACCTCGCCCTCTTGCCATGGACACCGGTATCCCCCCTAGTACTTCCCTTTTTGTTCCGTTCTTGTGCTTCTAGGTCTTGGGGAGATGCTTGTGTAGTTCGTGTGATTTTTGGCTAAATCTTTGCAAGAGGGAATTGTAGGAGAGTGCTAGTGCAGTAGGCATGCTATTTGGAGTGATACAACAGTATAGTTTGATCGACGGTAGTACCGATCTATTGTTGCGGTTGTTTCTAGATTCGAATCTGTTGTTCTTATGGATTTCGAATCCGTGCGGTACTTCTGGAGCAGTACCACCACATGCTCGCCCAAGAATTGTCCTCGCGCGGTACTACCGCTCCGCTGGAGCGGTACTACCGCCCGGGGCACGGAAGTAAAAAATTACTTCTGCTCCAGGCACGGTACTACCGCGGCTAGAGCGGCTGTATTTTTTACATCCGTAAGCCGGTCCGGTACTACCGTAGATTTGCAAACTATGTTGTTTTGTCCTTCCAAATCTCGTGTTTACTTGTTTCATTTGGTTTTGGCCCTCGTCTTTGCAATAATCCTTCTCGGTTTTTCTCATGTTTGTGTTGGGTGTCATAGGTGGTGGCTCCGGTTCCAATGTCCGGCGCTCGAATCCCAGCCGTGACACAAGATCAAAGCGCAAGCGCAACCAAGAGGCTCCAAGGGCTCCAGTGCCCCCCAATGCAGAACCAAGTCCACCACCACCAAGACCAAGGAGCCAACTATGGGCATGGATGAGATTCCTCGAGCGGAGTTTCAGGTGCGACGAAAGCTCATTCCTTACACTACAAAAAAAAGACACATCCGTGACATTTTGGGCTGAACGAAAAAAAATCTGTCATACTTATGACACTTCTATGACGATAATTGTGACAAACCCAGTATCATCATAGATGTGGTGGCTCCTACTTCTATGACAAAAAATCATGACAGAAAATGGGCTCTTCGTCCTGGGCGGGCAGGAGACGCAGCTGCATGACATTCTTTGGGCCGTCCATGACGAAAAAAACCATGGTAGAAGCGAGGGCGAGGAAAATATCGGGGTGTTCCCAGTTACGGTGGGTGGTCGGGGCCAAGCGATGCGCGTTTCTCTTGTACACGTACGCGCGTGTGTGTGAGGTGTTGGGCTCTAACTGAACCCGAGCGAGGCATTCGCCTACTGAACCCGAGTGATTGCACTGCAGGCTACGCGTTACTGAACCCGAGCGATCGATCAATGGCTATTAACTGAACCCGATCGAGCGATTCCTTCGCTACTGCTGCTAACTGAAGCCGGTCGATGCTGCCTCTGGATGAACAGTGAGCGTTGCTGGGGGGTTTGGATGAACAGTTCCCGGTGGGGGTGGATGAACAGGACCCCATGGTGTTGCATCTGGATGAACAGGACCCCGATCAATCGAGCCAGTTGGGGCTGGATGAACATGACCCCGTGGAGGGCTGGATGAACAGGACGACCCCGTGGAGGGCTGGTTGAACAGTAGACGGTGGAGGGCTAGATGAACAGTTGCCCGTGGAGGGGTGGTTGAACAGGAGCCCGTGGAGAGGGCTGGTTGAACAGTAGACGGTGGAGTAGCGCGCGGTGGAGGCTGGATGAACAGGAGCCCGTCGGTGAATAGTCGCAGGTGGAGGCTGGAGGAGGTCGACGGTGGATGAACAGTAGCCCGTGGAGGCTGGAGGGGGTCGACGGTGGAGATGAACAATATCCCGTGGAGTCCCGTTTTGCGGTACAGCACACCCCTCCCGATGAACAGGACCCCCGTTTCGACCGTAGCGCTCCAACACAAGTCCGTTTCCTCCGTTTTGCGGTACGCCAGACCCCTCCCGATGAACAAGAAAGTAAATGTGGCCGGTCGAACACAAGGCCGTTTCCTCCGTTCTACGGTATGCCAGGCCTCGTTTCCATCGGCTGTTCCATCCAAGCCCTCCCGATGAACACGACGACGCATTCCGTTCCGACCCAGCCGGTTGGCTCCCCATGAACACGACGATGACACTATTTCTCCGTTCCGACCCAGCCATGTACACGAGCCCTGGCCGTACGTATGCGCGAGTAGGCATTCAAGACCCCGCCCGTATGTACGTACGTGGTCGTATTTACTTTCTTGCACCCTAGTCGTTGTACGTACGTGTACATGCTATGTGCGCGCCTCTACTATGACACGTGCGCGCCTCTACATCGACCAGTATGTACGTACACGTTCACGATCAGAATGACAACGCTACGTATGCTTCGACCAGGTGGGTCCCAACTGTCAGGCACTTCCTTGCGTGCGAAGATGTAGCTGGTGGGTCCCAGCAGTCAGGGGGCGAATCGTTTTTTGTGCCCAGACGCAATTCCTTGCGTGCGAAGATGTAGCTGGTGGGTCCCAGCAGTCAGGGGGAAACGTTTTTTTGCAAAATACGGTGGCCCGTCTGGTGGGTCCCCGCTGTGGAGGAATAATTATTTTGCGCGTAATAAGGAGGCACTTCTTTGCGGCTGCCGTGGACCCAGCTGTCTGCCTCTCCACGTACAGTACTCTTCCGATGGAAGTCGTTGTTGACCACATTGACCACGCCGCGCCGAGAGCACCACGGCGGTGGACGACGGCGAGGCCTAGGAAGGGGACGACGCGGAGCCGGGGAAGACGCGGCAGTGGAAGCCCGCGCGGAGAGGAGTACGAGGGTTCACTGGTTCGGCTGCGGTGTGAGGCTGCCGTCGCTGCAGAATAACAGGGGGTGTGGGTGAGTAGAGGAATGGCCTGGCCAGCGGTGGGAGTAGTAGGGGCGGTGAGGCCTCCGCAGCATCACAGCCGGCCACGGGAGGCAGGAGCACGCGGCACGACCGGCGCTGCTTTGGGCGGCTGGAGCAAGAAGACCAGAGGTTGAAGAAGCACTACGGCCGTTGGATGGACATCGTACGGTCACTGCAGCTAGAATCGTTTATATTGACTAGGTTGATAAAGCCCCTGGTACGCGTCAACTTAATAGGCCCACAGGTCAGCCTCCGAAATGGTGTGCCCCGGATGTCAGGGGGAGGAATCATTTTTTGGGCGGCTGAAGCAAGAATATCCGAGATTGAAGAAGAAGCACGACATCCGTTGGATGGACATCCAACGGCCGCAGCTGCCAGAACCGTGTGTTGTTGACAAAGCCTTGCATACGCGTCAACTTAGTTTTTTAGGGGACACGTCAACTTAGAAGGCCCACAAGTGTGTGGCAGAGAACATATAGCCCATTTGTGATTTGTAAGAATGTACAGCCCATTTTTTAATTCTAATGGAATTTACTACAGCCCATTTACAGTTCGTTAAAAGTACAACCCATTTTCTAGCTAGGGCAACGATTAATAATTTCAACCAACCGCTCAAAAAAGAATTCAGAAAAAAATTCCCACATTTTTATGGGATCCGAAATATTTTTATCCAAAATTTCTAGTCAGATTAAATATAATTTCAAAATAAAGTTGTATTACGTTAAAATCCAACGAAATATTGCGCGCGCAACAAGTAATAAATTAAAATTTTCAAATTCCAAAAATAATATATTTTTTAAACTATACTACAGCCCATTTACAGTTTGTTGAAAGTACAGCCCATTTTCTAGCTAGGACAACGATTAATAATTTCAACCAACCGCTCAAAACAGAATTCAAAAAAATCCCACTTTTTTATGGGATCCGAAATATTTTTATCTGAAATTTGTAGTCAGATTAAATATAATTTCAAAATAAAGTTGTATAACGTTAAAATCCAACGAAATATTACGCGCGCAACAAGTAATGAAATTAAAATTTTCAAATTCCAAAAATAATATATTTTTCAAACTAATTACGCGTTTGGTGCATTTTTTTATAGTTACTGCCGAGTTATTATAATTACATCCCATTTATTATTTCTTAAAGTCCATTTTCTTGTTAAGCCTAATGCATACCTCCTAGGAAAGTTTGCAGCCCAGCGGACCGGAGAATAACAAGTTGACCCGGATATTGTGTACAGCTGTCGGCCTAGTTGCATTGCTGATGTTGAAAAAAAGGCCTGTGTAGTACAGTACAACCTAACATGGCTACTCAGCTCATATTCAGCGATGCCGAAAAGGCCTAAACAAGGCTTCTGTACAACTTTTTGAAGTCACTGAGCTCAATTAATAACTTAAGAAAAAAGTTAGATTAAACCTAATTAAAAGCTGTCATGAGCAAAGAAATAATTCAACGGGTCCCACTTGTGCGTGGGTGCGTGTGTGTGTGTGTGTGTGTGTGTGAGAGAGAGAGAGAGACCCATCGGTCGATGCTCGTAAATACATCTTTCAGCCATATGCATTGCTGATGCTCAGTAAAAACTTATATAGTTGACACAATCATATAAAACATCATATCACACTGAACTTGCACACAAAAATTTCACGCAAGCGGCACAATCAGGATGGAAGCAGTGGATCGCTACGGGTAGGGCTATGTTGAAACCAACAAACTCGTACATAAGGTTCATCATCTTTATCAATGACGGGGAAATATCTTGAATGCTGTGCAAAGAAAACAGACAGACAACACAATAAGTTCTGCTAGCCCATTAAGTTGACGTACTGCCCTTTCTAAAAACAGTTCAGGTACAAAATTAGAACAGCTCACAATCAAATGTACTGCCACATCAGTGCTTCACACCCATAGCTCGGATTTAACTAGTATCTGACAAGATTCAGTTGTTACCTCAAATTAGAGCACATCCAGGCAGCTAGCCCTGCCTCTTCTCCCAAAGAAGCAGTGGCCTCCGCCGTGCGATGGAGTAGGCCCTGTGCCATCCATCGTTCCGAGCAACACGGGGAAAGTCTGACGTTGACTCCTGTAATGGACGTCGTCGACGGACCCTGGCACCAGCGGCGGCGGCAGGACTTCGATTGATGGATTGACCACTTCTTCGACATGCACGAACACTCGATACAGGTACATCCCTAACGTGGTCCGCGGTGGCCTTGGTGGCGACAAATGGTACAACCCCGGTTCCTGCACCGGTATCTCAACACCAATCACCTTCGGTATGGTGGACGGCTTCTTCATCCATGCCATAACCGTCAGAGCCTAGCTGTCTGGAGGAACAAACATACTTACGAGCTCACCTCCAAGGTCGTTGATAAGCTCATTCATGGAATCGTTGTTCCAAGCACGTCGAGGCATGATGTGGAAGGTAAGCTTTGTTAAAAACTCAAGCTCAGAGGGCACCGAGCCCCATCCTGGGTGCCACCGATCAAAGCTCACCAGCGCGCCATCGCAGAACAAACGCCGGGAAGATTCAAACACACGACTGCAGTCGAAAGTTGTCCGGAACCTGACGAAGAAATCAGCCGGTGCCGGATAGACTTCGACGAGCAAGTCACTTATTTGGATGCCGTGCACAATGCCAAGAGCTTTGACAAGGTCGTCCGGCGAGACGGGAGGCCGGTCGCTGTTGATGGTTACCATCAGCACTTTGCGGGCAAACCGGTCGTCAAGCGCCGCCATGCCACTGTTGAGCGACAGCACGCAGTGACCGAAGGCAGGACGGACCTCAGGATCTCCGGCTCGGAGATCCGCGTTGACCGGCGACATGATAGTGCGCTTGTGTACAGGGAGTACAGGAGGGGGATTTGGGGGGAACTCGAGTAGGAATCGAGATTCCAGAGGTGGGGGAGGGGCGGGAGATTGGGGATGAAAAGGTAGCATGAATTTCGAACATGAGCCAATATGCTCTCGGCGCACAAGCGCACGAAAACACCGGTGGCGCCCACATGTCAGCCTAAGAGTCCTTATTCTTTCTTTTTTGGGGAGCCCGGCCTTGTTTTAGGATCTTTTGAGAGCCCGGCCTGAGAGTCATAGTTGACCTATTTGTCATTGCGTTACTACTCGGCCCATATTCAACAACACCTCACTGGCCCAGACAAGTGTACATCATCGAAAAGACACTGAGCTCAAATTATATAACTTGAAAAAAGGAAATACACTCTGAACACTGGAGAATGGTGATGCCCTCATTTAGCCCACCAGTAGTTCGAGACAATAATCAATTCAAAACAACAATATATACAACATTCAAACACTGACTAGTGACTACTACTGACATAAACAGCAAGACATGATAGTTCATAAGAAGTCTTTCTACACCACCAAAACGCACCCATCTGCAGCGCTCAGACTCTCGTGATCCAGATGAGAATGACATTCTAAATAGAGGCAACTATTACATAGTAAGATGACATAGACAAGGATGACCAAATGACAAGGAATATGCATAACAAAAGAAAGAACTACCCATCCAGAACAAGCAGCAAAGACAACAAAGTCATTCGAAGAGATGATCCAACACCATCATAATTTGCAGCCCCGCTTCAGCGACCAATGATCCGAAGACACCAGTACTCCACCCATTCGATGCAACAGCCCAATTACCTATCAACCTGAAGGCTTGAACCACATCACTGCCTGTCGTAATTGAGACATCCAAGGATCAAAGTTAATCCGGATGCCTTTGTCATTCTCACCTTGTTTTGGCTGCAGGCTGTATCGTTGACAATCAGGGGAGTTTGCTCCCGAACTCCTAGCGCTCGCCGTGTAGACATAGTTTTCCATAGCAAACAGAGCCTCACTGCCATCAAGGTCCTTGCCAGCGGTGATCTCTTGGTTAATCGGATAATTGAGTCCGAGAAACAGAGAGTGTGAACCAAGGCTGTTTACCCGCCTCCAACTAAAAAATCCTGAAGGCCCCAACAAGCCAGTATCCTGCTCATAGACGTAACAGCCACTGTCCGGATACTCACGTATTTCACGGTGCTTGTATACAGTGGGGTTTTTACAATATAACTTTTCCGGCTCATGTGTCCGAATGATCATCAGTCTTTTGTTGTCGTCTGATCAAGCGAGGAACTAGTTGTGCTTCCCTGTTTTTGGCAAAGGTGGTGTGATTACAAAGGGCAGTAACTGTAGGGACACTGCATCATATCAAAAAGGATAGGCATTGTTAATGTAAGATCAACATTGTTCAGAGTATGAGTAGGATAATGCAATAAACAACATTGATATGTCCCTGTTGGAACTGGGAGGAAAATACAGGGAAATGTATACTGGGTTCAAAAATATAGAAGTGCCATGCATGGTTATACTCATGTTATCTCGCAATCGATTCTTCACAGGAAACTACCATGTCATGCATGTTATCTAATCATGTTCTGTCCTCACAAAAAAATTCTTCAAGTTAACTAACAGACCATGCATTGTTATATACTCGTGTTCTGTGGGCAAAATTTTTGTGAGGATATTATTCTAGCCATTGATTGCTGAAGGGCGAATATAGGTATGTACACATGGTAAGCATTAAAGGATTTCACTACTTCCGAATATAGAGTTCTCCATATGCACATTTACTTCCAAAATGTATGGTTAGATGAAACCAACAGTGTGGTGCATGTTTCTACATCATGAAAATGAGGAAACTAACATGGCCATTGATACACACTCATATTTAGTAGTATTATATAGATTACTATAAAATAAGGAGAATATCCATATATTCCTAACCGTTTGATTATTCAGGTACAAATTGGATGTAATGACATGGTCACAATCACATGAATTAACTCATTCCAAATATAGCTGATTTACGGCGTCTCTAATACATTGCCATAGTTCTACTCAAATTCTGCTCAAACAGGGATATGCCAATCATAACAAAAAGTTCAAACAGTGTCATGGCGTCATTAGTAACATGAGACGGAAACAACTTACACGCGCTGTCCCAGCAATACGTGGTGCGATCTGCTTTGTCGATTGCATAGACGATGCCATTGTGTTCAATAGCACCATAGAAGTGTGTATCAGCTTTGACGATGATCCACTGCGAGCTGAGTTATCTCCATCTAAAGAAGGCACCGGCGTAAAGATAGGCGAGTCCGCGGTCGAATAAGGCAATGAGCTTGAAGTCTGCGTAATTCGCATGTCATGTGGGCACTTGGCAGATTACAATCTTCTACAAAACAAGGTCCGTCCAACTGACGTGGTAATCTAGATGACTTGGACCGCGATGGTAAAACTCTATATAATCCAATGGAGGAAGGATAATCTCATGGGAGGTCTGGAAGTTCACGAGCACCAACTTTTTACCGTCTTCTCTGAAGGCATCCATCCAGTGGGAGTTCATGCCGACCCAGTACATACCTGCCAAGAAGTTTCGGGCAATGGCGATCGGATTGAAGTCGAGGGAAATGATGTACGGCGGCCCACTACATACCTGCAAAGAAGTTTCGGGTAATGGAGATCGGATTGAAGTCGAGGGGCATCATGTACGCCTCCGTATCATGGTGAGCCAATCTAACAAGACCAGATAGCAGCAAGCAGGCTGTCTTGAAAAGCTTAGGCCTCGCTTCGACGATGGCCGTATGCATGTCCCTCGAGCATGCAGCCAGCCGCAGGGCACTCAACATATCCATACACGAACAACAGAGGTCGAGGATGTCACTGGGGAGATTACTCCAATCGCGGCTCATATGGATGATGCGCGGTTCGCCTTCGGTCATGGTGGAGTTTGGAAGGTGGGGGTTTTTGGGGGCTTGATTTACGGGGGAGAAGGCTGTCGGTGCTGGAGCGGCTAGCGAGGGAATAGTGGACTGGGGGAGGCGAGCGAGGCGACGATACACGGGGGCACAGTGAGATGGAGACGGAGATGGAGATGGAGATGGAGTGGTGCTATGGGAGGGGAGAGGGAGACGAGGCGAGGCATGCTAATGTGCTATACATCGGCGGTGACAGACTGCACAGTGCACAGGGTGAGGTTGACTTTGGTAACCCGAACACGCCGCCTGGACCAGTGTCACGCGCAGGGTGTTGTCACTTCACTGTGAGGACCGGATGAATAGTATTTTGACCATCAAGTGTACCACAGTTGTACTACTACTAGTAGTAGGAACATGAGTACTCCAGTACTATATAGCGGAAATAGGTCTCCCGTGCTAACATGCCTGTTCACTTCATCCTCCAGGTATCATCCATATTGCAAGCAGAACCAAATTCTCGTGCATGAGGAAGCGCGAAGATGGGCCTTTTCTTTTTTGATGAGGATAACCGTGTATTCCTTAACTAGAGAATGTTGTGTCTCCCACGCACACGCCAATATCCATCTGAACCAGCTACGACACATTTTTTATCTGTTTGCATAGGTCCCACCTATCAAGAAGGATGGGCACGTATACAAACAGGTACGACTCCTCAGTCTACCCGCATAGCCTTTTCGTTTAGTCTACCTAGCCGTCTAATCAACTGCCTGCACGCCACTTCTCCCATTTACTTCTCCATCGGGAACCGATTTTCCTCGGCTTCTTCACCTCCCCTTCGTCTTCATTTGCATCCAAACCCCACTGCGTTCATATTGTTTTAACCTCTTTAAATAATCATCTACTACTTCAGTTAGACTAGCCATCTAATCCTAATTCTCCAAACAATAGCCCTCCGTTCCAGCGGTTCCAAATGGCGAAAGAGATCGAGATGCAGGTTTTTAGCGTCCAACATGTCCTCATCGAAAGCTCGTTGATCATAGTTGCCACCGTCACCATCCACCCAAGGGTTGTTTGGAAGTGGATCAATAATGTATCCACCTCCCTCAAAAAGGTAGAGACGAAGGTCATCGGTCTCGACGCAGAGTACACGGAGCGTGCCACTGGGAAGATCCAAAACACCGCCGTCCTTCAGCTGTGCCTCGAAGATGATGTTTTGGTGTACCACATCATACACGCGCCCTCCATACCAGGTGAGCTTCACGATTTCTTGTCTCGGGAGGACATATACTTCTGTGGGGCAGCCATCAAAGGGGACAAACAGAAGCTGGAGCCATACAACCTTGATTTGAAAAGCATCGCTGACCTACAAACCAGAATCAAATTTCCTGTAGAAGATTGTGATAAATAGACACCATCCCTATTCCACGTAGCAAATTTTGTGCTCAGTACAAATCTTCAAAAGGGTGACGAGACGGTGGCATTAAGGTCGTCTGGATGGGAGAATTATCCCTTGACGTACGAGTGGATAAAATATGCAGCCCTCGATGCCCGTGTGAGTTTCGAGATAGCTGCAAGGTCCAAAGAGCTTGTTGCGAAGCCGTCTCCCACAGAAAATGAGAAGAAGAAGAAGAAGAAGAAGAAGAAGAAGAAGAAGAAGAAGAAGAAGAAGAAGAAGAAGAAGAAGAAGAAGAAGAAGATAAGGCTCCACCAGCAGCAGGGCATTATGGATGGATGAACTATTTCCTCTCTTGTAAAAAAATTACTCCCTCTCGGTGTATATTGATATAGATGGACTATTTCGATGGTGTGCATGTCTTTGGAACAAGTAGTAGCGTGGGTCCGCTTGACTATAAGGAACTACTTATCCGCCTAGCTTTCTCTACTACTCCTTCCAGTGATTGGTATGCAATGCATGTGTCCGTAGACATGAAAGCTTGTCCATGGAAGTTCAACTAAGACGACCATCACATTTCATCCACTGCCACTCACGATTCCCACGACGCCGCTCCAACCCACGGCACCACGTCCCCCGACGTGCGCCTCACCCCTCTCGGCCGCACCGCCCCTCTGCCTTTGTGTGCATGACATGTGGGCCACCTTAAATGCGGCGAGCATCAAGTTTATACCACAACCACACGCGATTCCCACGACGCCGCACGAACCCATGACACCACACGTCCCCCGAGCTTTGGCTCACCCCTCTCGGCCCCACTGCCCCTCTGCCTTCGGGAGCATTACATGTGGACCAGACACCTGTGCGGTCCACATGTTATTGACTCAAAGGCAGGTGTAGTAAGGCGCTAAAGCTCAGTCCCGAGGGCCCTGAGAGGGAAATGTAACTCCTGCGCCAGGCTGTTGCTACCACTGAATGAACTCGTGCCAAACTTGAGATTTGTTTCTTTACTATACATGCACGCAACGATTTAATGGACATTGTAATCTCAACATGTGATGGGGAGCTCTAAATTTGAATTTGAAACTTATAAAACGAAAAGATTAAAAACAAATAAACTGGGAGAGAGGAAGTATATCGTAGGATGTGTCCCATAAGAAAAAAGTCCCCTGGTTTGTCACCGCGGAGATGCGGTTAGAAAGGAGCACAACGTCTTTGTACTCGTATGGCAACAAATCGACCGCAGACAGCAAGGTCCACCTTTGACCGCCATGTGCAAGGTTCGTGCTATCTTATTCAATCTCACCGTGGTTCCATCGTACCAATTCATGCGGTGGCCCGTTGCATGGCTGATCCCAATGTTGGACAAAGGTTCTACGGGAATGGTGTCACCGTTGTAAATGTTGTGCAAATTGATGTTGGTACTCTCCCGTACATATGCAAGCCAATCTCCACTCGCACCGAGCCTAACCTGTGAAACAGTGGGCAGGGGGAGAATTAGGAAATGGACACGGAAGTAGTCTTTAGAATGCATTTACTACGTCATCAAACTCATCTTACCTGCTCATCGGAGGAAATCCGAGTGCCCGTCAACGTCGGCATCTCAAGGGGCGTCAACTTGCAACTACGGCCACGCCGCGCTGGAGAGACCCCCAAGGAAACATCCTCGTGCGTTCCACAGAACATCAAGATGCATTTGTATGAGTAGTTTATCTTGTGAGAGAAAAGGATGAACGAGGGAAGGCCTCTAGAGATAGAGATAGACACTACTACTACCAATGTGCTGGCTCGTGCGTTGCAATGGATCCAAAGTAGTAGAATAATACTTGTTCACGTGCTTGAAATATAAACACTCTAGTTTTGATATACATGTGTCAGCAGACATGACAGATTGTCCATGGAAGTTGAACCACGGCGACCATCACGTTTCTTGTTTCTACCACTGCCACACCCACACGCGATTCCCACGACGCCGCTCCAACCCTACCTGTAAGCAGACGTCCCCCGACATGGACATGGATCCTCTGACGTGGCTATCACAGCCTTACCCTGCCTTTCCTTCGCTGACAGGTGGGACCCACACTTGGGGGTCCCACATGTCAGTGATAGAATGGTAGGATTGTTCACGTCAGGGGATCCTCATCCCCCCGACGTGCGCCTCATCCCTCTCGGCCCCACCGCTCCTCTGCCTTTGTGTGCATGACATGCGGGCCAGCTGAACTGCGGCGACCATCAACTTTCTACCACAGCCACACCCGATTGGACGCGGTTTGCCTGCTCCGCTGCTGTGCTCCGATCCGTACTCCCGCACCATCGAATTTTCATCCAGTGGTTGTGACACATTTCGCCCCGGGCATCAATCCTCAGCTGGAGTACTTCTGTACTACAGGTAGTACCAGCCGGTGTGGCCATCTACGCCTCGTAATGCCCCGACGCCCAGCTGTGGCACCCTCGCCACGGCCACGCCACCACCGGCCGGTTCATCTCGAACGAGTTAGTCACGAACCACACCACCACCATGAGAATGACATGTCGGGCAGCCGCATTTAAGGTCCGCATGTCATTGACTCATAGGTCGGGCACTAAGCCACTGAAGTTCGGTCCCGTGGGCCCCGAGAGGGAAATGTAACTCCTGCGGCAGGCCTTGTGGTGCTCCCATAGTACGAGCTCATGCCAAACCCGGAATTTGTTTCTTACTACTACCAACTACTAGTAAGGTACACATGCATTGCATGCATTAGATTCTGGTGGTTTGTGCATTATGCTTCTACATGTGGAGTCTTCTAGATTTTACATGTGGCAAAATCTGGTGGAATGTAGATGATATCCAACGGCCAGTAGTGCTCGGATTTGCCATCTTTGTACCGTCAGATTGGCTTCATCTAACGACTAACTTTCAAAGTTATTCACACACTATATAGGGGTATAGATGTTTGGTTTGCAGCCTAAGGTCGCCACGCCTAAGCTTAGGCATGCCACAAGTGTGTTTGGTTGCGTTCTCGTCTCAGCATAGTTGTTCCCTCTTCATGCATGCTCAACTCAACACCCCTCTTCATGTATGCTCTCTTCATGCATGCTTCTAGTGTATTTGTGCTAAGCTAGTGTGGACTCATGCATCCTCCATACACTCTACCAAACACCCAAAAGTGGGTCGAGAAGGGAACTCTCGGGATCATGCACCCTTCATACACCCTACCAAACACACCAGGCATGTGTTTGGTTCATTGCTACACTTGTGGCTTGCCACACTTTTCTAGCTACATGGTCCACATGTACTAGACTCAACTTCTTGCCAAATCTTGCCACACTTGTGGTGGCCATTTTGTTAGCCACATTTTTTGTGGCAGGCACACTTTGCCTAAGCTTAGTTGTGGCAAAGTTAGTCATGAATGAAGTTCAACCATGGAGTCTTCTAGATTCTACATGTGGCAGAATCTGGTGGAATGTAGATGATATCCAACGGCCAATAGTGCTCGGATTTGCCATCTTTGTACCGTCGGATTGGCTTCATCCAACGACCAACTTTCAAAGTTATTCACACTCTATATAGGGGGTATAGATATAGATGTGCCGGTCCGTTGCAATGGATCCAAAGTATATCTATTTAGTGGAGTGCACTCTAAACACATTATCTATTTATTTTTCTCTAACCTTTTGTAGCCATGCAACCAAGCCACATAAGAGCAAGTATAATAAGCTTATGTAAGCAGGCTGTAAGGATTAAAATATAATTTTTCTGCTGACATGGAGGGAAGAGAAGAGGAGAGAGAAGAGGAGCCGGCTACAGAATAAGAGCCTGCTGCAGCACATGCTCCTAGGCACTATATGAGAGTGGGAGGTGGGCCATGTATTAATGAAGTAGCACATCTTTGTATCTTACTATTCTACTTGAAAGCTACAAGGTTGGCTATAGACGACATGGCAATGTCATATAGCCATCAGCTGGATGTACTATTAACCATGCTCTAAGCTTCATGGGTGCCCCCCCACATCATATTATTCATACTACATTGACTGACAAAAAGATAAATCACCCAAAACAAGATCTTTCCATTTTTTGTTCCTATGATGCTGTGCCGTGCACGTACCTACTAGTTGTATAGTGGTAGTACTAGTTGTATAGTACAAACTTGGTACTAGTAGGAGTAGAGTAATACGGAATGCTCCTACTCTATCAACAAGGCCCATCTGACACCAAATTTCTTGGCTTTCGTGCTACAGATAGATCTTCCCCTTGTTTCTATTTTCCAACCCGGCAGCGGGGCGGGGTGCGGTTTTCTCAACGGCGGTCCCACATGAAAGTGAAAATGCTAGGAAACACGCCTTGCCTAAGCTATGTGTCGTGCCGGACGGGCCGTGGAGTACTCCCGATTCCCGGGCGTATGGGGGGGGAGTGCGACGCGAACGTGGCAGGCCTTTTCCTTTTACTAGCAATGTGCCCGTGCGTTGCGACGGATTCAAAGTAGTAGAATAGTAGTACTTGTTCACAAACTTGAAAGAAATCATTCTTGTTTTGATATACTCCTAATATATTACTCCCTCCGTTCCTAAATATTTGTCTTTTTAGAGATTTCAAATGGACTATCACATACGGATTATATAGACATATTTTGAAGTGTAGATTCACTCATTTTGCTCCGTATTTAGTCACTTATTGAAATCTCTAGAAAGACAACAGAACGGAGGGAGTACTTTTCACTCAAAATATATTTCTCAGGCTGTTTTGATGAGGTGAGGGAGGGATGTGGTTGCTTTCAAGATAATAAGGGGTTTTCTGCAAATTGGAGCAGAGAAGTGGGCTATTGTTGCAAAAATGCCACAACATACCTCACAGCCGTTAGATGTAGATCTAATGGTCAGAAACGACGGATGGCAGACACACCACCATCACCAACTAAGTCTTTCATAGGAGTAGGAGTAGAGAAACATGTATAAATTGTAACATTTTGGTTCTGCTCCTTGGCACGATCGATAGATAGAAATAACGATTGGGAACGCTAGGGCGGGGATATTTCCGCCAGATAAGCAGGGTACGTAGTAGCTAGGTTGGCGCATCGTCTGTTTGGTCACACGCGGTCCGACATGTTCTAGTGTTTCTAGCAAGATGCCCGCGCGTTGCACGAAGTTGATGGAAAAGGTAAGCACAACTTATAAATTGACGGATGGAGTACTAGTTACAGTGATGCATATAATTAAGCAAAGGGATCGCACATGTCGGTATTGATTGGAATGAGAATGCAACAGCACAATAAGAATTAAGGCCACGATGATGATGTGATCGCAGTGGTGGTTACAGAAGGCACGAAGAATGATGCATCCATCAACGTAAGACCTCCTCCTCCTCAACTTAGTGCGCTGGGCCACCGACCGGCGGCTAAGGAGCGGTGGCTTTTGTGGCGAGGTCGAGGTGCTTCTCAGCAAAGGCATCCAAGGCTTCCAGCCGGTTGAGGAAGGCCAACGTCGTAGTGTCCTCACTGGCCTTGTAGATACCTACGTACACGATTTGCTCGTACACGTGGATGTGTAGGTCGACGAATTCTTGCAGAGCGAGGCGCCTCACAGCGAGCGCGACCTCCAGGTGGACATTCTTCGTGGCGTCGGTGGGCAGTCGCAGGGCCACCAGTGCTTGAAAGAGGTTCCGCCCATGGAGGCCGATAAGGGTGGCAGGCAATGAGGAGCCCGGGCGCGCGGGCTGGAGGAGTACGGCGATGTTGTCCACGAGCTTCTTGAGGACGGTGAACTTGTTGGTGGTGGCAATGATCATCTGGTCCAACTAAGAGTCGTAGTTGGCGTCGACGGCGGCCATCCACCAGCCGGTCTCGGACACCGTCTGGAGACGATCCTCGGCGCCATGCTGCAGGCCGACGTCGTGGACCATCTGGCACAGCCGCTGGCCGCTCGCGCGCATCGCCGCCATGGGTCTGGAGTGAGCTCTTTTGTGCTTAGTGTAGGAGCTTAGGCAAATGCTTAGGTGCGTACGATGTGGTAGATGCATTGGAATGGAGGGGCGCCTTTATATGAGGGCAAACTGTGTTGCATTCACATCGTGCAGCCTTGAAAGTGCAACTATCCCTGGGTGGTTTTGGTAATTCCTAACAACATATAGCTCATTGAGCTAATGCTATTTCAAGATAAACATTTCAGGAAAGCTCAATGATTGGCATGGCATGGATGAGAAAAGTGGACCCCTCAAAATGCTAAGGACAAAGGATTGGGTCAAGCTCAAAGCACAGGACTCTACATTTTTCATTTTAAGTGATCCAAGATCACATTGAGTCCATAGGAAAAGCCAATACTATTAAGAGGGGTGAGGTGTTTCTTAATGAGTTTCTTGCTCAAAGTGCTTAGTGATATGCTCCAAAAACCCTCAACTACTTTCTCATATCCACATATGTCCCAAACCAAAAGTCAAACTCGGCCCCACCGAAACTGTCTATCCGGTGCCACCGAGTTCTCTTGACACAGCCACTGCCAGAAACCCTAGTCTTTTTGGTCTCACCGATAGGGATCTTGGTCTCACCGAGATGGGATTGTAATCTCTCTGTTTCCCTTCATAACATTTCGGTCAAACCGAGATGAGCGATCGGTCCCACCTAGATTGCAATGCAAACACTCTGTTTCCCTTTCGTAACATTTCGGACCAACCAAGATGAGCGATTTGGTCCCACCGAGTTTGCCTGACCAACTCTCTGTTTGACTATTACCAAAACCGGTCTCACCGAGTTTGTGTAATCGATCTCACCGAGATTACGTTATGCCCTAACCCTAACGAAATCGGTCTCACCGAGTTGACGTGTCGGTCCCATCGAAAATCCTAACGGTCACATTATGAACTAAATCGGTCTGACCGAGTTTCACAATTCGGTCCCACCGAGTTTGGTAAATTGTGTGTAACGGTTAGATTTTGTGTGGAGGCTATATATACCCCTACACCCACTCTTCATTCGTGGAGAGAGCCATCAGAACATGCCTACACTTCCAACATACATTTTCTGAGAGAGAACCACCTACACTTGTGTTGAGGTCAAGATATTTCATTCCAACCACATAAATCTTGATCTCTAGCCTTCCCCAAGTTGCTTTCCACTCAAATCATCTCTCCACCAAATCCAATCCTATGAGAGAGAGTTGAGTGTTGGGGAGACAATCATTTGAAGCACAAGAGCAAGGAGTTCATCATCAACACACCATTTGTTACTTCTTGGAGAGTGGTGTCTCCAAGATTGGCTAGGTGTCACTTGGGAGCCTCCGTCAAAATTGTGGAGTTGAACCAAGGAGTTTGTAAGGGCAAGGAGATCGCCTACTTCGTGAAGATCTACCCGAGTGAGGCAAGTCCTTCGTGGACGACGGCCATGGTGGGATAGACAAGGTTGATTCTTCGTGGACCATTCGTGGGTGGAGCCCTCCGTGGACTCGCGCAATCGTTACCCTTCGTGGGTTGAAGTCTCCATCAACGTGGATGTACGATAGCACCACCTACCGGAACCACGGATAAAAAATCTCCGTGTCAACATTGCGTTTGCTCCCTCAAACTCCTCCCTTTACCTTCATATGCAATTGTGTTACATTCCGCTGCTATACTCTTAGAATTGCATGTGTAGGTTGTTTGCTTGACTTGTGCTAAGTTGCTAAAATCTGCCAAGAACTAAAATTGGGAAAAGGCTGGATTTTTATTTGGTCAAGTAGTCTAATCACCCCCCGTCTAGACATACTTTCGATCCTACAAGTGGTATCAGAGCTTTGGTCTCCATTTGCTTTGATTTCCATAGCTTTTGGTGGTCATAGCCTTGGTTTCACAACCTAGGAGAGTATGGCGTCTAGCGAGGGAAATTACCACCATAGAGGTCCTTACTTTGATGGTACAAATTTTGCTAGTTGGAAGCATAAGATGAGAAATGCATATTCTTGGACATAACCCGGCCGTTTGGGCGATTGTGTGTATTGGCTTGCAAGGTGAGTTCTTTTATGGGAGAGAACCAAACCGTGAAGCTACCGAGGAAGAGTTGAAGATGCTGCAATACAATGCTCAAGCTTGTGATATTCTCTTCAACGGATTGTGCCCCGAAGAATTCAACAAAATCAGCCGTCTTGAGAATGCAAAGGAAATTTGGGATACTTTGATTGATATGCACGAAGGTACCGACTCCGTCAAGGAATCCAAATTGGATGTGCTTCAAAGTCAACTTGACGAGTTCAAAATGAAGGATGGTGAAGGCGTCGCTGAAATGTACTCTAGGCTTGCTCTCATCACAAATGAGATTGCCGGCTTAGGAAGTGAAGAGATGACCGATAAATTCATCATCAAGAAGATCCTAAAAGCCTTTGATGGAAAATATGATACCGTGTGCACATTGATCCAAATGATGCCCAATTACAAAGATCTCAAGCCAACGGAAGTCATTGGAAGAATTGTTGCTCATGAGATGTCACTCAAGGATAAGGAAGAGCTCCACAACAACTCAAGCGGTGCTTACAATGCCTCATGTGAAGCTCCCACATCATCAAGTGAGAAACAAACCTTCAATGAAGAATTGAGCCTAATGGTGAAGAACTTCAACAAATTCTACAAGAGTAGAAGCAAAGAAAGAAGCTCCAAGTCAAGGTCCTACAATGACAAAAGATCTTCTAGTCGTGAGCGTAATTGCTACAATTGTGGAAGACCCGGACACTATTCCAATGAGTGTACGGCTCCCTACAAAAGAAGAGAATATTCTCACAAAAGAAGAAGTAGAAGAGAAGAATCACCACCAAGAGAAAGAAGGAGTAGAGATGATCGTTATGAATGAAGACCTTCTCAGAGAAGCAAGGATTCGGAAAGGAAGGATAAGTCATCAAGGAGCTACACAAAAAGAAGACATCAAGCTCATGTTGGTGAATGGGTATCCGGCTCCGACTCCGACAATCACTCCGAAAGAAGTTATCACTCCGACTCCGAATATACTCAAGATGAAGGTGTTGCCGGACTAGCACTTGTGACAACCAACTCCTATGACATATTGAATCACCAAATGAAGGAATTGGGAGATGCTTCATGGCCAAAGGTCCAAAGGTAACACACCCCAAGTATGTTGATTTCAATAGTGATGAAGATGGTTTGCTAGGAGATGATGATTTAGTTGTTGGCAACTCTAGTTATGAAAACTATGATGAATTTGTTGTTAATCATGCTAATCAAGATAAAACGAATGATGATGATAAGAAGGAGATTAAGCGTCTAACTAAAGAACCAAACACTCTTAAGTTAGCTCATGAAACTACCTTGGAAGATCATCGAGAACTTTTAAAGACTCATGAGAAGCTACGCTTTGAAAAGCTCAACCTTGAGCAAGAGCATGAGTTTTTAAAGGCAATCAATGATGATCTTCGCAAGAAAAGTTCTTCTTACATTGCCAAGCGTTTACTCTTGTCTACTTACATGCCACAAGTTAAATCTAATAACAAGAACAAGAAAGATTCTTCATCTAGTAGTAACAACAATCATGCTAAATCCAATGTTGTTGCTTCTAGTAGTTCTCTTGATTCCACTAAAGACTCTCTTAGCCAAGTTACACTTGAGAAAGAAAATAGCTTATTGAAGGGAATTATAGAGAAAGGTGTTTACAAGAGCCTTGCCGGAAGTAAGCAATTTGAAGAAATTGTACGCAAGCAAGGAAGGCACCGGAAGAATCAAGGTGTTGGATTTGAATGAAAGTTCAATGTCAATGGAGTTGAGTGGGAAGAAGATCAATACCCCAAGACGATGTTTGTTGCTCAACAAGAGAAGTATGATCCTACTTCTTTCCAAGGAACACAAGATCAAGATGATCTTCCACCACAAGACCACAAGCAAAAAGGCAAGGACAAGCTTCAAGAGGAAATTGATGCATTTGAAGAAGCACCTAAGGCCTTAGTCAAGTGGGTTCCCAAGACTACGTCAAGTTCTACTTCATCAAGTACGACTACAACTCCAAGGATTCCCATCAATATGGTGTGGATCCCGAAGAAGAAGAACTAGAGAGTTCTTGAGGGTGACTCTGCCAACTTACTTCACTCTTATCATTTTGGCAATGACAAGTGCAAACAACTTCGACATCTTGCACTAGTACAAGGAGTCACAAACCCTCTTGTTGGTAAGACAAGGGACAAGGTAACCTAATGCTTTCATGGACAACATCTTGTGTATACATCACTCTATGTCTATGGATATCCTTGCTTGTTCCTTGTGGGACTAACCCGTGTTGGTATTGAAAGTGCAACTCACTCCAATGGATTGCTCCGAATGATCTACAACAACATTGAGAATCCACATCTTGAACACCTACATGAAGTCATCATCGACAAAACCCAAGGTTAGTTCATCCCTCTTAGGGGGGATATCACATCTAGGGGGAGCTTTACTCTAAGAATTGAGCTAAAGCAACTCTAATGGTGTGAGCACAACAATGCTCTATGTAAAAGTGGTAACCTCACTTGTGCTTAAAGGATGAGTATGACCTATGATCAAATGTTCTCATTTGACTTCTAAGTCAATATACTCATATATAGATGACCTAGTCATCGCCAATTACTTGATAGATGCTAGAGTGTTTGTGCATGCTTTGTCACATACTTCATTTGCCATTTTAATTGTGTGAGCATGTTGAATGCATATTTTTCTCATTCGAGGACATCCAATTGTTGCTTTGATTGTTTGGCTTCTTCTCTTTTGCCAAATGGATGGACAAGAATGCCTAAGAACTGCCTCTAGCTATCTATGCTTTCCTCGTCTCAAACTGTATTCTTGCTACATCACAAAGTTTGATCAAGTCAGATTCGAACCACTCTGTGTGAGGAGCACTCGGAGTCCCCGATTCTTCATAGAATTAAACTTCCAAAACCTCTTTGTGCATTTCGGTCTGACCGATTCATCCTTTTCCGTCCTACTGAGATCACTTAGTTGATCTAGGTTTTCAATCTCGGTACAACCGATTAGAAACTTTCGGTCTCACCGAATTGCAGTAACTGCCCGCAGTTTTGCATCTCGGTGCCACCGAGTGTTCCACTCGGTCACACCGACAGGGTCAGGTTATATAAACTGACGGGTCAAATTTTGGAAAAATTTCCAAAACCCTTCACCCGCGTGTAACCTGCTCTGCCTCTTCGGGTCTCGGGATCGTCCTCTTGCTGCCAGCGACCTCCCGCCACTGGTCTTTGCCGCCGTTAACGGCAATCTGCTCCGCCGTTGCCGCCGTAGCGAACACTCGCCGCTCTAGGGTAAGTGTTCGACCCCTTGTGCTGTCTTTTTTCACTCTGATTCCTAGCACAAGGACAATGCCATGATTCTTGCCACGATTGAGATTGATTCATCTAGCTAAAACTTCCTTAGGTCTAGATTGATTCGAAAATTTTAGGGTTAGCTCTCCGCAGAACTCATCTCGGACCGACCAAACTGAAGAAATTGGTCTCAGCGATTTGGCCTTGGCCATTGCACATGCGCTTTTTGGTCTGACCGAAACGTGCAAATCGGTGTGACCGAGTTCAAGATTCTGTGAAACCCTAGCAATCTCGGTGCCACCGAAAGGTGACTCGGCCCTACCGAGTTCACTAGTTTAGGTTCCAAGTTTTGCTTTGGTATCACCGAGTTTGTCAATTCTGTAGCTCCGAGATCACTTCTGTAGAGAACTAAAACTAAGATTTTTGACTCAATTATTTTGCAAAACCTCTGTACTTTGTGATGCTCATCTACTCTACCTCATCTACAACCTATTCACAGGGTCTGCTGTCAGTAAGCTTGAAGAGATGTCTGATCAAAGTGACAGTCAGAACAAGTTAGAAGAGCAGGTTCAGTTGAGTGAGGGCACTAGTCCCTCATGCGGCTATGATGAGGGCAGCAGGAGCACACCTAGTAACTTTCCAAAGGCAGCTACCAGGATAAGGAAGAAGAAAACCTCAGATTCTGAAGATGGAGATTATGTGGTTGTTGAGGATGAGGCCACTTCAAGAAAGAAAGTGCTGAAGAAGGAATATAGCACTGCTGCTGCAACAAAGAGTGGAGTGAAAACAAAGGCTCCAGCAAGAAGAGATCCAATGTCAAAAGCTAGAGCCTCAACTGCTGAAGCTTCCAAGCCGAAGAAAGTTGCCACAGGTGAAACTATGAAGTTCACCATTGAGTCAGATGATGGTGAAGCAACAGGTGATGGTAAAAAGAAGAAGAGGTCAAGAACCACTACCGCCAGAGTTCTTGGCAAGCCCTCAATGAAGAAAGATTCTGAAGGAGAAGAGGAAGAGGATGCTGCACCAGCACCCAAAACTCAGAAGCTCATGGGAGATGCAATCAGATCAGGGGCTGCTCCATCTAAGCCCAAAGCTGCTCCCAAGGCTGCTGCTCCAGCTCAGAAACCCCCAAAACCCAAGAGAAGCACCAGGAACATCCCTGCTGAGGAGAAGAACAAGGCCCTAGTGCCTGAAGCTACTTAAGAAGAAGAAGAAGACTCACTTGTTTTGAGAAAGCTGAAGCCCAAGATCCCTGACCACAATGATGCACACCATGTTGCAGAAAACATGAAAATCAGGAAGGATTCAGGACTGAGATTATGGAGACAGTCTAATCCATATGCTGTCAGGAGGAGAACTGCTGTTGACTACAGGTTTCACACTAAGGAACAGCAAGACTTTTATGAGAAAATTTTGCTTGACAAGAAGCCCATAGTGTGTGACATGAGATGGGTTGACTGGGAGTACATCAAGGAGAATGAAGATCACTATCCAGGTGTATATGACAGCTTCAAAGCATGTGGAGTTGATACATTTGTTGCCCAGAAGCTCACCAAGTGGAATGATGAGTTGATCATGCAGTTTTACTCCACTGCCCACTTCTACCCAGATGGAAAGATCATTTGGATGTCTGAAGGTACAAGGTACCAATCTACTATTGAAGAATGGGCTCAGTTGATCAATGCTCCAGAAGAAAGTGAGGATGACTTGGATGTTTATGCTGAGAAGAAGAAAGACCATAACACTAAGGCCAACATGTACAGAGAGATCCCAGATGATGCTTTGGACATCATAAGTTTGGATCTGTCCACTTCTTGTTGTCTGGTCTGCCTACCATCAACTGGATCCTAAGGCACACACTGCTACCTAAGTCAGGTGATCACAAGATGATCAGAGGACATGCTATAAACTTGCTACATTTGTTTGATATGCCTCAAAAATTCAAATTCATGAGTCTGATTGTGGAGACAATCAAGAGGACAGCAGCTGATCAGAATAGAAGTTGTGGGTATGCCCCACACATTCCGGAGCTCATCAACTCCAAGATGGGCATAGGCAAATACCTACTTGACAAGGAGCACTTGGCCATCTACCCTGAATTTGAAGACAACACTGTTGTCATGAATGAGAATGAACCATCTTCAGCTGAAGCACATGAGAAGAGAGAGAAGGCAAGGGCAGAGAAAGCTACAAAGATGCCAACTTTTGAAGAGGCATCTCAAGTGTTCTTCAAATCCAAACAAGATCAACTTGGATATCTGATCCAATCCACTTTGAGTACTGAGAAGGGCTTGGCCACCCTGACTCAAAACCAGGAGAGTTTGGAGAGGATCATTGAGCAGAAATTCTATGATCTGGATGTCAAGGTAACTGAGATCCAAACTGCAGTTGAGCAGCTACAGGAGGAAGCAGAGGAGAAGAAGGGCAAGTCTACTACAGATGCTTTTGCTACAGTGCCCAGAAGCCAGAGGTCTGCTGCAATGCCAGTCACAGATACTAGAGCTACAACATCAGCTCCAGCAGCTACACCTCCAGTGCCACCTCCATCAGCCACTCCACCAGCTCCAGCTACATCAACAGAAGCTTTCGTCCATGGAGTCATCTCTACACCACCTACCGAAGATCAAGCCCGAGAGTCGTTTAGCACTATGCATTTTTTGAACTTTTTGGTAACTTGTTGCCAAAGGGGGAGAAAAATGTATAGATCATAGGCTTCGAGAGAGAGTGTTGCTTTTTATCTCTCTTGCTTTTTTGGTTGAACTACTTTATTGTGTGCTTGTGTGAGATACTTTATGTGCTTGTGAGATACTTGTTTGATCATGTGTTTTATCATATGCTACCCTTAATGCTTGTTGGATGATATTATCTCTTATATCCTTATATGATCATTCACTTGCTTGGTGATGAGTGCATGCTTTTAACTTCTATCATTTTGAGCGCTCCACCAAGTTCTATGTGGCATGGAAGAGTAATGCATGATCCTAATCGATTGTGCATTTGCATTAAAAAGCAAATTTTAAATAATGCACAAATTTAGGGGGAGCTCTTGCTTATCACATACTTCTCAAAGCGACGATGTTTTTCAATCTTATTTTCATTTGTAGAAGCTTTGATCTATATGTTGTCATCAATTACCAAAAAGGGGGAGATTGAAAGTGCAACTATCCCTGGGTGGTTTTGGTAATTCCTAAGAACATATAGCTCATTGAGCTAATGCTATTTCAAGATAAACATTTCAGGAAAGCTCAATGATTGGCATGACATGGATGAGAAAAGTGGACCCCTCAAAATGCTAAGGACAAAGGATTGGCTCAAGCTCAAAGCTCAGGACTCTACATTTTTCATTTTAAGTGATCCAAGATCACATTGAGTCCATAGGAAAAGCCAATACTATCAAGAGGGGGTGAGGTGTTGCTTAATGAGTTTATTGCTCAAAGTGCTTAGTGATATGCTCCAAAAACCCTCAACTACTTTCTCATATCCACATATGTCCCAAACCAAAATTCAAACTCGGCCCCACCGAAACTGTCTATCCAGCGCCACCGAGTTCTCTTGACACAGCCACTACCAGAAACCCTAGTCTTTTCGGTCTCACCGATAGGGATCTCGGTCTCACCGAGATGGGATTGTAATCTCTCTGTTTCCCTTCATAACGTTTCAGTCAAATCGAGATGAGCGATCGGTCCCACCGAGATTGCAATGCAAACACTCTATTTCCCTTTCGTAACGTTTCGGTCCAACCGAGATGAGCGAATCGGTCCCACCGAGTTTGCCTGACCAACTCTCTGTTTGACTATTACCAAAATCGGTCTCACCGAGTTTGTGTAATCGGTGTCACCGACATTACGTTATGCCCTAACCCCAACGAAATCGGTCTCACCGAGTTGACGTGTCGGTCCCATCGAAAATCCTAACGGTCACATTATGAACTAAATCGGTCTGACCGAGTTTCACGATTCGGTCCCATCGAGTTTGGTAAATTGTGTGTAACGGTTCGATTTTGTGTGGAGGCTATATATACCCCTCCACCCACTCTTCATTTGTGGAGAGAGCCATCAGAACATGCCTACACTTCCAACATACATTTTCTGAGAGAGAACCACCTACACTTGTGTTGAGGTCAAGATATTCCATTCCAACCACATAAATCTTGATCTCTAGCCTTCCCCAAGTTGCTTTCCACTCAAATCATATTTCCACCAAATCCAATCCTATGAGAGAGAGTTGAGTGTTGGGGAGACTATCATTTGAGGCACAAGAGCAAGGAGTTCTCATCGACACACCATTTGTTACTTCTTGGAGAGTGGTTTCTCCTAGATTGGCTAGGTGTCACTTGGGAGCCTCCATCAAAATTGTGGAGTTGAACCAAGGAGTTTGTAAGGGCTAGGAGATCGCCTACTTCGTGAAGATCTACCCGAGTGAGGCAAGTCCTTCGTGGGCGATGGCCATGGTGGGATAGACAAGGTTGCTTCTTCATGGACCGTTCGTGGGTGGAGCCCTCCGTGGACTCGCGCAACCGTTACCCTTCGTGGGTTGAAGTCTCCATCAACATGGATGTACGATAGCGCCTCCTATCGGAACCACGGATAAAAAATCTCCGTGTCAACATTGCGTTTGCTCCCTCAAACTCCTCCCTTTACCTTCATATGCAATTGTGTTACATTCCGCTGCTATACTCTTAGAATTGCATGTGTAGGTTGTTTGCTTGACTTGTGCTAAGTTTCTAAAATCTGCCAAGAACTAATTTTGGGAAAAGGCTAGATTTTTATTTGGTCAAGTAGTCTAATCACCCCCCCCCCCGTCTAGACATACTTTCGATCCTACAAGCCTCTTTTCCCGGTCCTCCTCCCATTACTCCCCTCATGCACTAATTGAAGGAGGATGCTTTGGCCATTCAACATTTCGGGAACTGCTACTCCCTCCCTCGTCTGCATTAAAACCGTATCGGAAACTGCACCGCCCGTTGTCAAATCGAATAGTACTGCGCTGCCCGCTGCACGCCCGGCTGAACACGCCTCCTCACCTCCATTAAACCCGCATGCAAACCGAGAAACCGGCCGAGCTCCTCAAGTCCTCCCTCAGTTTAAACGAGGCCAGACGCTGGCCAAGCACCTACCGTCCGCCCTCTATTTACACGAGGCCAGACAGACAGCGGGCAAGAATTGCACCCCTCCGCCGTTCCGCCATCTCCTCCTTCACCATTTTCTCCACTCTTCCGATGGCTTCCGAGGAGCCGTTCTCCGGCACATTACCCGGCTGGGTGGCCCGCCAAGCCCTCCAGATACATGCGAGGCCGCTCGGTGCTTCACCAACCTCGCTTGGCCTGACGGAGCCAGTTGCCGCCCCAAGCAGGCACATGGTTCAGCAACTCGCCGCTCTAGATCAGCTCGATGAGGTGTAGTGAGTTGCTCCACGCCGGCACGGCGGCGAGCACACCGGTACGGGCGTCGTCGCTGCCGCATCGTACCGCGCCACCAGTGTCTGCGGTGCTGCGCCTCCCGTCTCTGTGGACGCGCCTCCCGTGCCTGCGACAGCGCCATGCAGGCAGAGACAGAAGCCGGGTGCGTGGAGAGCGACAAGTCGGTGGCCAGCTTCTCCGTGTCCGCCGCCATCATCGAGGAGAAGTAGAACATAGGAGGCCGCCGCCAGTTGGGTCCCATGAAGGCCACCGCCGAGGCGACGACTGCGCATTCACGTGGTTTCTTTGCTGCTTCGTCTCTTCCGAGGACCTTCGTCGACCCCGCAAGTGTCTGCCAGACATGAGGAAGACAAAGGGATCCACGGGCGGCCATTTAGATTATGTACTCCCTCTCCAGCTGGCGGGAAATATTTCTTCTAAGAATGGATAAATTGTATGTATCTATAACTAAAATAAGTCTAGATACATCCATTTCTAGGACAAGTATTTCCGGAGGAAGGGTGTATTAATTATACCAAGAGAGCCGGATTGGCACCGCTTAGTTCACGTAAATGTAATGAAATCCATCATGTTTATATGAAGATCCGGCTTTTTTATACGAAATCCTTCATGCTTATATGAAATCAGTCCGTGTTTGCACGAATTTCATCTGGTTGGTTAGAGTTGTGAAAATGTATGCCGCTGGCGTTTGATGTCGTCCTCCGCGGAAGGAAGTGGGAGGAAATTTGCCAGCTGCCGTTGGAGATGCTCTTATGCTGGAAATAATAGAGTGACATCCAATCCATTTGAGTTAATTGCGTGTATGATTGTCCCTCTATAAAAAGTTAATTGCGTGTACAGTGTACACGTGACTTGCAGGGTGGCTACAGCTTCGTACAGAAAGTTAAAAAGAAACAAGTCCATCCTTAATCTTGTATTCTAAGTACTCTGTGGGTTCCACTGTCAGTACAGTAGCGAAAGAAGTATATATTAAATAAGTAATATATAATATAAAAATCTAAAGTTAAAGACAGAATTCGAACTCATGTCATCACGTTGCGAGCATCCGGTGCTAACTAGTCCATCACATTTTTGTTGTAGACCATGCTGGAGATATATCTCCATGTCTACTCTTATACTCCATCCATTCCTAAATATTTGTCTTTTTCAGATTTCAAATGGACTACCACATACGGATGTGTATGTAGACATATTTTAGAGTGTAGATTCACTCATTTTGCTCCATGTGTAGTCACTTGTTGAAATCTCTAAAAAGATAAATATTTAGGAACGAAGGGAGTAGAAAACAGAGTTGGTGATGATGGTGTGCGTGCCATCCTGCAATATAGGCAGTCGGATTTATATCTAACGGATAGGAAGGAAACTATGGCAATTTTGCAAAAATATACCCACACCCCTCTCCACGTTCGCAAATACAGCCTTCCCTAGTTAATCCTTTTCTCTCACAAGATAAACTACTCATACAAATGCATCTTGATGTTCCGTGCAACGCACGGGCATCTAGCTAGTTTATTTTAAAATAGTTACTGCGATAATTGGGTTGAAGTGATATATTTTATGTCTGCCCCGAATGATTTCAGATTCACTGGTAGTAACAAAGAAAAGGTTGCCTTGTTAATTAACAGAAAACAGGGTGAAAACTATCACATGAGGCCGGTAAAACGAGGCACACTGGGTTCAGCGTCATCGTCACTACAGCTGTGCGCGCGCGAGAAGTCTACATATCGAGGGGGCTACTGAGCGAGGCACCGAGACACAATGTTCGAGAGAGAAACCAATTGACAGATTACGATCAGATCGAGTTGTCACCCTTCTGCTGTCATTGTTGGGGTGGGGGGAGGGGGAGGGAGAGAAAGACATATCGAGAGTGTGCGCGGTAGGCACAGAGGCACAACTAGCGAGTGTGTGTGTATGTGTGTGTGTGTTTGAAAGAGGAGTAGATAGATTACTATCAAGATCAAGGTGCCACCCTACTCCTTCGGAGTCGGGTAGTGTGTGTGTGTTTGAGAGAGAAGCCAGTCGATAGATTAGTATCAAGATTGAGGTGTCACCCTACTCCTTCGGTGTTGGGAAGTGTGTGTGTGTGGTTGTGTGGGTGTGTGTGTCGGGGGGGCAGTGACACTGACATATCGCTACTCTTATAAAAAACAGAGTTGGTGATGATGGTGTTCCTGCCATCCTGCAATATAGGCCATCCGATTTATATCTGACGGATTGGAAGGAAACTATGGCAATTTTGCAAAAAGATACCCACACCCCTCTCCGCATTTGCAAATAAGGCATTCCCTCGTTCATCCTTTTCTCCCACAAGATAAACTACTCATACAAATGCATCTTGATGTTCCGTGCAACGCATGGGCATCTTGCTAGTAGGGAGAAGGAGTTTGTGTGACACATATCTAGCTATATTAAGGGATAGGTAGATAGCATTTGTGCAAGGCATACTTAAAGCATCATGAAGATAAACAAAACGGTGTGCATGCAAGTGCTGGAAAAAATGAAGCGAGAAACAATGTGTGTGCACGTGCGTGTGTGTGTGTGAGTGTGTGTGTGTGAGAGAGAGAGAGAGAGAGAGAGAGAAATCTCAAAACAAAAGGTGCTCTGCTGGAATCCCATTGTATGTATTCATATGGTTCCGGAACTCAAGTTAACCTTAGGCATATGTGTGAGAGACATTATTATACTTTGAGACATTAGTGGTTGTGGGTGGGCGGAATTAAAGGGGTGGGCGTGTTCGACAGAGAGAGCATTTGTGTTTCTGTGTGGGAGACTTGTAGGACGGGGTAGAAAGACGAATTCTAACCTTGACGGAGGGAGACAAATACACGAAGTGCGCGTGTGTGATTCCGATGCCCACAGGAAAATGAGATATGTATGCGTGTGAGAGAGATTGCACAATTCATTCACGTATCCCTATCTAGCGATCGTGGAAGTGCATCGCTTGAACATAAATCAATATCTACTTCGTATCATGGCCAAAGGTACAATATCGATTCAACGCTATAAAGATTGGACACTCACGTATCACATTTTTTTTCTATTTAAATAAACCTTTTCAGTTGTGCATGCCAAAGTTACAGTGATGTTTCTTCAAACAACCAATGTAGCTATCATGTACATGCACCATTGTTACTCTTGCATTCAAAATCATTAGTCTTGATGATTTAAGGTTCTATTATGAAGTAATATATGTAATATTCATATATGAATTCAACGGGTACGCAATTTATGAAATGGAGGCTATGTAATCATATGAGCTAACACTTTTAAGTAGCAGACTACAATATCCATTTCTCTTTGTGCGCCTCTACACTAACACGTTAATGCATTATGTTTAAAGTAAATAACCAATTGCACTAAATTATCTACTTACATGAGAAATACATGGGCTGAGCGTTTGATCCCTTTTTTGTGAACGCGCCAGTACACCCGTACGATTGGTCGCGCCCGTGTGAACGTCCAAGTTATCGGCGCATCATCCCGAGTTATTGTCTTTTTTCTAGGGTGGACTTCACACCAGTTATTAACTGCTGATGCGTGCCCCGTGTACATAGTCTCGCATGACCTTCCCGCTAGCACGGTCCAAAATTAGTTGAAACTCGATACGAACGATCCCGCGGGTGGCAAAATCTCCCGCCTCCTCTAAAATTTCTGCCACATTAGTCTTTAGCATGCGAAATTCCCCTTTTGTCCTTGGTGCACGGAGACCAACAGTTACAATACCGCCCTCATCTACATAATAGGCCGGGGCTGCTTTGGTAACTTCCGGTTCCCCCCACTACACGGCACCCCCATTTCCTCTCCCCTCCCGCAAAAACGACTAACTCCACAGCACCAGAGCATCTTACATCACGCCGTCCGTACTTCATCGGCCTTTCTCCCCTCCCCTCTCGAAACCCTATACTGCTCATCCACCAGCGTACCAGAGCCCATTCACTGCCAGCAGCGTCCACCTCGCCGGATCTGCTTCTGCGGCCGCATCTACCCCTCCCACCTCCCCTAGAAACAAGTAGACTGCTCATCCACCACTGTACCACAACCCATTCAGTGCTGGCCTTGTCCACGGCGCCGGATCTGCTTCGCCGGTACTCTCGTCAACCGCAGCGCATCTGCAGCGGCTCATTCGTACTCCCCACCGGAGACGCTTCATCCACACCCCCCTGGAGCCGCCCCACCGACGCCCCCGTCGACGGCCTCTGATCCTCTTCGCTGACACCTTCCTCAACCCTACCGGAGCCCCTTCGCCGACACCATCGTCAACCCCACCGGAGTAGCTTCGCCTATACAATTCTCAACCCTACCAGGGCCGCTTTGCCCACTCACAAGTCCACGGCCTCAGATCCGCTTCCTCGCACCCTCATCCAACCTACTGGAGCAGCTTTTGACGCCCCGTCCACGGCCGCAGATCCGCATCGTCGACACCATCCTTAATCCAACCACCGGAGCAGCTTCACCTACGCCCTCGTCCACGGCCACAGATCCACTTCGCGCACACCGTAAGCCACCCTACCGGAGCCGCTCCACAAACACCCTACTCGATGGTTCTAGATCTCCTTACCGGACCCCGACAGCCAGCGCAGCATCATCACCCTTGACGTTTCTAACCAGATTCCCACCGTCTGGCAAGATGCCAAGCACCCGCCATGGCCTAGGTACTTGTCACCTTTAAACCCGTCCAGCATCACCTGCCCGATGTACTTCAAATATACTAATAGGTCGCTGTTACCTGTTATGCAGCTGGCAAAAACTACAAGGACGATGTTTCTTCTGGATCTAACAGCTTGGCCAACCAAGATCATGGATCGAGGCATTGCTATGATCTTGTAAGTGCGTCTCTCTCTCTCTTTTATTGTTCTGTGCCTGCCAGCGTGCTTTGCTAGGATTTTCGACCAGTAATCCCTTTATGCAGACAATGATTTCTACTACTGGCTGCTAAATTAGATATGTAGATGTCATACAAGATACTACCTCGTACCTCCATTCCTAAATATAAGTCTTTCTAGAGATTCCACTATAGGCTACATACGGAGCAAAATGAGTGAATCTACACTCGAAAATGCATCTATATACATCTGTATGTGGTCCATACTGGAATCTCTACAAAGACATATATTTAGGAACAGAGGCGGTACATTACACAAAATCGTAGGTGGCATGTAGGAAGCACTACATTAGGCTCCCTTAGAGTGCCTGCTAGTCCAGCACACAGAGTCATGGCTAGTTTATGCTAGGCACACAATCATTAATTGGTGGTTTAAATATGCGCAAGGGATATGCAATGTATTATCATGTAGAGATGTCTGAAATTAGTCATGTCAACTTGCAGATAGGGTTACACAATGAGAAAGTACAAGATGTATGTGGCAATTTCATGGAACATCGCAAAAAAAGGAGAGGCAGCGGTGAGCCTATACAGTGTGCTATGGTACGTCACTCCTCCATTGCAATCATCGTGACATGTTATTTGTATGTCAGTTCTATTGTCCTAGTTTCTTAGGGACAGTTATTACGAGTTATCCTAAGAAAATAAGCACCTGTGAATATAAGCTCCATGTAATAAGCCAACCAGTTCTTTTCATTGCGTTTTCAGCTTATCTTTGGTATGATCAGTGAAAAGTCTAGATTGCATTATATTTTTTCATTTTGCTGCCCATATGAAAATTAATTTGACTTGCAAACATCACAAATTGAACCCAATGCAGTAATTAATATGATAGGAAAACAGACCATCACTATTTGCTCAAAATGCAAATACAAAGATACCATCTACTTGGTACAATCTAATTTGGTCAATGTTTTCCATAGAGATCCCATTGCCTACTTTAAATGAAGAATGCATGACCCACATTTAAATGAAGAACAATTATTTATTGAAATTCGATGGTCCAAGTGGCTGGTTATTATCATATAGCAGCACCACCTGAAAGCATCATATAGCAGCAGCAGCTCATAGCAACTCATCATACAGCAGCAGCAGCAGTGTGCAATTCATCATATACCAGCAGCAGCTCATAGCAATTCATCATATAGCAGCAACATGAGCAGCTCATAGCAATTCATGATATAGCAGCAGCAGAAGCAGCTCATAGAAATTCATCGTATAGTGGATCAGAACGAAAATTTGGCAAAAAATCAGAGGAGATCCTCACCTTGTTGGGTGAGCTCATCCTTCAACAGCACCTCAAGGCCACGGCCTGGGAGGTGGGGAGGGGGAATAAGGTGCCTTCTGCCGCAGTGTGGCATCAGCCGTAGTTGTGCAGCGCCTGCCGGAGTAGTGCGTTGGACGAACCACAGTGGAGCAGCTGCTAGAGACCATGAGAATGAGGGGCGGCGCTAGAGGGAGGAGCAGCCAGGGAGATTTGCCCCTACCTGCCGGCCATGTAGCCCAGTTGGACAGAGCGTCGTCGAGGACCAGGCCAGATGGGACCAGTGGCGACGGCTCGTTGGAGGAACCCTAGTGCTGCAGGAAGGGGATCGAGGTAGAGGGAAAGGGGAGAGGAGATGCAAGCGGGCATGGCAATGAACGCTTGCGTGTTTGTTTTTTACTTGAGGGTAAGGTGTGACGCGGGCATCAGCAGTTGCATTTTGAGTGTAATATAGGCAGACAACAGAGTCATTTCACTATTCCCCTTCCCTTCAATGTTTAGTGAGGTTCTATTCGAAACACCCCCCCTCCAAAGCGAAATTAGTTAAGCCCAAGCCCATAACTCAAAAATGACTTCTTTACATCTTTTATGGCTTCTTTTGATAATAAGCCCTGAAAAGGCGAAATAGAACTGGCCCTTAACCTGCAATTCAATTGTGCGTGCAATGATGAATCACTCCTGCCTGCTAGAGTGTACATTTAGGCATCATCATACATGGCATAACCTAATACATGTGCATTCCATTGTAGAATCTGGAATATGCAATGTTTATGTTAGTTCATACGTTGCACATGATGTTTAAATGCCCCTTAAATCTGGTCAGTCAAGTGATGGTCTTTAAGCCTCCTTCTTTGCTTCTTTTCTTGATATGTAAGATTTGCTCACACAGCTGTTCAATTGCTTGTTTGCATCAGCCAGCCATACTAGGACTGTTTGCCTTGATTACTTGCTGTTCTTGACCTAACACTCTAACAGAGCTTGTCAACGATTTAAACACTAAGGGCTGTTGTAGTGGGGCCTTTTCTAACTCATAGGTGACATAAAGGTTTGGCTGCACACTAAAGTAGGCTCTCCAAGAGTACCTGGAGATCCAGTTTGAAGGTATGCCTAGTTTTTACATAGTGCAGACAAAGTAAATGCTCATTTCATTGTGTGCAAGTGCAAGAGATGTGGCATGTTTCATTATGTGGTGTTGTTTTGTTATAATCTCATCCTTTTGTGTTCACAGACTGGAAAGTATGCATATTTATCTTCCAAGGAGATGAGTAACTAGTTTGTCTCACCTTGCAGAGGGGGTGCAATGAAGATAAGATTGAGGATTTCCAAGTACAAGATGTTAGGAAGGAGCCTTGCAAGAGAATTAGGAGCTGCGCTGAGCCTCTTCAACCTGTTAAGGTAAGTCACTGTCTCCAACTCAACAGTTCAATTCCTTGTTTGTTTCAGGCATAGTTAATTTTGTCTTTTCAATTGCTTTATTTGTCCTCAGTTAATGAGATGCCCAAAGAATGATGCCTGATGTTGGGTAATTGTATAACTATTAGTTGACATAATTAAAGGCCTTACCATTTAATTACTCTGCCGAAGTGTGCATGAAGCTTTGAAGTCTATTAACCAACTATTATTGCATGAGGCTCACAATCAAGTTTATACTAGGCTAATGATTGCATAGTTTTGCTTGCTGTAGTATGTTCGTATGAAACCCTCTGCTATTCATTATGCTCCCTAAGACTTTAATTGAGCTACAGAATGGCCAACTGCTTGCTTACTTCTACGCAACGTGTTGTCTAAATTTGTAACTTGTCTGTGTTTTGGATTGGGCCCCAACATCATGCTCCTCTGGTGAGCTAAGAGAGATTTATGTATGTAGGCTGCACAGACTACCTTTTTTATAATTTTTAAAATATCACCTGCTTATGCTTCATGACGTGTAACATTATTGTTAGTCCTGTTTTGCCATGTACAAAATAGTCTGTTTTGCTCGCTTCACTATTGTAACTATATTTTTGCCCTAGTCATGTGTACTTACAGAAACATTTCAGGATGAAGTGACATCAACACAAAGATCTGCGAGCAGTGCGGCATGGCCGTTACCGAATGATTATGGATTGGAATTGGAATGTGCTGATGTTCTCGAGCATCAACTAGAGGTGGCAAGACAACGTGTACATGATTCTCAACGTACAATCAACAAGTTGAGACTGGACATGCAGGTATTAGATGCAGGAGTCAAAAAATGAAACGAGACACTGAGGTAACAACGAAGGAATTGGAGATTTTGCAGACTGAAGTTTGTGCTATCTAAATCTGGCCAATCCTATTTTCTGAAGAGATTATAGTTCAAAGGGTAAGTTATGTTGATGCGCGTCCATGATGTATGAGCTGTATTTACCCAGTGTATGTAATTTGCTGTTTGTGTATGCTTTATTATCACTGGTGCCGAACCCTAATGCCGAGTGGGTATAATCGGCTGTAATTTCTTTGTTGTATAGTGTAGGATTATTCTATGTTTCTATGCCTTAGTCTCTTTATTGTATAGTGTATGTTTTTTAGAGGTGATAGTATAGAGTAGGATAATTCTTTGAATATGCTATATCGTTCAAACGGGGGCCAACTCGCCCAAACGTTGTAGTGACCATGGCCCTCCACAGGTCGTACGATCCATGGGCCATCTATGGGACGGACGATCCATGGCCTTCTATGGCCGTCGGATCCGTGGGCCTTCTATGGGCTGTCGGATCCATGGGCCTTCTATCGGCTGTCGGATCTATGGGCCGTCGGATCCATGGGCCGTCGGATCCATGGGCCTTCTATGGGCCGTCGGGTCAATGGGCCTTCTATGTCCTGTAGGATCCATGGGCCTTCTACGGGCCGTCTCATCTATGGGCCTTGTACGGGCAGTATAAGGGGCCGTAAACGGGCTAGAGTGGAAATCGTACGTTTTATGGGCTGACCATAACGGGCCGTTAATAGGCCGTATTTGATGATGCTATGAAAATGGCCCAACAGATTAACGGGCCACAAACGGGCCGACTGTATCCACGGGCTGAATTTGGCCCACAAGCAGAAAAGGCCAGTAATGGGCCGTAAGTAACCGAATGCTGGAAATGAGCCCAAGAATAAATGGGCCCTGAGAAGGCCGAAAGGTAACACGGGCTGGAAATGACCCAATGGAATAATGGGCCACTAATGGGTATAAAGCGATACACTGTTCATTACGGGCCGGTTTCACCACGGGCCGTTAATGGGCCAAGAGTTACAAAGGGACTCATATGGGCCAAAATACGTCATGGGCCATACATGGGCCGGAAGTTACAAGGGGCTGGAATTATATTGGACGGCCCAGATGACGCTACTAGGCCTAATTCCGGAAGGCCGTAACGGGCCGTGAGTTGGCGGACTGTAAATGGGCTATATGCGAACATGTCGTTAACATGCTTTCGTGGGCCGGCCCGCCACCTTTTGACCAAGTCAAATGGGCCGGCCTTTTCACAGGAATGGGCCTCTGTTGGGCCATGCCACGTGTTGACGTATCATAGGTGCCTTGGGTCCAATGAGTGGATGACATCTGTCCCAACGGTGAGCCGACACGTGTTTCCTCCAGCCAATGATGATTTTACACATGGAAAATCCCCATTGGTTGGGGCTGTTAACAGGTTATCGGATCCAAAACCGGACCCGATAGCTTAATAGTGTTCTGTTACGGTGGATGCCACATGTCGGTCACCCTTGACGAAAGCACTTCTGTGGCGCGCGATTTATCGTCATGGAAGTGGACACTTCCATGATGATAATTTTGGTAATGTCATGGAACACTTCTACGACAGCACAGGTATGACCATCTTGATTCTGTCATAAAATCGTCATGCATGTACATGCATGACAAAAAACGCGACCTAGTGTGACAAACACGTATCATCACGGAAGTGTATTTTTTTGTAGTGTCACGTCAACCCTAGGGAGGTCTCAAGGGGCAATGACTTGTTTTGGACCAAGCAACATAATCTCATTTTGTTGGATGTGATCAAGGGCAAGCAGAACATCTACTGGACGTGCACTGGATTGACATGGTCCATATGAGGAAGGACAACAACCGGGAATACTTTGGTGAGACCCTGGATCTGATAGAGCAGTTTGGCATTGAGGATTTGCTCACATTCCACATGGACTTCGACCCAGAGATTGTGGCTCAGTTCTTTGCTTCGGTCCACTTCCATACGGATGAAGAGCGGACCATGACGTGGATGACCAACGGGAAGAGGATGTCTGCTAAGTGGAAGGAGTTCATGGCAATGCTCCACGTTCGTGATGAGGGGCTCAATAAGCGTGTTGGTGTCCACCCTCATGGCAACACCGAGTCGGCTAACAAGAACAAGCTTCAACCCTACCTTGTTGAAAATAAGCTTGCCAATGACAAGAAGACATGGGTGCTGAATCCATTCCTTGACATCATGCACTGGATCTTCCGCAACACACTTTTTCCTTGCATTGGTGACAAGGATAAGGTGCATGCTTATCTTGTGGACATGATGCACATCTGTGAGAAGGCACGTCTCCAACAGACGGAACCACTTCATGTCTCACATATCATGTGGTGTGAGCTGCAGTTTGCGGTGTTCAGCCGTAAGGTACCCATCTATGGACCTTACCTGCATCTCTTGATCTCGAGGACTTGGGAGTAGCTCTATCCCAATGAAGAGTTTGTTGCCCCCAACTGGATTTGTCATGAGCCCATCAAGCTACGCATCAAGAGCAAGTAGGCTAACACCACTACCCGGGCTGAGGCTGAGGCTACTAGGATGGAGGTGGATGAGGACGAGTTCGAGGAGGAGGAAGCGGATGAGGACAGTTCTAATGGTTACACTCCTCCCTCTTCTGAGCCCACTTGGGCTAAGAAGCTCAAGGCTAAGGACGCGTGGTAGTACCGCTCCAGCGCTTCTAGCGCTCGTTGCCTTGTGCAACGGAGCCTCACCTGGCTCCTGCTACGCGAGCGGTATTACCACCACTACCAAAAAAAATACACTTCCGTGATGATACATGTTTGTCACAGTAGGTCGCGTTTTTTGTCATGCATGTACATCCATGACAAATTTATGACAGAATCAAGATAGTCATACATGTGCTGTCGTAGAAGTGTTCCATGACATTACCAAAATTATCATCACGGAAGTCTCCACTTCCATGACGATAAATCGCGCGTCACAGAAGTACTTTCGTCAAGGGTGACCGACACGTGGCATCCACCGTAAGGGAACACCGTTAAGCTATCGGGTCGGGTTTTGGATCCGATAACCCGTTAACAGCCCCGACCAATGGGGATTTTCCACGTGTAAAATCATCATTGGCTAGAGGAAACACGTGTCGGCTCATCGTTGGGACAGATGTCATCCACTCACTGGACAGAAGGCGCCTATGATACATCGACACGTGGCACGGCCCAACAGTGGCCCATTCCTGTGAAAAGGCCGGCCCGTTTGACTTGGTCAAAAGCTGGCGGGCCGGCCCATGGAAAGCCTGTTAACGGCCTATTCGCATATAGCCCATTTACAGCCCGCTAACCGAAGGCCCGTTATGCCCTATCCGAATTAGGCCCAGTAGCGTCATCTGGGCCATCCAATATGATTCCAGCCCGTTTTCACTTCTGGCCCATGTATAGCCCATGACGTCTTTCGGCCCATATGAGGACCTTTGTAACTCTTGGCCCATTAGCGGCCCGTGCTGAAACTGGCCCGTAATGAACAGTGTATTACTTTACACCCATTAACGGCCCGTGGTGAACTGGCCCGTAATGAACAGTGTATCACTTTATACCCATTAACGGCCCATTATTCCGTTGGGCCGTTTCCAGCCCAAGTTAACTTTCGGCCTTCTGAGGGCCCATTTATTCTTGGGCTCATTTGCAGCATTCGGTTACTTACGGCCCGTTACTGTCATTTTCTGCTTGTGGGCCAAATTCAGCCCGTCGTTAGAGTCGGCCCGTTTGTGGACTGTTAGTCTGTTGGGCCATTTTCATAGCATCACCAAATACGGCCTATTAACGGCCCGTTATGGTCAGCCCATGAAACGTACGATTTCCATTAAAGGCACGTCTACGGCCCATTAAAGGCCCGTACAAGACCCATAAATGAGTTGGCGGCCCATGGATCCTACGAGACGTAGAAGGCCCATGGATCCTACGAGACGTAGAAGGCCCATGGATCCTACGAGACATACAATGCCCATGGATCCTACGAGACGTAGAAGGCCCATGGATCCTACGAGACGTAGAAGGCCCATGGACCCTACGAGACGTAGAAGGCCCATGGATCCGACGGCCCGTGAAGGGCCATGGTCGGGCGAGTTGGCCCCCGTTTGAACGATATAGCATATTCAAAGAATTATCCTACTCAATACTATCACCTCTAAAAAGCATACACTATACAACAAAGAGATCAAGGCATAGAAAGGTAGAATAATCCTACACTATACAATAAAGAAATTACAGCCGATTATACCCACTGGGCATTATGGTTCGGCACAGGTGATAATAAAGCATACACAAACAGCAAATTACATACACTGGGCAAATACAGCTCATACATCATGGACGCGCATCAACTTAACTCCATTTCAACTATAATCTCTTCAGAAAATAGGATTGGCCGGATTCAAATAGCACAAATTTCAGTCTGCAAAATCTCCAATTCCTTCATGGTTACCTCAGTGTCTTGTTTCATTTTTTTGACTCCTACATCTAATACCTGCATGTCCAGTCTCAACTTGTTGATTGTACGTTGAGAATCATGTACACGTTGTCTTGCCACCTCTAGTTGATGCTCGAGAACATCAGCACATTCCAATTCCAATCCATAATCATTCGGTAACGGCCATGCCGCACTGCTCGCAGATCTTTGTGTTGACGTCACTTCATCCTGAAATGTTTCTGTAAGTACACATGACTAGGGCAAAAATATAGTTACAAGAGTGAAGCGAACAAGACACTATTTTGTACTACATGGCAAAACAGGACTAACAATAATGTTACACGTCACTTTCAAAAAAAATGTTACACGTCATGAAGCATAAGCAGGTGACATTGTAAAAATTATGAAAAAGATAGTCTGTGCAGCCTGCATACAAAAATCCCTCTTAGCTCACCAGAGGAGCATGATGTTGGGGCCCAATCGAAAACACAGACAAGTTACAAATTTAGACAACACGTTGCGTATAAGTAAGCAAGCAGTTGGCCATTCTGTGCCTTAGTTAAAGTCTTAGGGAGCATAATGAACAGCAGAGGGTTTCATAGAAACATACTACAGCAGGCAAAACTATGCAATCATTAGCGTAGTATAAACTAGATTGTGAGCTCATGCAATAATAGTTGGTTAATAGACTTCAAAGCTTCAGGCACACTTCGGCGGAGTAATTAAATGGTAAGGCCTTTAATTATGTCAACTAATAGTGATACAAGTACCGAACATCAGGCATGATTATTTGGGCATCTCATTAACTGAGGACAAATAAAGCAATTGAAAAGAGAAAATTAACTATGCCTGAAACAAACAAGGAATTGAACTATTGAGTTGCATACAGTGACTTATCTTAGCAGGTTGAAGAGGCTCAGCGCAGCTCCTACTTCTCTTGCAAGGCTCCTTCCTAACATCTTGTACTTGGAAATCCTCAATCTTATCTTCATTGCACCCCCTCTGCAAGGTGAGACAAACTAGTTACTCGTCTCCTTGGAAGATAAATATGCATACTTTCCAGTCTGTGAACACAAAAGGATGAGATTATAACAAAACAACACCACATAATGAAACATGCCGCATCTCTTGCACTTGCACACAATGAAATGAGCATTTACTATGTCTGCACTATGTAAAAACTAGGCATACCTTCGAACTGGATCTCCAGGTACTCTTCGGGAGCCTACTGTAGTGTACAGCCAAACCTTTATGTCACCTATGAGTTAGACAAGGCCCCACTACAGCAGCCCTTAGTGTTTAAATCGTTGACAAGCTCTGTTAGAGTGTTAGGTCAAGAACAGCAAGTAATCAAAGCAAACAGCCCTAGTATGGCTGGCTGATGCAAACAAGCAATTGAACAGATGTGTGAGCAAATCTTACATATCAAGAAAAGAAGCAAAGTAGGACGCTTAAAGACTATCACTTGACTGACCAGATTTAAGGGGCATTTAAACATCATGTGTAACGTATGAACTAACATAAACATTGCATATTCCAGATTCTACAATGGAATGCACATGTATTAGGTTATGCCATGTATGATGATGCCTAAATGTACAGATAGCAGGCAGGAGTGATTCATCATTGCACGCAAAATTGAATTGCAGGTTAAGGGCCAGTTCGTTTCCGCCTTTTCAGGGCATATTGTCAAAATAAGCCATAAAAGATGTAAAGAAGTCATTTTTGAGTTATGGGCTTGGGCTTAACTAATTTTGCTTTGGAGGGGGTGTTTCGGGTAGAACCTCACTAAACATTGAAGGGAAGGGGAATAGTGAAATGACTCTGTTGTATGCCTATATTACACTCAAAATGCAACTGCTGACGCCCGTGTCACACCTGACCCTCAAGTAAAAACAAACATGCAAGCATTCATTGCCCTGCCCGCTTGCATCTCCTCTCCCCTTTCCCTCTACCTCGACCCCCTTCCTGCAGCACTAGGGTTCCTCCAGCGAGCCGTCACTGGTCCCCTCTGGCCTGGTCCTCGACGATGCTATGTCCAGCTAGGCTACATGGCCGGTGGGTAGGGGCAAATCTCCCTGGCTGCTCCTCCCTCTGGCGCCGCCCCTCATTCTCATGGTCTCCAGTAGCTGCTCCACTGAGGTTCGTCCAACGCACTACTCCGGCGGGAGTTGCACAACTACGGCTGATGCCACACTGCGGCAGAAGGCACATTATTCCCCCTCCCCTCCTCCCAGGCCATGGCCTTGAGGTGCTGTTGAAGGATGATCTCATCCAACAAGGTGAGGGTCTCCTCTGATTTTTTTTCCAAATTTTCATTCTGATCCACTATACGATGAATTGCTATGAGCTGCTTCTGCTGCTGCTATATGATGCATTGCTATGAGCTGCTCCTGCTGCTATATGATGAATTGCTATGAGCTGCTGCTGCTGTATGATGAGTTGCTATGAGCTGCTGCTGCTATATGATGAATTGCTATGAGCTGCTGCTGCTATATGATGAGTTGCTACAAGCTGCTCCTCCTGCTGCTATATGATGAATTGCTATGAGCTGCTCCTGCTGTTGCTATATGATGAATTGCTATGAGCTGCTCCTGCTGCTGCTATATGATGAATTGCTATGAGCTACTGCTCGTATATGATGAATTTCAGACTGCTGCTACTGTATGATGAGTTGCTATGAGCTGCTGCTGCTATATGATGCTTTCAGGTGGTGCTGCTATACGATAATAACTAGCCACTTGGACCATCGAATTTCAATAAATAATTGTTCTTCATTTAAATGTGAGTCATGCGTTCTTCGTTTAAATTAGGCAATGGGATCTCCATGGAAAACATTGACCAAAGTAGATTGTGCCAAGTAGATGGTATCCTTGTATTTGCATTTTGAGCAAATAGTGATGGTCTGTTTTCCTATCATATTAATTACTGCACTGGGTTCAATTTGTGATGTTTGCAAGTCAAATTAATTTCCATATGGGCAGCAAAATGAAAAAAATATAATGCAATCTAGACTTTCCACTGATCATACCAAAGATAAGCTGAAAACGCAATGAAAAGAACTGGTTGGCTTATTACATGGAGCTTATATTCACAGGTGCTTATTTTCTTAGGATAACTCGTAATAACTGTCCCTAAGAAACTTGGCTAATAGAACTGGCATACAAATAACATGTCACGATGATTGAAATGGAGGAGTGACGTACCATAGCACACTGTATAGGCTCACCGCTGCCTCTCCTTTTTTTGCGATGTTCCATGAAATTGCCACATACATCTTGTACTTTTTCATTGTGTATCCCTATCTGCAAGTTGACACGGCTAATTTCAGACATCTCTACATGATACTACATTGCATATCCCTTGCGCATATTTAAACCACCAATTAACGATTGTGTGCATACCATAAACTAGCCATGACTCTGTATGCTGGACTAGCAGGCACTCTAAGGGAGCCTAATGTAGTGCACTGGAATTCCTACATGCCACTACAATTTTGTGTAATGTACTGCCCCTGTTCCTAAATATATGTCTTTGTAGAGATTCCAGTCTGGACCACATACAGATGTATATAGATGCATTTTCGTGTGTAGATTCACTCATTTTGCTCCGTATGTAGCCTATAGTGGAATCTCTAGAAAGACTTATATTTAGGAACGGAGGTACGAGGTAGTATCATGTATGACATCTACATATCTAATTTAGCAGCCAGTAGTAGAAATCATTGTCTGCACAAAGGGATTACTGGTCAAAAATCCTAGCGAAGCACGCTGGCAGGCACAGAACAATACAAGAGAGAGAGAGACGCGCTTACAAGATCATAGCAATGCCTCAGTCCAGGATCTTGGTTGGCCAAGCTGTTAGATCCAGAAGAAACATCGTCCTTGTAGTTTTTGCCAGCTGCATAACAGGTAACAGCGACCGGTTAGTATATTTGAAGTACATCGGGCAGGTGATGCTGGACGGGTTTAAAGGTGACAAGTACCTAAGCCGTGGCGGGTGCTTGGCATCTCTCCAGACGGTGGGAATCAGGTTAGAAACGTCGAGGGTCATGACGCTGCGCTGGCTGTTGGGGTCCGGTAAGGAGATCTAGAACCGTCGAGTAGGGTGTTTGTGGAGCGGCTCCGGTAGGGTGGACTACGGTGTGGGCGAAGTCGATCTGTGGCAGTGGACGAGGGCGTAGGTGAAGCTGCTCCGGTGGTTGGGTTAAGGATGGTGTCAACGATGCAGATCTGCGGCCGTGGACGGGGCGTCAGAAGCTGCTCCGGTGGTTGGGTTAAGGATGGTGTCGACGATGCAGATCTGCTGCCGTGGACGGGGTGTCAGAAGCTGCTCCGGTGGTTGGGTTAAGGATGGTGTCGACGATGCGGATCTGCGGCCATGGATGGGGCATCAAAAGCTTCTCTGGTGGTTGGGTTAAGGGTGGTGTCGACGATGCGGATCTGCGGCCGCGGACGGGGCGTCAGAAGCTGCTCCGGTAGGTTGGATGAGGGTGCGAGGAAGCGGATCTGAGGCCGTGGACTAGTGAGTTGGCAAAGCGGCCCCGGTAGGGTTGAGAATGGTATAGGCGAAGCTACTCCGGTAGGGTTGACGATGGTGTCGGTGAAGCGGCTCCGGTAGGGTTGAGGAAGGTGTCGGTGAAGCGGCTCCGCTAGGGTTGAGGAAGGTGTCGGCGAAGAGGATCAGAGGCCGTTGACGGGGGCGTCGGTGGGCCGGCTCCGGGGGGTGTGGACGAAGCTCTCCGGTGGGGAGTACGAATGAGCCGCTGCAGATGCGCGGCGGTTGACGAGAGTACCGGCGAAGCAGATCCGGCGCCGTGGACAAGGCCGGCACTGAATGGGCTGTGGTACAATAGTGGATGAGCAGACTACTTGTTTCTAGGGGAGGTGGGAGGGGTAGATGCGGCCGCAGAAGCATATCCGGCGAGGTGGATGCCGCTGGCAGTGAATGGGCTATGGTACGCCGATGGATGAGCAGTCTAGGGTTTCGAGAGGGGAGGGGAGAAAGGGCAATGAAGTACGGACGGCGTGATGTAAGATGCTCTGGTGCTATGGAGTTAGTCGTTTTTGTGGGAGGGGGAGAGGAAATGGGGGTGCTGCGTAGTGGGGGAACCGGAAGTTACCAAAGCAGCCCCGGCCTATCATGTAGATGAGGGCGGTATTGTAACTTTTGGTCTCCGTGCACCAAGGACAAAAGGGGGATTTCGCATGCTAAAGACTAAGGTGGCGGAAATTTTAGAAGCAGGCGGGAGATTTTGCTGCCCGCGGGATCGTTCGTATCCAGGTTCAACTAATTTTGGACCGTGCTAGCGGGAAGGTCATGCTAGACTGTGTACACAGGGCACGCGTCAGCAGTTAATAACTGGTGTGAAGTCCACCCCAGAAAAAAAGACAATAACTCGGGATGATGCGCCGATAACTTGGACGTTCACACGGGCGCGGCCAATCATACGGGTGAAGTGGCGCGTTCACAAAAAAAGGGATCAAACGCTCAGCCTATGTATTTCTCGTGTAAATAGATAATTTAGTGCCATTGGTTATTTACTTTAAACATAATGCATTGGCGTGTAAGTGTAGAGGCGCACAAAAAGAAATGGATATTGTAGTCAGCAACTTAAAAGTGTTACCTCATATGATTACATAGCCTCCATTTCATAAATTGTGTACCCGTTGAATTCATATTTGAATATTACATATATTACTTCAAAATAGAAACTTAAATCATCCAAGACTAATGAATTTGAATGCAAGAGTAACAATGGTGTGTATACATGATAGCTACATTGGTTGTTTGAAGAAACATCACTGTAACTTTGGCATGCACAACTGAAAAGGTTTATTTAAATAGAAAAAAAATGTGATATGTGAGTGTCCAATCTTTATAGCGTTGAATCGATATTGTACCTTTGGCCACGATATGAAGTAGATATTGACTTATGTTCAAGCGATGCACGTCCACGATCGCTAGATAGTGATACGTGAATGAATTGTGCAATCTCTCTCACACGCATACATATATCATTTCCCTGTGGGCATCGGAATCACACACGCGCACTTCGTGTATTTCTCTCCCCCCGTCAGGGTTAAATTCGTCTTTCTACCCCATCCTACAAGTCTCTCACACAGAAACACACACGCTCTCTATGTCTAACACGCCCACCCCTTTAGTTCCGCCCACCCACAGCCACTAATGTCTCAAAGTATAATAATGTCTCTCACACATATGCTATCTACCTATCCCTTAATATAGCTAGATATGTGTCACACAAACTCCTTCTCCCTACTAGCAAGATGCCCATGCGTTGCACGGAACATCAAGATGCATTTGTATGAGAAGTTTATCTTGTGGGAGAAAAGGATGAACGAGGGAATGCCTTATTTGCAAATGCGGAGAGGGGTGTGGGTATCTTTTTGCAAAATTGCCATAGTTTCCTTCCTGTCCGTCGGATATAAATCGGATGGCCTATATTGCAGGATGGCAGGAACACCATCATCACCAACTCTGTTTTTTATAAGAGTAGAGATATGTGAGTGTCACTGCCCCCCCCCCCACACCCACACTTCCCAACACCAAAGGAGTAGGGTGACACCTCGATCTTGATACTAATCTATCGACTGGCTTCTCTCTCAAACATACACACACACTACCCGGCACCGAAGGAGTAGGGTGGCACATCGATCATGATAATAATCTATCTACTCCTCTTTCAAACACACACACACACACACACACACACACACACTCGCTAGTTGTGCCTCTGTGCTTACCGCACACACTCTCGATACGTCTTTCTCTCCCTCCCCCCCCAACAATGACAGCAGAAGGGTGACAACTCGATCTGATCATAATCTGTCAATTGGTTTCTCTCTCAAACATTGTGTCGCGGTGCCTCGCTCGGTAGCCCCCTCGACATGTAGACTTCTCGCGCGCGCACAGCTGTAGTGACGATGACGTTGAACCCAGTGTGCCTTGTTTTTACTGGCCTCATGTGATAGTTTTCACCCTGTTTTCTGTTAATTAACAAGGCAACCTTTTCTTTGTTACTACTAGTGAATCTGAAATCATTCGGGGCAGACATAAAATATATCACTTCAACCCAATTATCGCAGCAACTATTTTAAAAGAAATTAGCTAGCTGCCCGTGCGTTGCACGGAACATCAAGATGCATTTGTATGAGTAGTGTATCTTGTGAGAGAAAAGGTTGAACGAGGGAAGGCCTTATTTGCGAACATGGAGAGACGTGTGGGTATATTTTTGCAAAATTGCCATAGTTTCTTTCCTATCCGTTAGATATAAATCCGACGGCCTATATTGCAGGATGGCACGCACACCATCATCACCAACTCTATTTTCTACTCCCTCCGTCCGAAAATACTTGTCATCAAAATGGATAAAAAGAGATGTATCTAAAACTAAAATACGTCTAGATACATTTCCTTTTATCCATTTTGATGACAAGTATTTCCGGACGGAGGGAGTATTTGTCTTTTTAGAGATTTCAACAAGTGACTATTACCGGACCTTACCAACATACTCAAAAAAGTAGTCCATAATTTTGATGTTACCCTCTTTTCTTGGCGGTGCAGTGCCATCTGGATACCTCATAAATAAATCAAGGACAAATCTGACCCCTTCCTGAAAAGACATCCGAAGCAAAATTAGTGAATCTACACTCTAAAATATGTCTACATACACATCCGTATGTGGTAGTCCATTTGAAATCTGAAAAAGACAAATATTTAGGAACGAATGGAGTATATATAAGAGTAGACATGGAGATATATCTCCAGCATGGTCTACAACAAAAATGTGCTGGGCTGGTTAGCGCCGGATGCTCGCAACGCGATGACATGAGTTCGAATTCTGTGTAGCGACCAGACCTCAAACAGTCTGTGCTGCTGTGCACCAGTGTCATCCCTGGATCAGTAATGCTGACACGCACAGTACAAATGGAGGATTTATAACAGAGTAGCAATCACACACTTATTACAATGAATATCTCAAAAGAGAATAAGTATGATAAATATGGCTTAAGGCCATCTAAAAACGATAACAGCGGAAGGCTTCGAAGATAAGTGAGTCCATCAACTCCAACGGCATCACTGAGTATAAGACCACGACCTAAGGCGCCTTACTCGTCGTCTGAAAAGTCTGCAACATGAAACGTTGCAGCCCGAAAACGGGTCAGCACATGGAATATGCTGGCAATATAACACATAGAGAATAATGAACATAATAATGCTATACTACATGCATATATGGCTGGTGGAAAGCTCTATGGTTACAGTTTTGCGAAAAGCCAATTTTTCCCTTCTGCAAAGGAATAAGTTATGTTTAACTATCATGGTGGTTGTTAAACATTGAGAAGGTACCTCCAACTCAATCCCAATTCAGTGTCATCATTAACCCAACAAAATTAGTTAAAGTAACATGGTGATGATATTCACATGATAATCCAGGTACTAGATACTCAAGTTGTCCATAACCGGGGACACGGCTAACCATGATTAGTTTGTACACTCTGCAGAGGTTTGCGCACTTTTCCCCACAAGACTCGATCGCCTCCGCTTGATTCTCGCACTGCATGATGTTTGAGAAACGGATGACCGAGACACAGTCTTTCAGAAGCGTTAACTCTCTACTCTGGGTAGACCGTACCACCTACATCCCCTACATCTGCTAGTCTACCTCTTCAAGAGCTCACACAACTTAATCAACTATGCTAGAGCCCATAATAGCTTGTGGCTGCACACGGAAGTTTCTAGCATGAAAAATCTCATGATCCCTTTTAGCCTGGGTGGCGGTCCATAGGATGATCACACGGGTACCCCGGGATATCCAAAAAAACAGGCAGCACTGGGTTCCCCAGGTGCCTCAATCCACCCAGATGTGAGTTTTAGTTGCCACCTTAAGTAAACCATTATTAACAATCTCACATCTGTCATGAATATCTCTCAAACCCAATCCACGTCTACGAGCATAGCATGGCAATATAAGCAACGTAGAAGTAACTCCCAAGGGTTTGATAAATAGAACAGGTAATAGGTACTACCTCAACTACTTCCCAATACCCACAATTTAATTAGATCCTAACCATGCAATGTTTGAGGATGGATCTAATGCAATAAAAACCGGGTATGGAAAAGTATGATCAAAGTGTTACTTGCCTTGCTGATGATCCGTGAAACCTAGAGATTCGAAGTAACAAGCGGCGCACTCCGGGTACTCTATCGCAAACAAACAAGCAAACAATAAGTACTCATCTAATGCACAGGTAAAACTCGAATAAAAGATACAACCAGAAAGTTCAACTTAAGAACTCCGGTTTGCAAAAAGAATCAAATCGAACGAAGCAACGAAAGTCAAACGGCGAAAGAAACAAGCTTCGTTTACTAATCTGGATCTAGGTCAAATTTTACAGTTGCAAAAACTTGTTTGAGTAGGTTAAACGGAAAGAGAATTTCGAGACGAAACTCTAGGCGCTTGAATCGCCTGATTCCGATAAACGAGCGAAAAGTTAAACGAAAACGAAGATCCGATCAGGAATCGGGATCTGGAAAATCGCGGAAAAATCCGACAAAAAAGAAAACTGACGAACGGTTAAATGAACGAACGTTCGTTAACAGCGAAAATCCGACGAACACGTTCGTTAAAACGAACGGTCGGTGAACGTTCACTAAATAATAAAACAAAAAAAATAAACCGATCCAGGGTTTAGAAAAAAAACAAACGGGTTTTTTTTAGAAAACCGGCAAACGGCGGCGGCTCGGTACCTTGTCGGGACGGGCTCCGGCGGGGGCTCGGCGAGGGCGGCTTGGGGCGGCGGGGCTCGGGCGGGGCGCGGGGCGGCGAGGGGCGGCGGCGGCGCACGGCGAGCGGGGCGGCGGGCTCGGGCGGCAGCGCGGCGGGCTCCGGCGGGGTCGGCTTGGGGCGGGGACGGAGTGAGGGGGGCGGCGGCTTATAAGAGAGGGGGGGCTGGTGGCGTGGGGGAGGGGGCAAGGCGGCGGCGGCCGTGCTCCAGGGGGACTCGGGCACGGCGGCGGCTGCGTGCGCGCGAGGGAGACGAGGGAGGTGGGCCGGCCGGCTCGGCTGGGCCTCGGCCCGGTCGGGCGCGGGGGGTTTTTTTAAAAAAAATATTCCGTCGAATCTAAAAAAATCGCAGAATAATAAATAAAAATCCAAAAATGATAAAACAAAATTTCCCCGTCTAATAAAATTAATTAGAACAAGGTGAACATTTTTTTGACACAAAAATGCAGTTTTGAAAACGTGCAATTTTTTTAATGCAATTAAAATTGGAAATAAAATCCGAATAAAATCCAATATATGATTTTAATATTTTTCCTCCAGTATTTCAATTGTTTTGGAGAAGTCATATTTTCTCCTCTCATTTATTTTAATGTGAAATATTTTTCCGGAGAGAAAATAATTAAAACCAAAATCCTCGTTTTATTATTTGATAAAAATCAAATATGAAAAACCGGTTAAATCCCCAACTCTCTCCGAGGGTCCTTGAGTTGCTTAGGATTTATCGAGGATTTTCCAAAATGCAATAAAATATGCTATGCAATGATGATCTAATGTATAACATTCCAAATTGAAAATTTGGGATGTTACAAACCTACCCCCCTTAAGATGAATCTCGCCCTCGAGATTCGGGTTGGCTAGAAAATAGGTGAGAGTGGTCCTTCCGTAGATCTTCCTCTCGCTCCCAGGTGGCTTCATCTTCCGTATGGTGACTCCACTGGAGTTTGCAAAACTTGGTAACCTTACTGCGGGTAACTCGACTGGCATATTCAAGAATCTTTACGGGTTTCTCCTCATAGGTCAAATCGCTTTCCAGCTGAATCGCTTCCAGTGGCACTGTATCTCTCAGTGGTATCTCAGCCATCTCTGCGTGGCACTTCTTCAACTGGGAAACGTGAAATACATCATGAACTCCTGACAATCCTTCAGGCAATTCCAGCTTGTAGGCAACTTCTCCCATACGTTCCAAAACTCTGTATGGTCCAATAAAACGGGGCGCTAGCTTTCCCTTAACTCCAAAGCGCTTCACTCCTCGAAGTGGCGATACTCGCAGATAAACTCTGTCTCCGACTTCATGAACTGTCTCTTTATGTTTTGAATCCGCATAACTCTTCTGCCTGGACTGGGCTACCTTGAGCCTATCGCGAATCAACCTCACTTTCTGTTCAGACTCCTTAATCAGAGCTGGTCCAAACAACTGACGGTCTCCAACTTCGCCCCATAACAACGGTGTTCTACCCCTCCTTCCGTACAAAGCTTCGAAAGGGGCCATCTTCAAACTGGTTTGATAACTGTTGTTGTAAGAAAACTCTGCATATGGCAAATTGTCGTCCCAACTAGATCCATAATCTAGTGCACAAGCTCTCAACATGTCCTCCAAAATCTGATTGACTCTCTCGGTCTGTCCATCTGTCTGTGGGTGAAAGGCTGTACTAAATTCTAGCCTGGTTCCCAATGTTTCATGTAACTGCTTCCAAAACTTTGAGGTAAACTGGGTTCCTCTGTCTGATACAATGGTCCTCGGAAGTCCATGCAAACATATGATCCTGGTCATGTATATCTTTGCCAACTTAGCACTAGTGTAAGTGGTCTTCACTGGAATGAAATGAGCTACTTTCGTCAAACGATCGACTACAACCCATATTGAGTCATAGCCTGAACGAGTCCTGGGCAATCCCGTGATAAAATCCATGCCAATTTTATCCCACTTCCATTCGGGTATTGGCAATGGTTGTAGCAATCCTGCTGGCTTCTGATGTTCTGCCTTCACTCTTTGACATACATCACAAACTGCTACATACTCCGCAATGTCCTTCTTCATTCCGGTCCACCAGAAAGTATCCTTCAAATCCAAATACATCTTGGTATTTCCTGGGTGAATCGAATACGGTGAATCATGGGCCTCTTGCAAAATCAACTTCCTGATCTCCGGATCATTGGGCACGTAAACGCAGTCCTCAAACCATAAGGTATCGTGCTCATCCTCACGAAATCCCTTGGCTTTTCCTTTGCTCATCTTTTCCTTTATCTCATCAATCTCCTTGTCTGTCTTCTGAGCTTCTCTGATCTTTTCCATCAAGGTAGACTGAATCTCCAATGTCTCTAAATAGCCTCTTGGGACTATCTCCAAACATAGCTCGCGAAGGTCCTCGGCTAACTCCTGAGGTAACTCTCCTGTCATGAGGGTGTTGACATGGCTCTTGCGGCTCAACGCATCTGCTACTACGTTAGCCTTCCCTGGGTGATAATGCAATCTCATATCATAGTCCTTAATAAGCTCCAACCATCTCCTCTATCTGAGATTTAACTTCTTCTGTGTGAAAATGTACTTCAAACTCTTGTGATCCGTGTACACCTCACAATGGTTTCCGATGAGAAAATGTCTCCATGTCTTCAACGCATGCACTACGGCTGCTAATTCCAAATCATGCGTGGCATAATTCTTCTCATGGGGTTTAAGTTGTCGTGAAGCATATGACACAACTCTTCCTTCCTGCATAAGCACTGATTCAAGTCCTCGATGAGAAGCGTCGCAATAAACTTCACAGTCCTTGCGTTGATCTGGCAGAATCAACACTGGTGATGTAACCAATCGTTTCTTCAATTCTTGGAAACTAGCTTCACATTCCTTAGTCCAATTGAACTTGGTGTCCTTCTTTAATAGCTCAGTCATGGGTTTTGCAATCTTTGAGAAATTCTCAATAAACCTCCGGTAGTATCCTGCAAGTCCAAGGAAACTCCAGATCTCTCCAACTGACGTGGGTGATTCCCAACTTGTTACCGTGTCAACTTTGGCGGGGTCTACTGCTATTCCTTCTCCAGATATAACATGTCCGAGGAATCCAACTTCCTTCAGCCAAAATTCACATTTGCTGAACTTGGCGTATAACTGATGTTCTCTGAGCTTCTCAAGTACCAAACGCAAATGCTCCTTATGCTCTTCTTCATTCTTGGAAAAGACTAAAATATCATCTATGAACACCACAACGAACTTATCCAAAAACTCCATAAACACTTTGTTCATCATGTTCATGAAATAGGCAGGTGCGTTAGTCAGACCAAATGACATAACGGTATACTCATATAGCCCATATCTGGTGGTAAAGGTCGTCTTAGGTATATCCTGCTCTCGAATCTTTAACTGATGATATCCTGATCGTAGATCGATCTTGGAAAATACTTTAGCTCCTTGTAAGCGGTCAAACAAATCATTGATCATCGGCAGTGGGTACTTGTTTTTGATGGTCACTTCATTCAATCCACGGTAATCAACAACCATCCTCAACGATCCATCTTTCTTCTCCACTAGAAGTACTGGTGATCCCCAAGGTGACGAACTTGGGCGAATATAGCCTTTATCGAATAACTCCTAAATCTGCTTCTTAATTTCCTCCAAATCTTTTGCGGGCATCCTGTACAGTCTCTTAGATATTGGCCCTGTGCCTGGCAAAAGTTCAATCAAGAACTCAATGTCTCTATCTGGTGGCATGCCTGGCAACTCTTCTGGAAATACATCCGGGTAATCCTTCACCACTGGTACCTCCTCCTGTACAACTCCTGATAAGGAATTCACTTGAGTCCTCTTTGGCACATGCCGGGATACATACTTGATCCTTCTTCCTTCCGGGGTGGTAAGCATACGACTTACTGGCACAATCAATGTTCCCTCCATACTTTGATAACCAATCCATGCCTAATATCACATCCAATCCTTGCGATTCCAATATTATTAGGTCTGAGGGAAACAGGTAGTTACCAATCCTTAACGGTAACCGTTCACACCATAAACTAGCCATATACTCTGCTCCTGGCGAGGTTACTAACATGGGTGACCTAAGGGCTTGGGTTGGCAGTTTATACTTATCCACAAATCCCCTTGATATGTATGAATGTGATGCGCCAGTATCAAAAAGAACGAGTGCAGTAAATGACTTAACCATAAACTTACCTATTACTGCACCAGGCTGTGCTTCAACCTCTTCCACGCTCACGTGGTTCACATGTCCTTTATTGAAAGGGTTCGGCTTCTTCCCAGAGCTTCCATTGACATTTCCATTCTGGGCTTCAGGACAATCATTTGCATAGTGTCCAGTCTTCTGGCACTTGAAACAATTAATGTGGCTTAGATCCCTCTTGGCTGGGGTAGATGGGTTGGTGCGGTTCTGTCCGTTGCTTCCTCCATTCCCATTACCATTCTTGGAGCCATTATGGTTGTGCGAACTACCTCCTCCATGGGTATGTTGAAACTGCCCTCCCGGTTTCGGGCCAAAACGTGGCTTCTGCTGAGCTCCAGAATTGTACTTCCCTTGTCCATACTTCCTCTTACGGTTTTCAATCTGCTGCTGCTTCCCTTCAATCATGAGTGCTCTAGCTACCAACTCCTGGTAGTTGTTGAAGGTTGCTACCATTAGCTGCATGCTCAGCTCATCATTCAATCCTTCCAAAAACTTCTCCTGCTTGGCTGCATCTGTAGCAACGTCATCTGGTGCATAACGTTCTAACTTACTGAAATCCTCCACATACTGGCCTACGGTGCGTCCTCCTTGGCGTAGGTTGCGAAACTCACGCTTCTTCATAGCCATAGCTCCTGCTGAAACATGGGCTGTACGGAAAGCTTGCTGAAACTGGTCCCATGTGACAGTGTCAATAGGGTGTGTGGCTGTGTAATTCTCCCACCATGATGCTGCGGGTCCATCAAGCTGATGTGCGGCAAAACGCACTCTTTCCGCATCTGTGCATCCTGCAGTGGCCAACTCCCTTCCAACTTTGCGGAGCCAATCATCTGCAACAATCGGCTCGGTGCTGATGGAAAACACCGGCGGATTTAGCCTCAAGAAACGGGCTAAGTGATCAACAGGTGGAGGTGGTGGGTTGTTGTTGTTGTTGTTGCCTTGGTTCTGTACCAACACTTGCATCAGGGCATTCTGTTGCTGAATCAACTGAGTGATCTCTGGTGGGAAAACAAATCCGGTGCCGCGTCTCGGAGGCATCTGATGGGTTAGAAAAGATGAGAGTTAAGAATAGAATGAGGTCTAGAGAGGAAACACTACCCATATGCTCATGAGACAAATACAATCAATATCACTCAATCAATTCAAACAAGGCATACAATCGATCTAACTAGCGTTACAAAGTGCTTGAACTATACTATTAAGTGGGGGAAAACTACTACTGATATGGTGGTCTACTAGAAATTCTGATCAGTTGAAGACTCCATGATATCAGCTCCAGCTTCATCAACAAAGTCATCTTCACTGGGGTCCAAGTTGGTGTCGTCGATGATGATGTAGTTATCCGGGCAAGCGCATTCGTCATCTTCTGCTTTTGACACTGGATTTCCCATGAATACTCCAATCTTCTTCTCCAGGTCGTCATTCTTCCCTACTAGTGCGATGATTTCCTCCAGATAATCCTCGCGTGTTGCCTTGAGTTGTTCCTCCAGCTCCTTGATCTTCGTCAACGCCTTCTTCAGCTCTATCTTGTCTGAGCACATCTGGTTCTCCTAGCGACGAATGTGTTGGTTTTGCTCCTGGATGAAAGTTGCAATTGATCCATCCTTCTTGGTGCTGATCATCTCCCATTGATCGTCTCGGCTTCCACAAATCTGATAAATAGTATCCTTAAGCTCCCTGTGGTAGACTTCTCCAATGCGTCCCATAGCGATGTGGGCTGCCATGCTCTTCCCTAAACTCCAGGTTGGTGCTTAAAAAGTCAATCTTATAGGTTCAGTAACTGGTGCAAATGTCCTTCCTGGAACTTGAACTTGAATCTTCCAGCTCTCCTCTTCAGGTAATGTGGCATTGTAGGTTCCGGTGATGCTTGGTATTCCTATGTTCAAGTACTTAGTGACTTTCCTTCAAGTGACGTCCAAAAGGCGTATCTTCATCTGGTTGCATGAACTTGCTCCTTGCATCCGCCATTCCTAAAAGAGTAGAAAGTGGAGAGGGGTCAGAAATGAGAAGAGAGAAGTGTTCTAGGGTTTAAGCTTAGTGGTCGTGTCCTACAGTCAGCGTGTGCTCTGATACCACCTTTGTAGCGACCAGACCTCAAACAGTCTGTGCTGCTGTGCACCAGTGTCATCCCTGGATCAGTAATGCTGACACGCACAGTACAAATGGAGGATTTATAACAGAGTAGCAATCACACACTTATTACAATGAATATCTCAAAAGAGAATAAGTATGATAAATATGGCTTAAGGCCATCTAAAAACGATAACAGCGGAAGGCTTCGAAGATAAGTGAGTCCATCAACTCCAACGGCATCACTGAGTATAAGACCACGACCTAAGGCGCCTTACTCGTCGTCTGAAAAGTCTGCAACATGAAACGTTGCAGCCCGAAAACGGGTCAGCACATGGAATATGCTGGCAATATAACACATAGAGAATAATGAACATAATAATGCTATACTACATGCATATATGGCTGGTGGAAAGCTCTATGGTTACAGTTTTGCGAAAAGCCAATTTTTCCCTACTGCGAAGGAATAAGTTATGTTTAACTATCATGGTGGTTGTTAAACATTGAGAAGGTACCTCCAACTCAATCCCAATTAAGTGTCATCATTAACCCAACAAAATTAATTAAAGTAACATGGTGATGAGATTCACATGATAATCCAGGTACTAGATACTCAAGTTGTCCATAACCGGGGACACGGCTAACCATGATTAGTTTGTACACTCTGCAGAGGTTTGCGCACTTTTCCCCACAAGACTCGATCGCCTCCGCTTGATTCTCGCACTGCATGATGTTTGAGAAACGGATAACCGAGACACAGTCTTTCAGAAGCGTTAACTCTCTACTCCGGGTAGACCATACCACCTACATCCCCTACATCTGCTAGTCTACCTCTTCAAGAGCTCACACAACTTAATCAACTATGCTAGAGCCCATAATAGCTTGTGGCTGCACACGGAAGTTTCTAGCATGAAAAATCTCATGATCCCTTTTAGCCTGGGTGGCGGTCCATAGGATGATCACACGGGTACCCCGGGATATCCAAAAAAACAGGCAGCACTGGGTTCCCCAGGTGCCTCAATCCACCCAGATGTGAGTTTTAGTTGCCACCTTAAGTAAACCATTATTAACAATCTCACATCTGTCATGAATATCTCTCAAACCCAATCCACGTCTACGAGCATAGCATGGCAATATAAGCAACGTAGAAGTAACTCCCAAGGGTTTGATAAATAGAACAGGTAATAGGTACTACCTCAACTACTTCCCAATACCCACAATTTAATTAGATCCTAACCATGCAATGTTTGAGGATGGATCTAATGCAATAAAAACCGGGTATGGAAAAGTATGATCAAAGTGTTACTTGCCTTGCTGATGATCCGCGAAACCTAGAGATTCGAAGTAACAAGCGGCACACTCCGAGTACTCTATCGCAATCAAACAAGCAAACAATAAGTACTCATCTAATGCACAGGTAAAACTCGAATAAAAGATACAACCAGAAAGTTCAACTTAAGAACTCCGGTTTGCAAAAAAGAATCAAATCGAACGAAGCAACGAAAGTCAAACGGCGAAAGAAACAAGCTTCGTTTACTAATCTGGATCTAGGTCAAATTTTACAGTTGCAAAAACTTGTTTGAGTAGGTTAAACGGAAAGAGAATTTCGAGACGAAACTCTAGGCGCTTGAATCGCCTGATTCCGATAAACGAGCGAAAAGTTAAACGAAAACGAAGATCCGATCAGGAATCGGGATCTGGAAAATCGCGGAAAAATCCGACAAAAAAGAAAACTGACGAACGGTTAAACGAACGAACGTTCGTTAACAGCGAAAATCCGACGAACACGTTCGTTAAAACGAACGGGTCGGTGAACGTTCACTAAATAATAAAACCGAAAAAAAATAAACCGATCTAGGGTTTAGAAAAATAAATGAATGGTTTTTTTTTTAGAAAACCGGCAAACGGCGGCGGCTCGGTACCTCGTCGGGACGGGCTCCGGCGGGGTCGGCGAGGCTCCGGCGGGGGCTCGGCGAGGGCGGCTAGGGGCGGCGGGGCTCGGGGCGGCGAGGGGCGGCGTCGGCGGCGGCGCACGGCGAGCGGGGCGGCGAGCTCGGGCGGCGGCGCTGCGGGCTCCGGCAGGGTCGGCTTGGGGCGGGGACGGGGTGAAGGGGGGGGGGGCGACGGCTTATAAGAGAGGGGGGGCTGGTGGCGTGGGGGAGGGGGCAAGGCGGCGGCGGCCGTGCTCCAGGCGGACTCGGGCGCGGCGGCGGCTGCATGCGCGCGAGGGAGACGAGGGAGGTGGACCGGCCGGCTCGGCTGGGCCTCGGCCCGGTCGGGCGCGGGGTTTTTCTTTAATATTCCGTCGAATAAAAAAATCGCAGAAAAATAAATAAAAATCGAAAAATGATAAAACAAATTTTTCCCGTCTAATAAAATTAATTAGAACAAGGTGAACATTTTTTTGACACAAAAATGCAGTTTTGAAAACGTGCAATTTTTTAATGCAATTAAAATTGGAAATAAAATCCGAATAAAATCCAATATATGATTTTAATATTTTTCCTCCAGTATTGCAATTGTTTTGGAGAAGTCATATTTTCTCCTCTCATTTATTTTAATGTGAAATATTTTTCCGGAGAGAAAATAATTAAAATCAAAATCCTCGTTTTATTATTTGATAAAAATCAAATATGAAAAACCGGTTAAATCCCCAACTCTCTCCGAGGGTCCTTGAGTTGCTTAGGATTTATCAAGGATTTGCCGAAATGCAATAAAATATGCTATGCAATGATGATCTAATGTATAACATTCCAAATTGAAAATTTGGATGTTACATTCTGTCTTTTAACTTTATATTTTTATATTATATATTACTCTACTTATTTAATATATACTTCTTTCACTACTGTACTGACAGTGGAACCCACAGAGTACTTATAATACAAGATTAAGGATGGACTTGTTTCTTTTTAACTTTCTGTACGAAGCTGTAGCCACCCTGCAAGTCACGTGTACACTGTACATGCAATTAACTTTTTATAGAGGGACAATCATACAGGCAATTAACTCAAATGGATTGGATGTCACTCTATTATTTCCAGCATAAAGAGCATCTCCAGCGGCAGTCGGCAAATTTCCTCCCGCTTCCTTAAGCGGAGGACGACATCAAACGCCAGCGGCATACATTTTTACAACTCTAACCGACCAGATGAAATTCGTGCAAACACTGACTGATTTCATATAAGCATGAAGGATTTCGTATAAAAAAGCCGGATCTTCATATAAACATGATGGATTTCATTACATTTACATGAACTAAGAGGTGCCAATCCGGCTCTCTTGTATAATTAATACTCCCTCCGTCCGGAAATACTTGTCCTTGAAATGGATGTATCTAGACTTATTTTAGTTCTAAATGGCCGCCCGCGGATCCCTTTGTCTTCCTCATGTCCGTCAGACACTTGCGGGGTCGACGAAGATCCTCGGAAGAGACGAAGCAGCAAAGAAACCACCTGAATCCGTGGTCGTCGCCTCGGCGGTGGCCTTCATGGGTCCCAAGTGGCGGCGGCCTCCCGTGTTCTACTTCTCCTCGATGATGGCGGCGGACACGGAGAAGCTGGCCACCGACTCGTCGCTCTCCACGCACCCGGCTTCTGTCTCTGCCTGCATGGCGCTGCCGCAGACACGGGAGGCGCAGCCACCGCAGACACTGGTGGCGCGGTACGACGTGGCAGCAACGGCGCCCGTACCGGCGTGCTAGCCGCCGTGCTGGCGTCGAGCAACTCGCCACTCCTCATCGAGCTGAACTAGAGCGGCGAGTTGCTGAACCACGCGCCTGCTTGGGGCGGCAACTGGCTCCGTCGGGCCAAGCGAGGTTGGTGAAGCACCGAGCGGCCTCGCCCGTATCCGGAGGGCTCGGCGGGCCACCCAGCCGGGTAATATGCCGGAGAACGGCTCATCGGAAGCCATCGGAAGAGAGGAGAAAATGGTGAAGGAGGAGATGCGGGAGCGGCGGAGGGGTGCGATTCTTGCCCGTTGTCTGTCTGGCCTCGTGTAAATAGAGGGCGGACGGTAGGAGCTTGGCCGGCGTCTGGCCTCGTTTAAACTGAGGGCGGACGGGAGGAGCTCGGCCGGTGTTGCGTTTAATTCCGGCCCGCTCATGAACGGACGTGTGGCAGGAGTAGGATTCTCGGTTTGCATGCGGGTTTAACGGAGGGGTTTAATGGAGGCGCCGGGCGTGCAGCGGGCGGCGCAGTACTATTCGATTTGACAGCAGTAATGAGCCGTCAAATCACAAAGGCCCTCGCCTCTCGTGAAACCGACCAAGCTAGACTGCCCCGCCCTCTAGCCTTTAAAAAAATGTATATACTCCACTTTTGTACAGTAGTAGTATCGATGGATTGCGCCATGGAGCAAAACTTGAAATTAAAAAAAAGGTGGTACATATAGAGAGCGCTCATCGCCAATTATGCATATAGTACTATTAAAAAGGCTTGTCACAATAATGGTGTCCAGCACAAGTGCAAAACCCACCCCTCAAATAAAACTAAGCACCCTGGAATTCTTTGACAAAACTAAGCACCCTGAAATTCTTTGACAACTAAACTGCTGGCTATATGATGTTGGCCATATATATTGTACGTATATAATGTGAAGAAACGAGTGGTAGTACTATACCAACTAAAAGATGAAATGTAAGAAATACTAGTATGTACGAACTGAAGAGTTAAAGTAACAAGAAGAAACATAACATAGTTCTGCTGGGGGCTCAGCACAACACACCCCTCAAATTAAATTAAGCACACCTGAAATTAAACTTTGCAACTATTCCGGTAGACACTGCATTAGAACCACCATGAGCAATGACACTGCCACCTTACTCGGAGTCCTCGTCCACGTCCTCGACTTCGTCCTTGTCCCTCTTCCTCTTGGCCGATACTTCTTTGCTTGAACCGCACACTTGGCTGTTGCTCTTTATCCAACCCTTGTAGATATTGAAGCAAAGGTAGCCATCCATTGTAGCGTAGTGGATGTGGTCTATATCTAGTACATTCCGCTGCCATGCATGACGATGAAATGTGTATGGAGGTTTCTCCAATTTACCATACGAAGGATGAACCATTGCTCCTGCCAGGGTCAGCATTGAAGGCTGACGAGAGGACACCAGCCGATTCTTCTGGAGGTCAAAGGTGTTGCCTACAACGAGGCCTATCCGACGCAGGACATCTTTGTCGTTACCAAAGTCTACAATAACGAATTTGACTAGGTTGCTCTCGAGGAAGTCCTTAAAATCCTGGCACTCAACGTCGGCATGGCATATGTGGTAGACCAAGCATAAGTCATGCACGCATACCTGGATCACGGCGGGCTTCTTCCTCTCTTCGTCCTTTAGATCCTTCTCTCGTCCCAGGACTATGGTGTACTCAACATCTAGCCCAGTGACCCACTCATCATCTGAGTCTTCGAATATGCGTCTGAAGCGAGAAAGGCATCCTTTCACCGCCGCGGAAGAACGGGTGTAGATGACGTCGAACTCATCGCCGGTGATGGTTCTAACCTTGTACTCACCGCCGATCGGGGAGATTTGGGATGCCATGGATTTGGGAGGAGGGTTAGGATTAGTGGAACTGCCGTAATGTGAATGGACGGGACGACTAGGAGCGAACCGCCGTAGTATTGAAGGACGTGCGGGGACGAGTAGGAGCGAACTGCCAGCGTGCGAACGGCAGGGTAGTGGCTTTCCATTCTCCCATGATACGGGCTTCCGAGAGCCCTTGGATCTGAGATCGAACGGTTGCATGGTGTGATTCTAGACCTATGGGTGAATATCCTATCCTGGAGGGTTATTCTGCAAATTTTCAGCAACTTAGCATGCGACCGTTTGATCTCTGATCCAAGGGCTGCCAGCAGCCCGTATCGTGGTCGTGCCTACCATGACCGTCGCGTCGCTCGTGCGCTCGCGCCCTTGGAGATTTAACACGGTGTGTTAGGCTATCTGATGTTGGCATGTCATACATAGTCATCACTTAGTCACTCATACTACAACAAGGTTTTGGCTATAAGGTTGGCTATAAGTGTATTTAGTTTTTTTTACTTCTCTCTATCTCTTTCTTCGTACTCCCTCTGTCCCATAATATAAGAACGTTTTTGAAACTAGTGTAGTGCCAAAAACGTTCTTATATTATGGGACACAGGGAGTACTAGTATTTATTGCATTTGCCAAGGAGTGACCTCTTCCAATGAAATGGTGTTGCTAAGTTTGCTTCATTTAATTAGCTATAGACTCAAAATTGTCTTTTCACCTAGGTACACGCGCTTAGCACCGTTTCTTCCTTGGGTCACCAAACTAGTCTCTCTCTTCTTGATTAACTTGCCACATCAGACTTTATGCCTATGTGGCAAGCTTAAGCACCTGTAGGAGCAAGTAAGTACAATAGTGCGCTTTACATGGCATTTTTGCATATGTGGAGGAAAGAGAGGCAAGGAAAAAGTGGAGAAGTGGGCTCTCATGCAAGAGCCAGCCTCTACTACATGGTGGAGCATTGGGAGAGGCACCTGTATGGAGGTGGTCAGGAATCGGGAGACTCACGCCGGTCGTAGCGCCGCAGTTAAAATGATAATGGCAAGTCAAATCACGGGGCCCCACCTGTTCAGCAGTAACTCGCTGTCAAATCACACAGCCCTACGTTTGCAGCAGCCTACTCCCTCGTCTTCTCGCGTCTCTGTCGAACCGACTAGGCGGAACTGCCCCGCCTACCGCGCAGGAAAAGCCCGCGCAGTATACTCCCTCCGTCTAGGTGACCAAGGTGGAGAGGAAAACGAGAGAACTTAATGTTTAGTATTTGCTAAGGCTGGTTGTAATGGTACTAGCCTTAGCAATTTTGATGAGGTGGCATAGAATTAAATGAAGAAAGAGAGAGAGTTGAGTACTATGTGTCATACATGGCAATAAATAAAGTACTACATGATACTAATATATGATACATGGTGCAGGAGTACCAAGTATTATTAATACAGTTTTGCTAGAACTCATCTAGATGAGATATAATTTGGTCTCATTCATCTTTTATAGCCATTGGATGTGATGCTATATAAGATGCGTGTGTGCTGACGTGGGTTGTATTTGTTCTTGTGCAACGAACTAACCACTGCATGTCATGTTTGATAGTCTCAAGTCATTAAAAGCATACAAGCCCCACATCTCTTCTTGGTTGATTCCTCTATTTATGTCAAAAAATAAGAAACAACGTGAGAGTTAATGCACCACGCCTATGTGTTTACTATTTGGTTTTCGTAAGATGACTTAATACTCACCTAGATGGAGGGAGTATTCTATTTGACAGCGGGCGGCGCGGTTCCCGATACGGCTTTAATGCAGACGAGGGAGGGAGTAGCGGTTCCCGATATGTTGAAAGCCCAATGCATCCTCCTTCAATTAATGCATGAGGGAAGTAATGGGAGGAGGTCCGGGAAAAGAGGCTGCACGATGTGAATGCAATGCAGTTTGCCCTCATTGCCCTCATATAAAGGCGCCCCTCCATTCCAATGCATCTACCACATCATACGCACCTAAGCATTTGCCTAAGCACCTACACTAAGCACAAAAGAGCTCACTCCAGACCCATGGCGGCGATGCGCGTGAGCGGCCAGCGGCTGCACCAGATGATCCACGACGCCGGCCTGCGGCATGGCACCGAGGATCGTCCCCAGACGGTGTTGGAGACCGGCTGGTGGATGGCCGCCGTCGATGCCAACTACGACTCTCAGTTGGACCAGATGATCATTGCCACCAGCAACAAGTTCACCGTCCTCAAGAAGCTCGCGGATGACATCGCCGTACTCCTCCAGCCTGCGCGCCCGGGCTCCTCATTGCCTGCCACCCTAATCGGCCTCCATGGCCAGAACCTCTTTCAAGCATTGGTGGCCCTGCGACTGCCCGCCGACGCCACGAAGAATGTCCACCTGGAGGTCGCGCTCGCCGCGAGGCGCCTCGCCCTGCAAGAATTCGTCGACCTACACATCCACGTGTACGAGCAAATCGTGTACATAGGTATCTACAAGGCCAGTGAGGACGCTACGACGTTGGCCTTCCTCAACCGGCTGGAAGCCTTGGATGCCTTTGCTGAGAAGCACCTCGACCTCGCCACAAAAGCTGCCGCTCCTTAGCCGCCGGTCGGTGGCCCGGCGCACTAAGTTGAGGAGGAGGAGGTCGTACGTTCGTGGATCCATCTTTCTTCTTGCCTTCTGTAACCACCACTGCGATTGCATCATCGTGGCCTTAATTCTTATTGTGTTGTTGCATTCTCGTTCCAGTCAATACCGACATGTGCGATCCCTTTGCTTACTTATATGCATCACTGTAACTAGTACTCCATCCGTCAATTTATAAGTTGTGCTTACCTTTTCCATCAACTTCGTGCAACGCGTGGGCATCTTGCTAGAAACACTAGAATATGTCTATATAATCCATATGTGATAGTCCATTTGAAATCTTAAAGAAGACAAATATTTAGGTACGGAGGGAGTAATATATTAGGAGTATATCAAAACAATAGTGATTTCTTTCAAGTTTGTGAACAAATACTACTATTCTACTACTTTGGATCCGTCACAACGCACGGGCACATTGCTGGTAAAAGGAAAAGGGCTGCCGCGTTCGCGTCGCACCCCCACACGCCCGGGAATCGGGAGTACAACACGGCCCGTCCGGCACGACACATAGCTTAGGGAAGGCGTGTCGCCTAGCATTTTCACTTTCATGTGGGACCGCCGTTGAGCAAACCGACGCCCCGCCCGCCGCCGGGTTGGAAAACAGAAACGAGGGGAAGATCTAGCTGTAGCACGGAAGCCAAGAAATTTGGTGTCAAACGGGGCTCGTTAATAGAGTAGGAGCATTCCGTACTAGTACTACTCCTACTAGTACCAAGTTTGTACTCCTAATACTATATTACTAGTATTACCACTATACAACTAGTAGGTACGTGCACGGCACAACATCGTAGGAACAAAAAAGGGAAGATCTTGTTTTGGGTGATTTATCTTTTTTTCAATCAACGTAGTATGAATAATATGATGTGGGGGCACCCATGAAGCTTATGTGGCTTGGTTGCATGGCTACGGAAGGTTAGAGAAAAATAAATAGATAATGTGTTTAGAGTGCACTCCACTAAATAGATATACTTTGGATCCATTGCAACGGACCGGCACATCTATATCTATACCCCCTATATAGTGTGTGAAAAACTTTGAAAGTTGGTCGTTGGATGAAGCCAATCCGACGGTACAAAGATGGCAAATCCGAGCACTACTGGCCGTTGGATATCATCCACCAGATTCTGCCACATGTATAATCTAGAAGATTCCATGGTTGAACTTAATTCATGACTAACTTTGCCACAAGTAAGCTTAGGCAAAGTTATTAGTTCTTCAAAATGAGAGCCACAAGTTGGCAAGCCTAATGGAATCTTGCCACATTTTGTGTGTGTATGTCATGTGGGGCCTTAGTGTGGCTTGCCGAAGGTGTGGCTTGAACCAAACACTCACCTAAGTTAATCAAACTTGCCTAACCTTACATTCCACCAGATTTTGCCACATGTTAGAATACAGAAAGCTCCACATGTAGAAGCATAATGCACAAACCACTAGAATCTCATGCGTGCAATTGACGTGTACCTTACTAGTACTAGTTGGTAGTAGTAAGAAACAGATTCTAGTTTTGGCACGAGCTCGTACTGCGGGAGCACCACAAGGCCTGCCGCGGGAGTTACATTTCCCTCTCGAGGCCCACGGGACCGAACTTCAGTGGCTTAGTGCCCGGCCTATGAGTCAATGACATGCGGACCTTAAATGCGGCTGGCCCACATGTCATTCTCATGGTGGTGGCGTGGTTCACGACTCACTCGTTCGAGATGAACCGGCCGGTGGTGGTGTGGCCGTGGCGAGGGTGCCACAGCTGGGCGTCCGGGCGTTACGAGGCGTAGATGGCCACACCGGTGGGTACTACCTGTAGTACATAAGTACTCCAGCTGAGGATTGATGCCCGGGACAAAATGTGTCACAGCCGCTGGATGAAAATTCGATGGTGCGGGAGTACGGATCGGAGCACAGCAGCGGAGCAGGCAAACCGCGTCCAATCGGGTGTGTCTGTGGTAGAAAGTTGATGGTCGCCGTAGTTCAGCTGGCCCGCATGTCATGCACACAAAGGCAGAGGAGCGGTGGGGCCGAGAGGGATGAGGGGCACGTCGGGGGGATGAGGATCCCCTGACGCGAACAATCCTACCATTCTGTCACTGACATGTGGGACCCATAAGCATGGGTCCCACCTGTCAGCGAAGGAAAGGCAGGGCAAGGCAGTGATAGCCACGTCAGAGGATCCATGTCCACGTCGGGGGACGTCGTGCCGTGGGTTGGAGCGGCGTCGGGGGACGTCATGCCGTGGGTTGGAGCGGCGTCGTGGGAATCGCGTGTGGGTGTGGCAGTGGTAGAAACAAGAAACGTGATGGTCGCCGTGGTTTAACTTCCATGGACAAGCTGTCATGTCTGCTGACACATGTATATCAAAACTAGAGTGTTTATATTTCAAGCACGTGAACAAGTATTATTCTACTACTTTGGATCCATTGCAACGCACGGGCCAGCACATTGGTAGTAGTAGTGTCCATCTCTATCTCTAGAGGCCTTCCCTCGTTCATCCTTTTCTCTCACAAGATAAACTACTCATACAAATGCATCTTGATGTTCCGTGGAACGCACGAGGATGTTTCCTTGGGGGTCTCTCCAGCGCGGCGTGGCCGTAGTTGCAAGTTGACGCCCCTTGAGATGCCGACGTTGAGGGGCACTCGGATTTCCTCCGATGAGCAGGTAAGATGAGTTTGATCACGTAGTAAATGCATTCTAAAGACTACTTCCGTGTCCATTTCCTAATTCTCCCCCTGCCCACTGTTTCACAGGTTAGGCTCGGTGCGAGTGGAGACTGGCTTGCATATGTACGGGAGGACCAAAATCAATTTGCACAACATTTACGACGGTGACACCGTTCTCGTAGAACCTTTGTCCAACATTGGGATCAGCCATGCAACGGGCCACCGCATAAATTGGTACGATGGAACCACTGTGAGATTGAATAAGATAGCACGAACCTTGCACATGGCGGTCAAAGGCGGACCATGCTGTCTGTGGCCAATTTGTTGCCATACGAGTAGGAAGACGCTGTGCTCCTTTCTAACCGCATCTTCGCGGTGACAAACCAGGGGACTTATTTTGTATGGGATACATCCTACGATATACTCCCTCTCTCCCAGTTTATTTGTTTTGAATCTTTTCGTTTTATAAGTTTCAAATTCAAATTTAGAGCTCCCCATCACATGTTGAGATTACAATGTCCATTAAATCGTTGCGTGCATGTATAGTAAAGAAACAAATCTCGAGTTTGGCATGAGTTCGTGCTGCGGGAGCACCACAAGCCCTGGCCCAGGAGTTACATTTCCCTCTCAGGGCCGTCGGGACTGAGCTTCAGCGCCTTACTACACCTACCTTTGAGCCAATAACATTTGGACCCAATAGGTGACTGGTCCACATGTAATGGTCCCGTAGGGAGAGGGGCAGTGGGGCCAAGAGGGGTGAGCCGCAGGTCGGGGACGTGTGGTTTCATGGGTTCGAGCGGCGTCGTGCGAATCGCGGGTGGCTATGGTAGAAACTTGATGCTCGCCGCATTTTAGGTGGCCCACATGTCATGCACACAAAGGCAGAGGGGCGGTGTGGCCGAGAGGGGTGAGGCGCACGTCGGGGGGCGTGGTGCCGTGGGTTGGAGAGGCATCGTGGGAATCGCGAGATGAAACGTGATGGTCGCCGTAGTTGAACTTCCATGGAGAAGTTGTCATGTCTAGGGACACATGCACTGCATACCAATCACTGGAAGGAGTAGCAGAGAAAGCTATATATGCGGATAAATAGTTCCTTATAGTCAAGCGGACCCACGCTACTACTCTGTTCCAAAGACATGCACACCATCGAAATAGTCCATCTATATCAATATACACCGAGAGGGAATAATTTTTTTACAAGAGATGAAATAGTTTATCCATCCATAATGCCCTCCTGCTGGTGCAGCCTTTTCTTCTTATTCTTCTTCTTCTTCATCATCTTCTTCTTCTTCTTGTTCTCATTCTCTGTGGGAGACGGCTTCGCAACAAGCTCTTTGGACCTTGCAGCTATCTCGAAACTCACACGAGCATCGAGGGCAGCATATTTTATCCGCTCGTACGTCAAGGGATAATTCTCCCATCCAGACGACCTTAATTCCAATGTCTCGTCACCCTTCTGAAGATTTTTACCGAGCAAAAAATTTGCTACGTCGAATAGGGATGGTGTCTGTTTATCACAATCTTCTACAGGAATTTTGATTCTGGTTTGTAGGTCAGCGATGCTTTTCAAATCAAGGTTGTACGGCTCCAGCTTCTGTTTGTCCCCTTCGATGGCTGCCCCACAGAAGTATACGTCCTCCCGAGACAAGAAATCGTGAAGCTCACCTGGTATGGAGGGCGAGTGTATGATGTGGTACACCAAAACATCATCTTCGAGGCACAGCTGAAGGACGGCGGCGCGCTGGATCTTCCCAGGGGCACGCTCCGTGTACTCTGCGTCGAGACCGATGACCCTCGTCTCTACCTTTTCGAGGGAGTTGGATACATTGTTGATCCACTACCGAACAACCCTTGGGTGGACGGTGACGGTGGCAACTATGCGCATCGAGCCTTCGACGAGGACATGTTGGACGCTAAAAACCTGCATCTCGATCTCTTTCGCCATTTGGAACCGCTGGAATGGAGGGCTATGGTTTGGAGAATTAGGATTAGATGGCTAGTCTAACTGAAGTAGTAGATGATTATTTAAAGAGGTTAAAACAATGTGAACGCAGTGGGGTTTGGATGCAAATGAAGACGAAGGGGAGGTGAAGAAGCTGAGGAGAATCGGTTCCCGATGGAGAAGTAAATGGGAGAAGTGGCGTGCAGGCAGTTGATTAGACAGCTAGGTAGACTAAACAAAAAGGCTATGCGGGTAGACTGATGAGTCGTACCTGTTCGTGTACGTGCCCATCCTTCCTGGTAGGTGGGACCTATGCAAACAGAGAAAAAAATGTGTCGTAGTTTCTTTTTGAGCGCGTGAGTGGGAGACACAACATTCTCTGGTTAAGGAATACTCCCTCCATTTAGGTGAGTATAAGTCACCTTATGAAAATCAGGTTTTCCCAAAACCTTTAGGCATGGAGGATTAACTTCCTGCTCTATCCCCTCCCAGCCTCGTTAGCCAGCGTTCTCTTCCTCTGCTGCCGCGTTCTACCTTTCCATTTTTCCTCTTCTCAAGTGTGGAACGATCTACATGCCGTCCTTGATGCACCAGAACGACCACTGCATGCATCGCGGCAGGGAGTTGATTGGGCATGCATGAGAATTTGGTTCTGCCCGCAATATGGATGATCCCTGAACGATGAAGTGAACAGGCATGCTAGCACGGGAGACCTATTTCCGCTATACAATACTGGAGTACTCATGTTCCTACTACTACTAGTAGTAGTAGTACAACTGTGGTACTCCCTCCGTCTAGGTGTGTAAGTCATCTTACGAAAACCAAATAATCCCAAAACACTTAGGCCCGGTGCATTAATTTCTATCTCGTTTCTTGTTTCTTGACATATCAACCAACAAGAGATGAGGGGTGTGCAAGCTTTTAATGACTTGAGACTACCAAACACAACATGCAGTGGTTAGTTCATTGCATGCAATGCTATTAATTAGCAAATAAACATTAAGGTCTCTCGTTTTCCCCTCCTCCTTGGTCACGGCGCACAACCTAAGATGACTTACTCACCTAGACGGAGGGAGTACACTTGATGGCCAAAATACTATTCATCTGGTCCTCACAGTGAACTGACAACACCCTGCGCCTGACACTAGTCCAGGCGGCGTGTTAGGGTTACCAAAGTCAGCCTCACCCTGTGCACTGTGCAGTCTGTCACCGCCGCTGTACAGCACATTGGCGCCTCGCCTCGTCTCCCTCTCTGCTCCCATAGCACCACTCCATCTCCATCTCCTTCTCCGTCTCCGCCTCCATCTCACTGTGCCCCCGTGTACCGTCGCCTCACTCGCCTCCCCCAGTACCACTATTCCCTCGCTAGCCGCTCCAGCACCAACATCCTTCTCCCCCGTAAATCAAGCCCCCTTCCAAACTCCACCATGGCCAAACGCGAACCGCGCAACATCCATATGAGCCGCGATTGGAGCAATCTCCCCAGTGACATCCTCGACCTCTGTTGTTCGTGTATGGATATGTTGAGCGCCCTACGGCTGGCTGCATGCTCGAGGGACATGCACACGGCCATCGTCGAAGCGAGGCCTAAGCTTTTCAAGACACCGTGCTTGCTGCTATCTGGTCTTGCGAGATTGGCTCACCATGATACGGAGGCGTGCATGATGCCCCTCGACTTCAATCCGATCTCCATTAGCTGAAACTTCTTTGCAGGTATGTAGTGGGCTGCCGTACATCATTTCCCTCGACATCGATCCGATCACCATCGCCCGAAACTTCTTGGCAGGTATGTACTGGGTCAGCATGAACTCCCACTAGATGGCTGCCTTCAGAGAAGACGGTAAAAAGTTGGTGCTCGTGAACTTCCAGACCTCCCATGAGATTATCCTTCCTCCGTTGGATTATATAGAGTATTACCATCGCGGTCCAAGTCATCTAGAATACTACGTCAGTTGGACGGACCTTGTTTTGCAGAAGATTGTAATCTGCCAAGTGCCCACACGACATGCGAATTACGCAGACTTCAAGCTAATTGCCTTGTTCGACCGCGGACTCGCCTATCTTTACGCCGGTGCCTTCTTTAGCTGGAGACAACTCGGCTCGCAGTGGATCATCATCAAAGCTGATACACACTTCTGTGATGCTATTGAACACAATGGCATCATCTACGCGATCGACAAAGCAGATGGCACCACGTATTGCTGGGACGGTGCGTGTAAGTCGTTTCCATCTCATGTTAATGATGACGCCATGACACTGTTTGAACTTTTTGTGATGATTGGCATATCCCTATTTGAGTAGAACTATGGCAATGTATTAGAGACGCCATAAATCAACTATATTTGGAATGAGTTAATTCATGTGATTGTGACCATGTCATTACAGCCAATTTGTACCCTGAATAATCAAACAGTTAGGAATATATGGATATTATCCTTATTTTACAGTAATCTATATACAACTACTAAATATGAGTGTGTATCAATGGCCATGTTAGTTTCCTCATTTTCATGATGTAGAAACATGCACCACACTGTTGGTTTCATCTAACCATACATTAGGGAAGTAAATGTGCATATGGAGAACTCTATATTTGGAAGTAGTGAAATCCTGCAATGCTTACCATGTGTACATACCTATATTCGCCCTTCAGCAATCAATGGCTAGAATAATATCCTCACAAAAAATTTGCCCACAGAACACGAGTATATAACAATGCATGGTCTGTTAGTTACCTTGAAGAATTTGTTTGTGAGGACAGAACATGATTACTCCCTCCGTTCCCAAATATTTGTCTTTCTAGAGATTTTAACAAGTGACTACATACGGAGCAAAATGAGTGAATCTACACTCTAAAATATGTCTACATACATCCGTATGTTGTGTCTATTTGAAATGCCTAGAAAGACAAATATTTGGGAACGGAGGGAGTACATAACATGCATGACATGGTAGTTTCCTGTGAAGAATCGACTGCGAGATAACATGAGTATAACCATGCATGGCACTTCTATATTTTCGAACCCAGTATACATTTCCCTGTATTTTCCTCCCAGTTCCAACAGGGACATATCAATGCTGTTTCTTGCATTATCCTACTCATACTCTGAACAATGCTGATCTTACAATAACAATGCCTGTCCTTTTTGATATGATGCAGTGTCCCTACAGTTACTGCCCTTTGTAATCACACCACCTTTGCCAAAAACATGGAAGCACAACTGGTTCCTCGCTCGATCAGACGACGGCAAAAGACTGATGATCATTTGGACATATGAGCCGGAAAAGTTATATTGCAAAAACCCACTGTATACAAGCACCGTGTAATACGTGAGTATCCGGACAATGGCTGTTATGTCTATGAGCAGGATACCAGCTTGTTGGGGCCTTTAGGATTTTTTAGTTGGAGGCGGGTAAACAGCCTTGGTTCACACTCTCTGTTTCTCGGACTCAATTATCCGATTAACCAGGAGATCACCGTTGGCAAGGACCTTGATGGTAGAGAGGCTCTGTTTGCTATGGAAAACTGTGTCTACACGGCGAGCCCTAGGAGTTCGGGAGCAAACTCCCCTGATTGTCAACGGTACAGCCTACAGCCAAAAGAAGGTGAGAATGACAAAGGCATCCGGATTAACTTTGATCCTTGGATGTCTCAATTACGACATGCAATGATGTGGTTCAAGCCTTCGGGTTGATAGGTAATTAGGCTGTTGCATCGAAAGGGTGGAGTACTGGTATCTCCGGGTCACTGGTCGCTGAAGCGGGGCTGCAAATTATGATGGTGTTGGATCATCTCTTCGAATGACTTTGTTGTCTTTGCTGCTGGTTCTGGATGGGTAGTTCTATCTTTTGTTATGCATATTCCTTGTCATTTGGTCATCCTCGTCTATGTCACTCTTACTATGTAATAGTTGCTTTTGTTTAGAATGTCATTCTCGTCTGGATCATGAGAGTCTGAGCGCTGCAAATGGGTGCGTTTTGGTGGTGTAGCAAGACTTCTTATGAACTATCATGTCTTGCTGTTTATGTCAGTAGTAGTCACTAGTCAGTGTTTGAATGTTGTATATATTGTTGTTTTGAATTGGTTATTGTCTCGAACTACTGGTGGGCTAAATGAGGGCATCACCATTCTCCAGTGTTCAGAGTATATCTCCTTTTTTCAAGTTATATAATTTGAGCTCAGTGTCTTTTCGATGATGTACACTTGTTTGGGCCAGTGAGGTGTCGTTGAATATGGGCCGAGTAGTAACGCAATGCCAAACGGGTCAATTATGACTCTCAGGCCGGGCTCTCAAAAGATCCTGAAAAAAAAGGCCGGGCTCTCCAGAAAAGAAAGAATAAGGACTCTTAGGCCGACATGTGGGCGCCACCGGTGTTTTCGTGCGCTTGCGCGCCGAGAGCATATTGGCGCGTGCTCGAAATTCATGCTACCTTTTCATCCCCAGTCTCCCGCCCCTCCCCCACCTCTGGAATCTCAATTCCTACTCCAGTTCCCCCAAATCCCCCTCCTGTACTCCATGTACTCAAGCGCACTATCATGTCGCCGGTCAACGCGGATCTCCGAGCCGGAGATCATGAGGTCCGTCCTGCCTTTGGTCGCTGCGTTCTGTCGCTCAACAGTGGCATGGCGGCGCTTGACGACCAGTTTGCCGGCAAAGTGCTGATGGTAACCATCAACGGCGACCGGCCTCCCGTCTCGCCGGACGACCTTGTCAAAGCTCTTGGCATTGCGCACGGCATCCAAATAAGTGACTTGCTCGTCGAAGTCTATCCGCCACCGGCTGATTTCTTCGTCAGGTTCCGGACAACTTTCGACTGCAGTCGTGTGTTCGAATCTTCCCGGCGTTTGTTCTATGATGGCGCGCTGGTGAGCTTTGATCGGTGGCACCCAGGATGGGGCTCGGTGCCCTCTGAGCTTGAGTTTTTAACAACGCTTACCTTCCACGGCATTCCTCGACGTGCTTGGAACAGCGAGTCCATGAACGAGCTTATCAATGACCTTGGAGGTGAGCTCGTAAGTATGTTTGTTCCTCCAGATAGCTGGGCTCTGACGGTTATGGCATGGATGAAGAAGCCGTCCACCATACCGAAGGTGATTGGTGTTGAGATACCCGTGCAGGAACCGGGGTTGTACTATTCGTCGCCACCAAGGCCGCCGCGGACCACGTTAGGGATGTACCTGTATCGAGTGTTCGTGCATGTCGAAGAAGTGGTCAATCCATCAGTCGAAGTCCTGTCGCCGCCGCTGGTGCCAGGGTTCGTCGATGACATCCATTACAGGAGTCAACGTTAGACTTTCCCTGTGTTGCTCGGAACGATGATGGCACAGGGCCTACTCCATCGCGCAGCGGAGGCCGCTCCTTCTTTGGGAGAAGAGGCAGGGGTGGCTGCCTAGATGTGCTCTAATTTGAGGTAACAACTGAATCTTGTCAGATACTAGTTAAATCCGAGCTATGGGTGTGAAGCACTGATATGCCAGTACATTTGATTGTGACCTGTTCTAATTTTGTACCTGAACTTTTTTTATAAAGGGTTGTACGTCAACTTAATGTGCTAGCAGAACTTATTGTGTTGTCTATCTGTTTTCTTTGCACAACATTCAAGATATTTCCCCGTCATTGATAAAGACGATGAACCGTTATGTACGACTTCGTTGGTTTCAACATAGCCCTTCCCGTAGCGATCCACTGCTTCCATCCTGATTGTGCCGCCTGCGTGAAATTTTTGTATGCAAGTTCAGTGTGCTATGATGTTCTATATGATTGTGTCAACTATATAAGTTTTCACTGAGCATCAGCAATACATATGGCCGAAAGATGTATTTACGAGCATCGACCGATGGGTCTCTCTCTCTATCACACACACACACGCGCGCGCGCGCGCGCACGCACAAGTGGGACCCGTTGAATTATTTATTTGCTCGTGGCAGCTTTTAATTAGGTTCCATTGTAATCTAACTTTTTTCTTAAGTTATTAATTGAGCTCAGTGACTTCAAAAAGTTGTACAGAAGCCTTGTTTGGGCCTTTCCGGCATCGCTGAATGTGGGCTGAGTAACCATGTTAGGTTGTACTGTACTACACAGGCCGTTTTTTTCAACATCAGCAATGCAACTGGGTCGACAGTTGTACACAATATCCGGGTCAACTTGTTATTCTCCACCCCGCTGGGCCGCAAACTTTCCTAGGAGGTATGCATTAGGCTTAACGAGAAAATGGACTTTAAGAAATAATAAATGGGATGTAATTATAATAACTGGACAGCTACTATGCACCAAACACTCAATTAGTTTGAAAAATATATTATTTTTGGAATTTGAAAATTTTAATTTCATTACTTGTTGCGCGCGCAATATTTCATTGGATTTTAATGTAATACAACTTTATTTTGAAATTATATTTAACCTGACTAGAAATTTTGGATAAAAATATTTCGGATCCCATCAAAATGTGGGAAAAAAAAATTTGAATTCTGTTTTGAGCGGTTGCTTGAAATTATTAATTGTTTTCCTAGCTAGAAGTTAGGTTGTACTTTTAACAAACTGTAAATGGGCTGTAGTAAATTCCATTAGAATTAAAAAATGGGTTGTACAGTCTTACAAATCGCAAATGGGCTATATGTTCTCTGCCAAATCCGAGCTGTGGGCCTACTAAGTTGACGCGTACCAAGGGCTTTGTCAACTTAGTCAATATAAACGATTCTAGCTGCAGTGATCGTACGATGTCCATCCAACGGCCGTAGTGCTTCTTCAACCTCTGGTCTTCTTGCTCCAGCCGCCCAAAGCAGCGCCGGTCGTGTTGCGTGCTCCTGCCTCCCGTGGCTGGCTGTGATGCCGCGGAGGCCTCACCGCCCCGTACTACTCCCACCGCTAGCCAGGCCATCCCTCTACTCACGCACACCCCCTGTTATTCTGCGGCGACGGCAGCCTCACACCGCAGCCGAACCAGTGAACCCTCGTACTCCTCTCCGCGCGGGCTTCCGCTGCTGCGTCTTCCCCGGCTCCGCGTTGTCCCCTTCCTAGGCCTCGTCGTCGTCCAGACCACCGCCCTGGTGCTCTCGGTGCGGCGTGGTCAACGTGGTCAACGACCGTCTTCCATCGGAAGAGTACTGTGCGTGGAGAGGCTGACAGCTGGGTCCAGGCGGCCGCAAGGAAGTGCCTCCTTATTACGCGCAAAATAATTATTCCTCCACCTGACAGCAGGGACCCACCGGACGGGCCACCTTATTTCGTGAAAAAAACGTTTCCCCCCTGACTGCTGGGACCCACCGGATGGGCCAGCGTATTTCGCGAAAAAAACGTTCCCCCCGCTGTCAACTCGGACCCACCGGAAGTGCCTCCTTATTACGCACAAAAAAATGAATACTCCCCCTGCTAGCTGGGACCCACCATGGTGGGAGGCTGGCTTGTGGGCCTACTAAGTTGACTGGGACGGGGGCCTTTGTCAACTTTAGTCAATATGAATGATTCTAGCTCCAGTGACCGTACGATGTCCATCCAACGGCCGTAGTGCTTCTTCAACCTCTGGTCTTCTTGCTCCAGCCGCCCAAAGCAGCGCCGGTCGTGCCGCATGCTCCTGCCTCCCGTGGTTGGCTATGCTGCCGCGGAGGCCTCACCGCCCCTACTATTCCCACCGCTGGCCAGGCCCTGCGGCGACGGCAGCCTCACACCGCAGCCGAACCAGTGAACCCTCGTACTCCTCTCCACGCGGGCTTCCACTGCCGCGTCTTCCCCGGCTCCCCGTCGTCCCCTTCCTAGGCCTCGCCGTCGTCCACCGCCCTGGTGCTCTCGGCGCGGCGTGGTCAAGGAACGACTTCCATCGGACGTGGACTGTACGTGGAGAGGCTGACAGCTGGGTCCACGGCCGCAGCAAGGAAGTGCCTCCTTATTACGCGGAAAAATAATGATTACTCCACCTGACAGCTGGGACCCACCGGACAGGCCACTGTATTTCGCGAAAAAAACATTTCCCCCTGACTGCTGGGACCCACCAGCTACATCTTCACACGCAAGGAAGTGCGTCCGGGCAAAAAAAATGATTCGCCCCCTGACTGCTGGGACCCACTAGCTACATCTTCGCAGGCAAGGAAGTGCCTGACAGTCGGGACCCACCTGGTCGAAGCGTACGTAGCGTTGTCATTCTGGTCACGAACGTGTACGTACATATATACTGGTGGATGTAGAGGCGCGCATGTGTCGTAGTAGAGGCGCGTACGTGTCGTAGTAGAGGCGCGCACGTAGCATGTACACGTACGTACAGCGGCCAGGGTGCAAGACAGAAAATACGGCCACGTATGTGTACATATGGGCGGGGTCTCGAACGCCTACTCGCGCATACGTACGGCCAGGGCTCGTGTACATGGTTGGGTCGGAACGGAGAAACAGCGTCGTCGTCGTGTTCATGGGGAGGCAACGGAATGCGTCGTGTTCATGGGGAGGCAACGGAATGCGTCGTGTTCATCGGGAGGCAACGGAACGCGTGGGAGCCAACCGGCTGGGTCGGAACGGAATGCGTGGTCGTGTTCATCGGGAGGGCTTGGACGGAACAGGCGATGGAAACAAGGCCTGGCGTACCGCACAACGGAGGAAACGAACCTCCTATGTTCGGAACGGGGTCCTGTTGATCGGGAGGGGTCTGGCGTACGGCAAAACGGAGGAAACGGACCTCCTACGGTCGAAACGGGGGTCTCGGGAGGGGTGTGGCGTACCACAAAACGGACGAAACGGACCTCCTACGGTCGAAACGGGGGTCCTATTAATCGGGAGGGGTGTGGCGTAGCGCAAAACGGATGAAACGGACCTCCTACGGTCGAAACGGGGGTCCTGTTCATCGGGAGGGGTGTGGCGTACCGCAAAACGGGACTCCGCGGGATACTGTTCATCTCCACCGTGGACCTCCTCCAGCCTCCACGGGCTCCTGTTCATCCAGCCTCCACCGCGCGCTACTCCACCGGCTACTGTTCAATCACCCCTCCACGGGCACCCCTCCACCGTCTATTGTTCATCCAGCCCTCCACACCACGGGGTCCTGTTCAACCACCCCTCCACGGGCACCCCTCCACCGTCTATTGTTCATCCAGCCCTCCACACCACGGGGTCCTGTTCATCCAGAGGCAACGCCACCGCTCACTGTTCATCCAACCCCCCCCCCCCCAACGCTCACTGTTCATCCAATCGATCGGCTTCAGTTAGCAGCAGTAGCGAAGGAATCGCTCGATCGGGTTCAGTTAACAGCCATCGATTGATCGCTCGGCTTCAGTAACGCGTAGCCTGCAGTGCAATCGCTCGGGTTCAGTTAGAGCCCAACGCCTCGCTCGGGTTCATTTAGAGCCAACGCCTCGCACACACACGCGTACGTGTACGAGAGAAACGCGCATCGCTCGGCCCCCGACCTCCCACCGTAACCGGGAACTCCCCGAAATTTTCCTCCCCCTTGCTTCTACCACGGTTTTTTCCGTCATGGACGGCCCAAAGAATGTCATGCAGCTGCGTCTCCGGCCCGCCCAGGACGAAAAGCCCATTTTTTGTCATGATTTTTTGTCATAGAATTAGGAGCCCACCACATCTATGATGATACCGGGTTTTGTCACAATTATCATCATAGAAGTGTCATATGTATGACAGAAAAAATTTCGTTCGGCCCAAAATGTCACGGATGTGTCTTTTTTTTGTAGTGCGCACCTCCCAGCGGTAGTACCGCGAGCCCGTGCGGTAGTACCGCATGTCGCGGGCTGAGTAGGTGGGTAACGGATGGATTTGTCCTCTCACTATATAAGGGGGGTCTTCTTCCCCAAGTTGACTAGTTGTTCCTCCCCCAAGCTCCATTGTTGCTCAAAGCTCAATTTTCGACCGATCTCTCTCCCTAGCCAATCAAACTTGTTGATTTTCTAGGGATTGGTTGAGAAGGCCCTGATCTACACTTCCACCAAGAGAAATTTGATTCCCCCCACTAATCCCTTGCGGATCTTGTTACTCTTGGGTGTTTGAGCACCCTAGATGGTTGAGGTCACCGCGGAGCCATATTCCATTGTGGTGAAGCTTCGTGGTGTCGTTATGAGCCTCCAATTAAGTTGTGGAGATTGCCCCAACCTTGTTTCTAAAGGTTCGGTCGCCGCCTCCAAGGGCACCAATAGTCGAATCACGGCATCTCTCACATTGTGCGAGGGCGTGAGGAGAATACGGTGGCCCTAGTGGCTTCTTGGGGAGCATTGTGCCTCCACACTGCTCCAACGGAGAAGTACTTCCTCTCAAAGGGAAGGAACTTCGGTAACACATCCTCGTCTCCACTGGCTCCACTCTTGGTTATCTCTTACCTTCACTTGTGCAAGCTTATATTGTGTTGTATCCCTTGCTTGCTTGTGTGCTTGTTGTTGTTGCATCATATAGGTTGCTCACCTAGTTGCAAATCTAGACAACCTACTTTGATGCAAAGTTTAAATTGGCAAAGAAAAGTTAAAAATTGTTAGTTGCCTATTCAACCCCCCTCTAGTCAACTATATCAATCCTTTCAACAAGGTTCTTACTTACCATCCTGCAATTCACTATTGTCTTGCATAAAGTGTAAAAAAATAGTTTGATTGACATCTTTTGACCCATTTTAATAACAATATTTATCAGTTTCCTCACTTGATGCTGGTTCACAAATATCTCATTGCCCCATACGCAGAAAGGGTCGAAGTGTGGATCTTTGGCAATGATATATGTACCTAAAAGCACCAAGTTAATATTAGAAGCTAAACAACAATTGAAAAATGATGTAGTACAACACTCCCTCCATCCCATTATATAAGATTTTATTACATGTATATCTAGACATCATCAGAACATTAAGGTAACACTCTTCCTTGTTGCTATGTAGCCTGGGATTGCATATTTAGTCATTTAGTACAATGCATATTCCTATGTAGCCTCAGATATATTAAATATGGCCCTAGTTAACCTACTGATAAATGGGTTACAGATATATTCAGTGAAATGTCTGATTTGATGATTAATCCCTTATGAGCCCCAGGCTATATGGTACCAGCTACCGATATCCTGAACACTGAGTACATATAAGCAATGCAATGAAACTAACCTCGATGGAAAACAACAATGTTCTCAATATTGTCCTGCATGAGTACATATAAAGGCATGTTAAGCACAACAGGCTAAACATCAACCAAATATATCCATTGTAGACAACATAATCTACAAATGATAGCTTCAGTGTGCAGGCTTAAGCACGCTAGTTAAGCAAAACAAGAAGTGGAAAGGTGTGTTAACTGCATCAGGCATAACAATTAAAAACAAGCAAATAGTCATTCAAACTGGTATTGTGTAGGTCTACAGTACACTAGTTATTGTTAAAAAATGAAAAGGCATGTTAACTGCAATATCGTTAACAACAACCAAATATCGTAATTCATAGTGGTATTGTTGAAACTGTTATTGATGAAATTGAAATGCACGGCAAATAGTTGCACATATAGAGCATCACATTGTGAAGAACTGAAATAAACAAGTCATAAGGACATCTCTAGCCGATCCTTAAAAAGTTAAAGGACTAAAACCCTTAGTGGATATATATATATACTCCAGCAATTTTTGGCCTTTTCTAGTCGATCCCCTAAACTTAAGGTTGTAAACTTCAATTTGATCAAGTTCAAAGCAGGTTCAACCGAAAGTAGCATGCATTCAAACATAAACCTAGATAGTTTTGCATAACTGAACATAAAACATAAATTTAAACTAAGCTAAACTACTTTCGGTCGAAGTAGAGGTCGACCAATCCTTCCTCGTCATGTACGGTGTGTCGCGAGACGGGTCCAGGCCGGTACCGTCGTCGTGGTCGTTGGGGAAGGCACTCCTCCACTCGTCGACGTCGATCTCCTCGTCCTCGGGGCCCACCTCGATGCCCTCCCCGCCGCCGTCGCCGTTGCCTTCGACCTCGTCATCGGAGGAGAGTGCGATAACCTCGCCACCCTCCGCGCCGCAGTCCTCGCCACCTTGGACCTCGTCATCGGAGGAGAGCGTGATAACCTCGCCGCCCTCCGCGTCGGCAAAGATCGCCCACTTCGCCTCCATGAGCTCCGGGTGTTGCCGGCGGAGCTGTTGCATGTAGGCCTCGTCAGCGGCCTCGGCCTCGAGGCGCTCCCACGCCTCGCAGTCCTCCCGTGCCATAGCCGAGCTCACCACCCTTGGCACCAGCGGAATGAGGTCGACCAGACGTGTGCCGACGGGGACATTGAGCCTAGCCGTCGCGCTGTGGTAGCGGACCTGCCAGCCGTCGTACTCCATGGCCGCGAGCTCGGCCGTGTGGAAGCTACCGAGCCACCGGCGAGTGTGGGTCTCCCGATCTGTAATCTCGGCGACCCACGTCCCCCACCGCCGCTGCCGAACCCTGAGGTTGGACCTCATCGGCTGCCGGGTCTGGGGGAGTACGTGGAAGTCCTCGAACTGGCGTAGGGGCGCAGCGGCGGGCGGATCGGGGGACCGGCGATGGCGGATCGAGCCCACGGAGGACGACGGGGACACCTCGGCGGCCACCTCGCCGGCGTCAGGCGAAAAGCCCGCGATAAACCTCTTTTTGGCCATTGTCTCCTCAAGCTCCCCGGCACACATGCAGAGGTTGAGGATGGAGGCGCCGGCGATGGCGGCGACCTACCAATGGTTTCGAGGGTTGTGTGTGTCTGTGTGAGCGAAGGTTTTGGGGTGTGTGTGGAGGGGGCGGGGGGCAAGGTGGTGTTTGAGGAAATACTGCGGCACTTGAAAATTGTATTAGGCGGGAGTAGCAAGGTGGGGCTACTAAAAATTTGGATCAAGGGCAAGCAGATATTTTTGAGATTGCGAGGGATGCAGAGGTGGGAGTAAAATGTCGGGGGTACTGAAAATTTGAATCAAGGGACTGAAGCAGAGCGGGAGTAACAGACATCGCACACGGTCCGCACATACTAATCGTGTGCTATCAAACATTAAAACCTTCCAGGCGGTAGATATTTTTGAGATTACGAGGCAGTAATATTTTTGAGATTGCGAGGGATCTAGAGGCGGGAGTATTTGGGGAGCGAGCTAGTGTGCTTGACACACCGTCTGTGGACTATAGCCGATGCACCTTCTCGCGTAAGCCATAGATGTACTATACACCGACGGTGCTCCAAGATATTTTATACTACATCTCACACGATTGGTGATAATAAACTGTGTGGGATCTACTTGATTTGAATTACATAATGGGGTCACAGTGGCAATGGACGCTGTTTGAATTGCTAGACCTTTTATCTGCAGTGAACCTGCAACTATATGTGTGTCGTAAAAGAATTGGAATTATTCAGGGTTCATTGGACATTTTATACATTAAACTAGTTTTCTAGCCATTTCAGGTGCACAATTCAAAATTAAACTACATGCACATGCTCCGGAGCATATAAATTGGTTGAAAAATCAAATATGTGTCCTTGATTGCATGCTTAGGTCCCATGCAAGAAATGGGAATGAATTTCACACACCAAGGCACTGTTGATTGCCGTCAAAACGTTGAGATACCTGGTTTTTAAATTCAAGTAAATCCAAAACTCGTCTGAAATTCATGAAACTTGGCATGGTATCATGCAGCGGCATCAACATGTCGTGGTAAATTTTTTGTCCCATTTGGGGATAGGTGTGGGTATAAGCTTCTCACAACAAGTGTGATGGTTTCGGTACAGAACGTGCCACCTTTGGGGACGAAACGATATCCGTTGCCTCTTATTGCTTTCAAAAATTTTCTAGTGTCAACATAGAACAACAGGAGTGTTGTGTTTAATCTTGGAATTTTTCGGCGTTCGTTTGGCCTTTTTTATACATTAATTGGGTCTGGGCATTTAATGTGCATAATTCAAATTTGAACTGCAAGCACATGCGTGATGGTGCACCAAAGTTGGTGGAAAAATCAAATCTGTGTCCTTGGGTGCATGCTTAGGTCCCATGCAAGAAATGGGAATGAAATTCAAACACCGGGGCACTATTGATTGCCGACAAAACATTGAGATGTCTGGTTTTTAAATTGTAGTAAATCCAAAACTCGTCTAAAATTCATGAAACTTAGCATGCTATCACGGAGCGGCATCAACATGTCGTGGTAAAAAATTTGTCCCATTTGGGGCAGGTTTTGGTATAAGCTTCTCACAACAAGCGTGATGGTTTCGGTAGGGAACGTGCCACCTTTGGGGACGGAACGATATTCGTTGCCTCTTATTGCTTTCAAAAAATTTCTAGTGCCAACATAGAACAACAGGAGTGTTGTGTAAGTTTCCGAATTTTTTGGGGTACGTTTGGCCTTTTTTATACATTAGCTGGGGTTTTGGGGCATTTTATGTGCATAATTCAAATTTAAACTACAAGCACATGCTCTAGTGCACCAAAGTTGGTTGAAAAATCACATGTGTGTCCTTGGGTGAGTTTCTAGGTCCCATGCAAGAGATGGGAATGAAATTCAAATACCAGGGCACTGTTGATTGCCGGCAAAATGTTGAGATGCCTGGTTTTTAAATTCTAGTAAATCCAAAACTCGTCTGAAATTCATGAAACTTGGCATGCTATCATGCAGCGTTATCAACATGCCATGGTAAAAAATTTGTCCCATTTGGGGCAGGTTTGGGTATGAGCTTCTCACAAACCAGAGCTTCTCACAAGAAGCGTGATGGTTTCGGTAGGGAACGTGCCACCTTTGGGAATGAAACGATATCCGTTGCCTCTTATTGCTTTCCAAAAATTTCTAGTGTCAACAAAGAAGAACAGGAGTGTTGTGTTTAATTTCGGAATTTTTCACGGTTCATTTGGCCTTTTTATACATTAATTGAGTTTTGGGGCATTTAATGTGCATAACTCAAATTTGAACTACAAGCACATGCTCCAGTGCACCAAAGTTGGTTTAAAAATCACATGTGTGTCCTTGGGCGAATTTCTTGGTCCCATGCAAGAAATGGGAATGAAATTCAATACCAGGCAACTGTTGATTGTCGGCAAAACGTTGAGATGCCTGGTTTTTAAATTCTAGTAAATCCAAAACTCGTCTGAAATTCATGAAACTTGGCATGCTATCATGGAGCGTCATCAACATACCGTGGTAAAAAAATTGTCCCATTTGGGGCAGGTTTGGGTATAAGCTTCTCACAAACCAGAGCTTCTCACAACAAGCATGATGGTTTCGGTAGGGAACGTGCCACCTTTGGGGACGGAACGATATCCGTTGCCTCTTATTGCTTTCAAAAATTTCTAGTGCCCACATAGAACAACAGTAGTGTTGTGTTAAGTTTTGGAATTTTGGGGTTCGTTTGGCCTTTTTATACATTAACTGGGGTTTCTGGGCATTTTATGCGCATAATTCAAATTTGAACTACAAGCACATGCTCCAGTGCACCAAAGTTGGTTGAAAAATCACATGTGTGTCCTTGGGTGAATTTCTAGGTCCCATGCAAGAGATGGGAATGAAATTCAAACACCATGGCACTGTTAATTGCTGGCAAAATGTTGAGATGCCTGGTTTTTAAATTCTAGTAAATCCAAAAAATGTCTGAAATTAATGAAACTTGGCATGCTATCATGGAGCGGCATCAACATGTCGTGGTAAAAAATTTGTCCCATTTGGGGCAGGTTTGGGTATAAGCGTCTCACAAACCAGATCTTCTCACAACAAGCCTGATGGTTTCGGTATGGAACGTGCCACCTTTGGGGACGAAACAATATCCGTTGCCTCTTATTGCTTTCAAAAAATTTCTAGTGCCAACATAGAACAACAGGAGTTTTGCGTTAAGTTTTGGAATTTTTTGGGCTTCTTTTGGGCATTTTTATACATTAACTGGGTTTTCTAGGCATTTTATGTGCATAATTCAAATTTGAACTACAAGCACATGCTCCAGTGCACCGAAGTTGGTTGAAAAATCACATGTGTGTCCTTGGGTGAATTTCTAGGTCCCATGCAAGAGATGAGAATGAAATTCAAACACCAGGGCACTGTTGATTGCCGACAAAATGTTGAGATGCCTGGTTTTTAAATTTTAGTAAATCCAAAACTCGTCTGAAATTCATGAAACTTGGCATGCTATCATGGAGCAGCATCAACATGTCGTGGTAAATTTTTTGTCCCATTTGGGGACAGGTGTGGGTATAAGCTTCTCACAAACCAGAGCTTCTCACAACAAGTGTGATGGTTTCGGTAGGGAACGTGCCACCTTTGGGGACGAAACGATATCCGTTGCCTCTTATTGCTTTCAAAAAATTTCTAGTGTCAACATAGAACAACAGGAGTGTTGTGTTTAATCTTGGAATTTTTCGGGGTTCGTTTGGCCTTTTTATACATTAATTGGGTTTCTGGGCATTTAATGTGCACAATTCAAATTTGAACTGCAAGCACATGCGTGATGGTGCACCAAAGTTGCTGGAAAAATAAAATATGTGTCCTTGGGTGCATGCTTAGGTCCCATGCAAGAAATGGGAATGAAATTCAAACACCGGGGCACTATTGATTGCCGGCAAAACATTGAGATGTCTGGTTTTTAAATTGTAGTAAATCCAAAACTCGTCTAAAATTCATGAAACTTAGCATGCTATCATGGAGCGGCATGAACATGTCGCGGTAAAAAATTTGTCCCGTTTGGGGCAGGTTTGGGTATAGGCTTCTCACAACAAGCGTGATGGTTTCGGTACGGAACGTGCCACCTTTGGGGACGGAACGGTATTCGTTGCCTCTTATTGCTTTCAAAAAGTTTCTAGTGCCAACATAGAACAACGGGAGTGTTGTGTAAGTTTTTGAATTTTTTGGGGTACGTTTGGCCTTTTTTATACATTAGCTGGGGTTTTGGGGCATTTTATGTGCATAATTCAAATTTGAACTACAAGCACATGCTCTAGTGCACCAAAGTTGGTTGAAAAATCATATGTGTGTCCTTGGGTGAATTTCTAGGTCCCATGCAAGAGATGGGAATGAAATTCAAATACCAGGGCACTGTTGATTGCCGGCAAAATGTTGAGACGCCTGGTTTTTAAATTCTAGTAAATCCAAAACTCGTCTGAAATTCATGAAACTTGGCATGCTATCATGGAGCGTCATAAACATGCCATGGTAAAAAATTTGTCCCATTTGGGGCAGGTTTGGGTATAAGCTTCTAACAAACCAGAGCTTCTCACAAGAAGCGTGATGGTTTCGGTAGAGAACGTGCCACCTTTGGGGACGAAACGATATCCATTGCCTCTTATTGCTTTCAAAAAATTTCTAGTGTCAACATAGAAGAACAGGAGTGTTGTTTTTAATTTCGGAATTTTTCACGGTTCGTTTGGCCTTTTTATACATTAATTGAGTTTTGGGGCATTTTATGTGCATAATTCAAATTTGAACTACAAGCACATGCTCCAATGCACCAAAGTTGGTTGAAAAATCACATGTGTGTCCTTGGGCGAATTTCTTGGTCCCATGCAAGAAATGGGAATGAAATTCAAATACCAGGCAACTGTTGATTGTCGGCAAAACGTTGAGATGCCTGGTTTTTAAATTCTAGTAAATCCAAAACTCGTCTGAAATTCATGAAACTTGGCATGCTATCATGGAGCGTCATCAACATACCGTGGTAAAAAATTTGTCCCATTTGGGCCAGGTTTGGGTATAAGCTTCTCACAACAAGTGTGATGGTTTCGGTAGGGAACGTGCCATCTTTGGGGACAGAGCGATATCCGTTGCCTCTTATTGCTTTCAAAACATTTCTGGTGCCAACATAGAACAACAGTAGTGTTGTGTTAAGTTTTGGAATTTTTGGGGTTTGTTTGGCCTTTTTATACATTAACTGGGGTTTCTGGGCATTTTATGCGCATAATTCAAATTTGTACTACAAGCACATGCTCCAGTGCACCAAAGTTGGTTGAAAAATCACATGTGTGTCCTTGGGTGAATTTCTAGGTCCCATGCAAGAGATGGGAATGAAATTCAAACACCATGGCACTGTTAATTGCTGGCAAAATGTTGAGATGCCTGGTTTTTAAATTCTAGTAAATCCAAAAAATGTCTGAAATTAATGAAACTTGGCATGCTATCATGGAGCGGCATCAACATATTGTGGTAAAAAATTTGTCCCATTTGGGGCACGTTTGGGTATAAGCGTCTCACAAACCAGATCTTCTCACAGCAAGCCTGATGCTTTCGGTATGGAACGTGCCACCTTTGGGGACGAAACGATATCCGTTGCCTCTTATTGCTTTCAAAAAAATTCTAGTGCCAACATAGAACAACAGGAGTGTTGCGTTAAGTTTTGGAATTTTTCGGGGTTCTTTTGGGCATTTTTATACATTAACTGGGTTTTCTAGGCATTTTATGTGCATAATTCAAATTTGAAATACAAGCACATGCTCCAGTGCACCAAAGTTGGTTGAAAAATCACATGTGTGTCCTTGGGTGAATTTCTAGGTCCCATGCAAGAGATGGGAATGAAATTCAAACACCAGGGCACTGTTGATTGCCGACAAAATGTTGAGATGCCTGGTTTTTAAATTTTAGTAAATCCAAAACTCGTCTGAAATTCATGAAACTTGGCATGCTATCATGGAGCGGCATCAACATGCCGTGCTAAAATTTTTGTCCCATTTGGGGCAGGTTTGGGTATAAGCTTCTCACAAACCAGAGCTTCTCACAACAAGCCTGATGGTTTCGGTACGGAACGTGCCACCTTTGGGGACGGAATGATATTCGTTGCCTCTTATTGCTTTCAAAAAATTTCCAGTGCCAACATAGAACAACAGGAGTGTTGTGTAAGTTTTTGAATTTTTGGGGGTACGTTTGGCCTTTTTTATACATTAGCTGGGGTTTTGGGGCATTTTATGTGCATAATTCAAATTTGAACTACAAGCACATGCTCTAGTGCACCAAAGTTGGTTGAAAAATAACATGTATGTCCTTGGGTGAATTTCTAGGTCCCATGCAAGAGATGGGAATGAAATTCAAATACCAGGGCACTGTTGATTGCCGGCAGAATGTTGAGATGCCTGGTTTTTAAATTCTAGTAAATCCAAAACTCATCTGAAATTCATGAAACTTGGCATGCTATCATGGAGCGTCATCATCATGCCATGGTGAAAAAATTGTTCCATTTGGGGCAGGTTTGGGTATAAACTTCTCACAAACCAGAGCTTCTCACAAGAAGCGTGATGGTTTCGGTAGGGAACGTGCCACCTTTGGGAACGAAACGATATCCGTTGCCTCTTATTGCTTTCAAAAAAATTCTTGTGTCAACAGAGAAGAACAGGAGTGTTGTGTTTAATTTCGGAATTTTTCACGGTTAGTTTGGCCTTTTTATACATTAATTGAGTTTTGGGGCATTTTATGTGCATAATTCAAATTTGAACTACAAGCACATGCTCAAGTGCACGAAAGTTGGTTGAAAAATCACATGTGTGTCCTTGGGCGAATTTCTTGGTCCCATGCAAGAAATGGGAATGAAATTCAAATACCAGGCAACTGTTGATTGTCGGCAAAACGTTGAGATGCCTGGTTTTTAAATTCTAGTAAATCCAAAACTCATTTGAAATTCATGAAACTTGGCATGCTATCATGGAGCGTCATCAACATACCGTGGTATAAAATTTGTCCCATTTGGGGCAGGTTTGGGTATAAGCTTCTCACAAACCAGAGCTTCTCACAACAAGCGTGATGGTTTCGGTAGGGAACGTGCCACCTTTGGGGACGGAACGATATCCGTTGCCTCTTATTGCTTTCAAAAAATTTCTAGTGCCAACATAGAACAACAGTAGTGTTGTGTTAAGTTTTGGAATTTTTGGTGTTCGTTTGGCCTTTTTATACATTAACTGGGGTTTCTGGGCATTTTATGCGCATAATTCAAATTTGAACTACAAGCACATGCTCCAGTGCACCAAAGTTGGTTGAAAAATCACATGTGTGTCCTTGGGTGAATTTCTAGGTCCAAAGCAGGAGATGGGAATGAAATTCAAACACCATGGCACTGTTAATTGCTGGCAAAATGTTGAGATGCCTGGTTTTTAAATTCTAGTAAATCCAAAAAACATCTGAAATTAATGAAACTTGGCATGCTATCATGGAGCGGCATCAACATGTCGTGGTAAAAAATTTGTCCCATTTGGGGCAGGTTTGGGTATAAGCGTCTCACAAACCAGATCTTCTCACAACAAGCCTGATGGTTTCGGTATGGAACGTGGCACCTTTGGGGACGAAACGATATCCGTTGCCTCTTATTGCTTTCAAAAAATTTCTAGTGCCAACATAGAACAACAAGAGTGTTGCGTTAAGTTTTGGAATTTTTCGGGGTTCTTTTGGGCATTTTTATACATTAACTGGGTTTTCTAGGCATTCTATGTGCATAATTCAAATTTGAAATACAAGCACATGCTCCAGTGCACCAAAGTTGGTTGAAAAATCACCTGTGTGTCCTTGGGTGAATTTCTAGGTCCCATGCAAGAGATGGGAATGAAATTCAAACACCAGGGCACTGTTGATTGCCGACAAAATGTTGAGATGCCTGGTTTTTAAATTTTAGTAAATCCAAAACTCGTCTGAAATTCAAAATGTTGAGATGCAGGCTCACCGGGAAGCGTACAAGTTGTTCAACTCAGGATATATGCATCTCTTCAATGCAAACGGTTAAGATTATGGTATGCAAATTAAAGCCAGACTTCGGCGCTAAGCCAAGAGACACTGCGATTTGTCAAAATATATATGCAGCTAAAAATCAATAGCAGTATCTATTTTTTGCAACTAAAATTGCAGTAATTAAGCATAGATTTCATTCATACTAGAGACTAAGCAATCGTTCTCACCGGGAATTGAGACAGCCTTGGATCGCCGCCTGCCTCGCTCCCACTAGTCTATATTAATGGCGCCGCCGAGCGGCCGCAATCCCCCATCCTCGCCACACACACAATCCTCTCTCTCCGCCTCCATCCTCGACGCCGCCCTGAGTCCTCAAAGCCGTCAGTGTACGAGGATGCCGCCGAAGCACCCCATCGGAGGGAGTGGCGACGCCGGGGCTGCTGAAGCACCGGAGCACGGCGTGAATATGGAGATAGAGGTTTTCATCGCCACCGACGAGGTGGAGAACGAGGCTGCCAACAAGCGGAGGCGGGTCGAGAAAGAACCGCAAGCGACTCCAGTAGGCCTAGACTTCATCTACAACCTCCCCGATGATATGATAGGCATCATATCCCTCCTCCCAACCAAATAACGAGCGAGGAGAGCCGCCCTTTCCCACCGGTGGAGCCCCCTATGGCTCCTCACCCCTGTCGACCTCCTCGATGCCCACAAGCTCTGCCATGGCTATCGCCAAAGCTTGGATGCGTTCTCCCAGATCCTCGGTAGTCACCATGGCCCAATCAAAGGCCTTATTGTCGGTGTCAAAACCGGCCGATCTTGGGTAGGGGGTCCTGAACTATGCGTCTGAGGATCGAAGGTAACAGGAGGCAGGGGACACGATGTTTACCCAGGTTCGGGCTCTCTTAACGGAGGTAATACCCTACTTCCTGCTTGATTGACTTGGGTGAATATGAGGATTACAAGAGTTATCTACCTCAAGATCGTAATGGCTAAACCCTAGATGTCTAGCCTGTATGATTATGATTGCCTCTACGAACTAAACCCTCCGGTTTATATAGACACCGGAGGGGCCTAGGGTTGTACGGAGTCGGTTTAAAGAGAAAGGAATCTTCATATCCGAACACCAGGCTTGCCTTCCACGCCAAGGAGAGTCCCATCCGGACACAGGAGAAGGCCTTCCATCTTGTATATTTATGGCCCACCAGTCCGGCCCGTATCACATAGCGCGGACGCCCGAGGACCCCTTAATCCAGGACTCCCTCAGTAGCCCCTGAACCATGCTTCAATGACGATGTGTCCGGCGCGCAGATTGTCTTCGGCATTGCAAGGCGGGTTCCTCCTCCGAATACTCCAAAGTAGTTGATCAACAGAACTATATCCGGCTCTGTACAATAGTTACAGCAATGAACCATAAGGGGAAAAAATACTTAAACAGAAAAATGGGTCATATATTCTGACAGCTTTTTCGGTGAGGTGTTGTGTTCTGGCTCTATTATTATTTTGAACCATTTTTCAGCCTCCCGCTTCGCGTTTCGAGGCACGGGTTTCATCGACACGTCTTGTCAAAGCAGAGTTCGTGTCCCCTTATTACGGGATCCTCATCAATATGGGTTTGGGTAATCCAACCATGCCGTTTGCATGGAATAGGCGAGTTTTAAGGCTCGTGGGGGATGCTCGATATTCACTGCCTTTATAAGAAGATTGGGATCCATCTTTTTACCTCACGCCTTCTTCCTCCTTAGCCCATCTGTCCTCGAGCTCCAGCGCCCAAGTCTCAAACCTTCCCCTCGCTACCAACTACTCCAGCCATGTCCGGATTTGGAGCGCAGGGCAAGTGGATGGCCTCCTCCGTCACGGAGGGGAACATCCAGGAACTCCGGGAAGTGGGGTACTTAGCCAAAGAAATCGCCTATCGGCTCCCTGCTAAGAAGCAGATCATCCCCACCCCAGAGCCCAACGAGAGGGTAGTATTCATCCCCCACTTTCTCCGCGGGCTGGCGTTTCCTCTCTACCCCTTCGTCCGCGGGCTCATGTACTATTACGAGCTAGATTTCCACGATCTAGCCCCGAATTCCTTCCTCAACATCTCGGCGTTCATCGTCGTGTGCGAGGCATTCCTCCGCATCCCCCTCCCCACTTCAGCCTGCGGCTCAAGGTCTTCAACATGAAGCCAGAAGTGGTCGAGGGTCAACACGCGGAGTGTGGCGGCGCCATGGTGAGCAAGCTTCCTAACGTCACCTGGCCCAAGGGGTCCTTTGTTTAGACCGTGAAAGGGTGGCAACAGGAGTGGTTTTATGTCACTGAGCCCCGTGACGCCGCGTGGGCCGCCACCCCTGAATTCAAATCCGGGCCTCCAATGCGGCTCACATCATGGGTCAAGAAGGGCCTGGACTGGGCATCGTCCGACAAGGTGGGCCGCCACCCCCACGTAGGTATTACGGGGGTGTCCGGGATAACACATAATCACTCTTGATCCAACGTCTTTGTTCGTAAATGAGGTGTTAGTGCGGCGAATGAGGCAATCAGACTATGTGGCTTTACCACTCTCATTTACCCGTAGGAGTTTTACAATGGGGTCATAAGATAGCCCCTGGTGCGTATGCGGCCACCAAACATAGATGCCTTTAAATGCATGACTGAACACGGCCAACCCTTCGTGTAATACGGGAGAAATCGCTAGAGATTTAATAAGTCGCCAAATTGCTGACTAGCTCTCGCCGCACCACGACAGTCAGTTTTCGGCTTTCTCTACAGAGGTGTTTGACCGGGGTAGCCGGAGACACAATCGCAGTAGTTCTCCCTTTGCTACCTTAGCCGGAAAAACGGAACATAAGGTGGCAAGCACAGGAGCCGGGCAACCCAACTATTGACCAAAGACGTGATTCGGAGCCGATGCATATAATGCAGTATTCAGGACGCCGAAGTAAACTCTGAGAGTGTTCGGACTTTCTATCGTTGAAGATATGTATATGGCTCTAGTAGAGCCCCTGGCGTAAGTCGTACCAAGGTGTATATGCCAATTTGGACGTAAGGTGGGAAAATAGGGAAAAGGGCCAATACCGAACAAGGCTGGGCAAAACTGTTTTCATTATAATCTGATTGGTACATCAAAATGTATTTTTACAGAGGATGCGATAAGCATCACGGCTATTTTACATGCCGAGGACAAGGGAAAGTTGTATACAGGTCCTTGATTTGGAAAGATGATCTAGAAGATCCTTTGGACGTTCTGCCGCACGTCTGCGCCGCTTTTCACCTTGGCGTAGGGTCCTTTGAGAGGATCGATGATCAAGTATGTAGAAGGGGCCTAGAAGGGGGGCCCTTGTTAGCTCCGGGAATTGATGCGGGCTTGTAAAGAACCTGAAAAAATGAAAATAAGACAAAAAAGGTGGAGAAATATGTAGATCCGGATAGGGTCAAGCCATACCATGGACCCTATGTTTAGTATGCCTCCATCCTTGCCCATGGTATTTTTAACGCGTAGTTATGCACGCGCGGTACGTATGCCGCTGTCAGGCTAGGGTATTGGCGGAGGCCGAATTGCTAATCTAGCTCTATATGAGCCGGACTGTCGCTCTGCAAGGTAGACCAGACTCGTTTAATAGTGTTCGGGAGCTTGGTTGCCGGTGTTGTCTTCGGTTTAGTGAAGCCACCCTGCACCTCGGCCGCGAGGGCCGCGGTATGCTCCTCTATACGGAGGGAGCGCTCCATATTTCCATTGACTGTGATAACGCCACGTGGTCCAGGCATCTTAAGTTTAAGATAAGCATAGTGCGGGACTGCATTGAAACGGGCGAAAGCAGTTCATCTGAGTAGTGCGTGATAGCCACTTAGAAACGGGACAATGTCGAAGATCAAGTCTTTGCTCCGGAAGTTATCCGGTGAGCCGAAGATGACCTCCAGCGTTATGGATGCTGTGCAACAGGCTTCTACAACGGGTATTACCCCTTTCAAGGTGGTTTAGTGGGCTTGATTCTTGACGGATCAATGCCCATTTTACGGATGGTGTCTTAATAAAGCAGATTGAGGCTGCTGCTGCCGTCCATGAGGACTCGCGTGAGGTGGAATCCGTTGATAATTGGATCGAGGACCAATGCAACCAAACCCCCATGACGAATACTGGTCAGATGGTCTCTGCGGTCGAAGGTGATTGGACAGGCTGACCACAGATTAAACTTTGGGGCGACTGGCTCTAAGGCATAGACATCCCTTAACGCGCGCTTGCGCTCCCGCTTGGGGATATGAGTGATGTAGATCATGTTCACTGTTTTGACCTCGGGGGGAAATTTCTTCTGTCCCCCTGTGTTCTGTGGGCGAGGCTCTTCATCGTCGTCCTCGCTAGGCGGCCCCTTCCCCTTGTTTTCGGCGTTGAGCTTGTCATCCTGTTTAAAGACCCAACAATTTCTGTTGGTATGATTGGCAGGCTTGTCGGGGGTGCCATGAATCTAGCAAGGCCGATCGAGTATTCTGTGCAAACTAGGTGGACCATCTCTATTTCCTTTGAATGGCTTCTTCCGTTGACCGGGTTTGGACCACTGAATCCTGCGTTGACCGTTGTGTCTTGGGTATCTTGGTTGTTTCTTCGACACTTGTGTTTATTGCGTCGTGGCTTGCCATTGCCGTCCCTAGCTTCGGAAGTGTCGGGGTCGCTGGTGCTGTTGCTTCTATGAGCCAGCCAGCTATCTTCTCCCGCGCAAAAGCGGGTCATGAGTGCGGTAAGGGCTGCCATGGACTATGACTTTTCTTGGCCGAGGTGTCGGGCGAGCCACTCATCTCGGACGCTGTGTTTAAAGGCCGCGAGGGCTTCGGCGTCCGGACAATTCACAATTTGGTTCTTTTTAATCAAGAAGCTGGTCCAAAGTTTTCGGGCTGATTCTCTGGGCTGCTGGACTATGTGGCTAAGGTCATCGGGGTCTGGAGGCCGAACATAGGTACCTTGAAAGTTGTCTCTAAAGGCGTCCTCCAAGTCTTCCCAACTTCCAATAGAGTTTTCTGGGAGGTTGTTCAGCCAATGCCGCGTTGGCCCCTTGAGTTTTAGGGGTAGGTACTTGATGGCATGGAGGTCATCACCACGAGCCATGTGGATGTGGAGAAGAAAATCTTTGATCCATACTGCAGGGTCCGTCGTACCATCGTATGATTTGATGTTCACGGGTTTAAATCCTTCGGGGAACTGGTGCTCCATAACCTCATCGGTGAAGCACAAGGGGTGTGCGGCGCCTCTGTATCGAGCGATGTCGCGGCGCTGTTCAGATGAAGTCCGAATGCGGTTCTCGGGTCGAGTGAGGTTGTGCCTGTCACGCCAAGCCTGATGGCCGTCCTCTCGTGTCAGAGCACGTCCCCTTGACCCATAGATTGATCTTGTCAGACCGGCTCTACTGTCTAGGTCCTTGCGTAAGTCATAGGTATAGCCCGGGGCCATTGCCTCCCTGCCTCGTTGGCATGGTGGCGCTAGCTAGTGTTCGGCGTGGGTAGCCGGTCTGTCCCGTCCGCGCGGTGGGCGGTCGGGCTCGTCAGCGTTTTTATGCTTTGGCGGTATTGGCTCAAGGGCCTTGTCGTCAAATTGAGGTAGTAGCTTACGCTTCGGGTAACTCTTGCTTGGGCGCTCGAGGCCGTATTCCTTGGCAGCCAGGACATTAGTCCATCTGTCATTGAGTATATCCTATTCAGCTTGAAGCTATTGCTGCTTCTTTTTCAGGCTTCTCGCAGTAGCGATTAGCCTGCGCTTAAAGCGCTCTTGCTCGAGGGGCTCCTCTAGCACGATGAAGTCTTTGTCGCCGAGGCTCACATCCTCTTCGGAGATCGGTAGGTAATTACTATCCTCTGAGTCCTCGTTCCCGATTGGATCATCGGGGTTAACTTGCCCGTCTTCCACATCATCCTGTTCGGATGTTGGCTCGGCAGGGGCATCTGGTTCTTCGGCGTTCTCCGGAGTGTTATTGTCCTCGGTGCCGGTATTGCAGTCTTTTTCGTGACGCGACTTTGAGCGGCGCCATTGACGTCGACGCTTTGGAGGTGCTTCGGCAGGTTTGTCCTCAGTCAGATCCTTCTTGCCGTCATCGTCATCCTCTTTGGGTGTATCCACCATGTATACATCATATGTGGAGGTGGTCGTCCACCGTCCGGTAAAAGGAGGGTTTTGGCCTTGATCGTCTTCGGCATCGTCGTCCATACCGTCGATGTCTTCGGATGTGTAATCCAGCATGTCGGTTAGATCCTCGACGGTGGCTATGAAGTGGGTGGTGGGTGGGACGTAAAATTCCCCGCACTCAGCCCCTAGTCCGGGGTGGGCGTAATTCGGAGGCGATTCCTCTGTGATGGCGAAGGATCGCATTAAGTCCAGGGCCTCGTTTAGGAGCGAGGTTTGGACAGAGAGGCGAGGGTCTGCGGGGCCGGCCAGGGTGAGGGCCTCTTGGCTGTGCCCGCTTATGGCGGACCTCGAGAGTTCGGATTTAGAGTCCGAGGGAGAGTCCGAAGGAGAGTCTGGTGCTTTAGTGACAAGGGGAGTTCTGTTCGCTTTTGGGTTTGCTGATGACGCCGTCCCACCGGATCTCCGATAGCGAGCTCCATAACTGCAGAGAGTCCGGCGGGCTCTAATTTCCCGTCTTCGGACCCGGTGGTCTGCTCCGGATCTAAGGCCGGAGCGGCGGTTGTGGCCGCGAATCCTTCGAATATCAAATATCCTCAGATATCGGCGACATAGTTTAGGTTCTCGAAACTGATTCGATGACCAGGGGCGTAGCTGTCGATCTGCTCGACATGGCCAATCGAGTTGGCATGGAGCGCGAAGCCACCGAATACGAAGATTTGGCCGGGGAGGAAAGTCTCCTCCGAAACGGCATCATTGTAGACGATTGAACGAGCCATTTAACCTTCTGTCGACAACACAGAGGAACTCTCAATGAAAGCACCAATGTCGGTGTCAAAACCGGTCGATCTCGGGTAGGGGGTCCTGAACTGTGCGTCTGAGAATCGAAGGTAACAAGAGGCAGGGGACACGATGTTTACCCAGGTTCGGGCCCTCTTAACGGAGGTAATACCCTACTTGCTGCTTGATTGACTTGGATGAATATGAGGATTACAAGAGTTGATCTACCTCTAGATCATAATGCCTAACCCTAGATGTCTAGCATGTATGATTGTGATTGCCTTTACGGACTAAACCCTTCGGTTTATATAGATACCGGAGGGGCCTAGGGTTGTACATAGTCAGTTTAAAGAGGAAGGAATCTTCATATCCGAACGCCAAGCTTGCCTTCCACGCCAAGGAAAGTCCCATCCGGAAACGGGAGAAGGCCTTCCATCTTGTATATTTACGGCCCACCAGTCCGGCCCGTATCACATAGCCCAGACGCCCGAGGACCCCTTAATCCAGGACTCCTCACTTATCACGGGCAAGTTCCGTTCCAATGGCAAGGACCGAGCCAAGCTTGATGAGTGGTTCCAATCCCCCGCCATAGATCAGCTGAAGAAGCTCAGTTTTAATGATGGGCATATGTGCTTTCTGCCAACGTCCACGCTCCGCTTCGCGCCCATGCTGCGCCTCGCCAAGTTCATGAACTGCCATCCCCCCTTAATGACGCGCCCGCTCTTTTTCTACCATGACTGAAGCACCTCAAGCTTGTCGCCGTGCGCATCCCAAAGGATGACATGGAGCGCCTGCTCCGTGCACTCGAATTCCTTTGTCTTTAGGCGATGAATTGGTCGAGTACCTTGCACATCACCTCCAGGACTCTCCAGACTATTTATGTGTGTTGCTGGTGCTGCAACGAGAGATCACAAAAGGTGGACGACAATATGGTCATTGAGGACACACCTTCACTTGAGAGATTACTTGTAGTTGATCAACAAGGTCCAACAAGAATCAATGTCATTTCTGCGCCGAAATTGAAAGTGGTGGGCTACTCGCCTGTCAAATACTACAACTTTCAGGTACAACAGTCGCCTTATACCTCTCCTTCTTGATATCAACATTATTTCTAGTTTTGAAGATGTATGTTCGTTTGTCATCCAGCGAAGCTGATGCGGAGCATCCTATGGACATCACCATGTCAAGAGTCCGTTCGGCGAGTAACACGTGCGACATCTACTTCACATACACAAAGGTGAATCATCTCCTTTACACGTGCTCACTTGACCCCTTCGAGGATGGTATACTACTTGACACTCTACTCGTGTGCATGCATAGGTATTTTCGGAACACTATGAACGACGAGGAGGAGTGCAAGAGCCAAGGAACAACTACACCATCCGCGAGGGAAGCCTGGAAGAGACGACGGAAGAAGACGGAGCTGCTGAAGCTACAGCGGCCGAACATCCGGGCCAGAGGCCGGACATCCGGCACCTGTGTAGCTGCCCAACAGCTGCCCCAACAGAAGGCCGAACAAGCTTCAGCGGCCGGACATCCGGCGTCAGCCACGGACATCCGGCGCCTTGCCAAAGCCCGGACATCCGGCCTCCGCCCTGATAATCCGGCATCGACGACAGAACGCACCAGAAGTTTGGCCACTTCAGCCCGGACATCCGGCGCCTCCTGAAGCCCCGGACATCCGGCCCCCAGCCCGGACATCCGGCACCTGCGCGTGCACAACCGGGCCAGAGGCCCATGTATCCCCCTCTCACTTACCCCTCCGTGGACTAGCCTATATATACTCCTCCCCCTTCCTCTAGTTAGGGTTAGCAAAGCATTAGCTCATTTGAGATAGAGCTTTGCTCATCCATACAGATCTACTCCACGAGAGAGACCGCGGCCCCTCTACGGAGAAGATCCCCCTTGGATTCAAGACCCCCTCTTGGGTGGCCCCCTTCAAGACCTCCTCATGGAGATGAACCTTACCTTGTATGTTTCCCTTTGTTGTTCATGTACCTTGTGGATCTTGTGTGTTTGATTGTCTAGTGGATGTGTGATTGGACTTGTTCTTGAGTGTTTCCCCTTGTGATTTCTCTCCGTTATTCCCCATGTTCTCCGTGTTCTTCGCGGGATCCGCTCCTTCCGTGAAAGATAAACCGTATAGGGTTCCACCCTACATCATCTTGGTATCATGAGCCACGTTGATCACGATTTCGGAGCCCCTTTCTTTGTTTCTAGCCTAGTTTTGTTGATTTTGTCCCTAATTCGAAAATTGCCCCACAAAAATAGCCCCAATTTTTTTTGTGATTTGTTGGTGTGATGAAGTTTTGTTAGATTTGATCCGCGGATTTCGTGTGTTGCAGGTAGATCTAGATTTTCCCCATCTTTTCCCCAATTTCCATCCACAAAATCTTCCGAATTTTGCCCCGGATTTGACCTCTCCACGCGGTGTTCATCGAGTTCGTCCACAGGTCGACAGCCCGGACATCCAGCCACCCCGGACATCCAGCTCCCAGCCCGGACATCCGGCCACTGACAGCATCACTTCCTTCACCGCTTCCATTCCGCCTAACTTTCGTCAAATTTTGACCCGGTGCCGATTTCCACTTCCGCATACCACCACCACTTCCGCATAGCACCACCATAGCCTTCCCGCTACCACCTCCAACAATTTTGTCACGTTTTTGCTTTGAGAATTTGTGTTGCGGTAACCGTGTCCTAAGGTGTTTCGGCTACTTAGGGACGGTTGCTTCTTCATCAACCACCACCACCATAACTTCTGAATAGGCTTGCCCACCATACACTTCCGCCACCCCAACTTAACCCAATTTTGTTTGTGTTGTGAGTTGTGTCTCCTAAGGTGTTTCGACTACTTAGGGACCGTGCTTTCAACTCCGACACCGTGTATAGTCCACCACCATAACCTCCACTTCTGCATTGCGTACTCCAAAACCAATCATTGCATTTCCGCAATCCCATTGAGCTTCCGCAAAAACCACCACCGCATTCCCGCTACCACCATTTGACATTTGACATTTGAGATTTTGAGTTCGTGGTTTCTCCATTTTCTAAGGTGTTTTGGCTAGTTAGGAACGGTTCAACATCGAGAACACCGCCACTCATCATCGCCATGAGATCGTCATCGTAAAAAGGACGGTAACCTCGACGACATCATTGTACATTCTCCCTTGCCATTACATTGATAACCCCTAGCCCATTTGGCGTCACTTGCCTATCGACACTAGCCTTTGAGTATTGCCGGCAACGTTACTTGTGCACATTAGTGATCGCCCCTTCCATTGCATACATACCATATCATATTGGTATCATATCATCCTTTGTGCCACAAGATTGTTCCCGCATATACACAATTGTTATCTTGGTTTGTGCATCGTGGCCATATCAAAAAAGAAAAGAAAAGAAGAATAAGCTTTTAAGCAAAGAAAAAGAGAAAGAGCAAAGAAGCTTGTAAGCAAGTGCCATAGCATCATACTACATTGCACATAAGATTGTCATATCCGATCATCTTGGATCATCTTGAGAGAAACACCGGGAACCATACATATATAGCATACTTGGGTAGAAAGTTTATCCATTTTGCATCTTATAGGTTGTGCACAAGTGTCGTATCCGCCTATTGAGCAATCGTGCTAGCGTCTCTCTTGAGTTGTGCAACACGAGCGTTTTCTGTGGACTCCACATTTTGTGCTCATTCCTTGGTTGCACGACCCCATTTATCTATCCATGTGTGTGTTTCCGTGTGCCATTCTTTGCTATTGGTCTACTTGTTTCACTTGTGAATTTGTGAATCTCTTTCAACATTATTGACTCTTGCTAACATTTTGCATCAAATTTTTGTGCCACTATCCTCACCAAGCTACTCCATAAGCTTTACTTGATAGGTGTGAGTGAACAAGTCCGGTATCAATTCCACTATTCTTTCATTTCACATTGAGTGAAACAGGATACATCCTCAACTTTGGGAAAAGGTAACTTGGTATTGTTTATCTCATTTCCTACTCACCTCTACTCGAGTCTTGTGATGGATAGGCAAGGCATTTCACCTTCGGTCTACAACAACAACGACGAGTTCGATGCCACAAAAAAATCCACCGACACCAAGATGCAAGCTCAAATGGAGGAGATCAAAGCCCTCATCAAGTCCTACAAGCGATCTTCCTCATCTTCGAGAAGACGCTCAAGAGCACACGCCTCCGAGCTACCATCTCCGGCAAGATCACATCGGCATCAACACCATCACCACCACGAACATGAAGGTCAAGAGCTCAACACCAACAACCACTCAATGACTTCACCATCTCCCTTGGCATCTTCGCCAAGCGACTTCAAGGCATCTTCGTCTATGGACATACGGCATCTTTGCCAACAAGCACCCCAAGACTACGCTCAAGAGAAGCTCCCCAAGCTCAAGTCCGCGACTTCCACGAGCTACTATGACCTCGACACCGACCACAAGATTCCTTTCTATGGGACTCAAGAACCCGAGTAGTATCTCGAGTGGGAGCGTTTGATGGACGACTACCTCAAGCTACATCAAGTTCCTCCAGTAGATCAAGTGAAGTGCGCCACAAGAAACTTCCATGACTACGCGTCCACATGGTGGCTTCACACACCTTCAGAGAGCTACGACACGAGTTGGCCCAAGACGAAAAGAGCTTTGCAGCAAGAGTTTGTGCCTCCAACCTACACGGAACAACTTCTACGCCAATTGGAGAACACCACCCAAGGATCCAAGTCCATCGACGAGTACTTCAAGGAGATGAAGAATGCCTTGCGACGAGCTGGCGTGGACGACCCCATTTCGATGAAGTTCTACTTCATGATGTGATTGAACAACGACATCTCCAAGACTATCTTCCTCGAGAACTACAAGTCCCTCGAAGACAACTACATTGGTGCTCTCAAGGCGGAACAAGAACTCATGAAGGCCAAGGCTTCTCCACCCCAAGCACACTTCGCGGTGACCAAGCTCTATGACAACGAGCATGAGGATAGTACCACCAAGATGTCCAAGCCCGACGAGCTCCAAGACAATGCTCCCAAGTTCGACTTCACCGCCATCCCTCTTTGTGGCATTGATGGTGCCGAGTCTACTTTGACTCTTTTTCAAGACGGTGCGGCGACGATTACAACTACGGAGACCTTCAAGGACCAAGCTTTGGAGGCGAGTGACTTGGTGACGAGCAAGGATGATGCTTCCATCTTAGGAGGCGAGAGTGATGATGTGCCATCTTCGGCCTTCATCCATGGCGACGGTGACGAGATGGTTGAGCATGGGATTTTCCCTTCGACCACGGCGACGTATGATGACTTGAGTGACTTTAGCCACCATATTGAGAGTGAGAGTGACTTCACCACTAGCCCCATATATGATGTGGTACCCCAATTCCCATGTGAGGAGAGCCACAACCCCCACCACTTGAGTGAGATGAGTGACTCCACCATATGTGACATTGAGTGCACCTACCTTGAGGGAGTGAGTGAACCACCACATAGAGAGAGTGAGATAGTTGATAGGTCATGTGAGGCCACTAGGATTTCTAACGACTTACCCTCTACCTCTATTGTGTCTTCTCATTTGGTGCTAGGTCCCATATATGATGACGCGCTGATTCGCGATGACTTCGTCCTACCTTTGGACAAGACGATGGCCATGGTGGAATATGATGCACGCCCCACATGGTTCCATCAAGATTAAGATGACCACCATTTGATCTTTCCCACCTCACCTACACCACTTGAGTGGAATGAACAAGGTAACATAAGTGAAGGTGATGCTCTAGTCCCACTAGTGGACATTCTTGAGATTGATTGCTTGCATGATGTTGATCAACCTATTACCATGCTTCATGCTAGTGCGACTTCCCCATGCGATGATTTACCCATTTATTATGAGTACGATGATTGCCATGTGGAGTCTATTAGTTGTGATGCCATGTTACATAGGATTTCTTGTGACAATTCTCTAGGTCACATCATATTTAACAATCCGCTTGACTTGTCATATGCTACGCATGAGATGAACCATATGTCATATTTGCAATCTCATCGTAGTGACTATGCATATGCCATTAAAATAAACCCAATTTGCACATATGGCATAGATGACAAGCCCATGGTTATTGGCATTTGTTTTTCTTGCGGTGATATTGATATGCTCCCTTTGCATCATTTATCTCATATGCCATGCCATGACCACCTAGCTTCGGATATGCATTGTTTTGGATGTTGTCCATTATCTCCATATGATATTTCCGCTATTGCTCATGAGGAGACCCCCATAGTTTCCTCATACATGTTAGGTGATTTTGATTCATCCTATCCATTGCATGATCCTCATACTTATGTGCACAATATGCTTCCCATGAATCACAATGATATTGTTGTGCCACATACTAGTATGCTCAATTTGTATCCCCATCGTGTTTTATACACAACAGCTATTCTTTCATGATGGATGACATGTTCTTATACCATGCATCAAATTTCTTTGAGCGATGCTTATCTTGTGCTAATTCTCACGTGCACATACACATCATGATGGATGATGTGTACATTTACCACGCACACAATTTTTTGGGTTTGTGTCTCTTTTGTGTAGGTACCCATGAATACTTGTCAACCTCCCAATCCCATGAGTTGACAAAACGAGCTCTAGAGAGCAACGATGATTTGGGATCCCATGGATTGTCTTTCCCACCGCTCTCTTCGTGCAAAGACTTCGCACATTTCTTCTACATGGCCCTCACTTGGCTATGGGTTATTGTCCAATACATATTCTATGCCCATCTTTCCATGTTCACTTTGCATGATATGCTCATTCCTATGCCTTTGCAATGCATTTGTGACCCATGCTTTGCATTACACATGATGATTGATTCTAGTACTTGCATGTGTACTTGCATGCTTGGTGGAGATATCACTTGTTATTGCCATGTTTTCTTTGTGCCCTGTGCCTATGATGATACTATGATCTTGCTTTGTGTTCGTGCTTGCCATATGTCATGTGCATTGCCTATGCCTATTATTTGCTCACATGACATGATTGCCATGATTTCCTCTAGTATGTTGCATCTTCGCACTACTAGCTTGCACGACTTGATTACTATGCTTGCTTATGTTGCATCACCAATGAGTCATACTTGCTCACTTCATGCGGTTGATGACAACCATTTTCATGCTTTACACATGATTGTTATTGCTTCTTGCCATATATCTCCATGTGTTGCCTCTCTCATGCTAGATGATTTGACATATATTGAGTGCAACAATGCCCTTAGTCTTGATAATGAGTTTGCCCCCATAGCATTCTCGCATATATTTGGAGATTTTGACACATTCCTTGTGAAGCATGCTTGTCTTACCTCTTTGCACCATATAGTTGCATGAATATTGCCATTGTTGCATCATATTATTCATGCACTTGTGCTTCTAATGGATATGTCCAAAATAAGAGAACCATCATTGTCGGGGAAAATGGCCACGGGTAGCCTAACCGACTACCCCTGGCTCTTCAGAAAATTTATCAGGCCTTTGGGCCTTCAAGCACTCCAAGCATTTGGGCCGCCTTCCCCGGCCAGCTACCACTAAAGCCGACTCCCGGAAGACGACCCAGCCTCACCGACTCCAAGAAGCCGGCCAAGAAGGACGCCGACTCCTAGAAGCCGGCCAAGATCGCAACCACTCCTACATAACGACGACCTGACGGGGCATGGCCACAGTACGGCCCACGACCCCCGAAGCCCGAGGCGGGCATGGCTACAGGAGGCCGTACGGGGGGGATGTCTCCCGTGCGGCCCGGCACTGTAGCCACGCCAGCTACGATGTCATCCACGACCCCCTCCTGTACGGCCCAAGGACTGCGGGCCCCTTCAGCCAGAGAGAGGCATGAAGGCGGCCCGGCTCTTCCTAGTCGGCCAAGAATACAGCCGGCCTCCAGAAGCCGGCCACTCCCTTCCTCGAAGCAGGAGCCCCATTAAGGAGACAAGACGAGGTGAGGCTACAGTGATAGCCCCCGAGGCGGCCCACTGTAGCCACGCTCACCTCGACAAAGCCCTCATCATCAGAGGCGCGGCTACAGTAAGCAGCCGCCGACAAAACCCTAGGCGGTGGGACCGGCCTGTCGACCAAGTAGCCGGCGGAGAAGCCGGCGAGAGTAGACACTGACGGCTGGGACCAAATCCCAGTCGGATTACCATTGTACCCCCGGGGGGTAGGCCTATATAAACCCCCCGGAGCACCCATGCAAAGGGTTCGCACCTCTGCATGTTTGGCATCCAAGCATAGCACACACACACACACCATAGACAGAGAGAAGCAAGAGCTAGCCTTGTTCTTCTTCTCCCTTGATCCCAACAGCTCTAGGAGCGATTGTAGCTACCCTTTATCGATCTAGTGATCATGCGGAGACCCCGCAGAGCAGGACTACGGGTGTTATCTCCTCGGAGAGCCCCGAACCTGGGTAAGATCCGCCGGCGTGCATGTCTTCGCCTCATCCCGTTTCCAGGCACCGGCGACGTTTTATTGGCTCCCACAATGATAAGCCATCCCTTGGCATATGTCGCACCAACCACCCGACATTTGGCGCCCACCGTGGGGCCAGGTGCACCGTTGTCCGGAGACCTGTTCTGGATGGGAACCCTCTTCCTTCCCCGCAAGCGCAGCCAGCTTGCTGCGCCCGATGGCGTTTGCCCCGACGCGCTGCAAGGCGTCGACGACGCCTGCGCAGCTAGCCGCCTCGCCGATCTGCTCGGCGAGACTCGCATCTCCGACGAGCCTGCGTCCGACGCAGGCACCGACTACCCCGAGAGCCGCCTCGTCAGCCTCCTCGACCAACTTCACGTCTCCAGCGAGCCTGCTGCGGACATGGAGTCGGTTGGCTCCACCGACCCGATGCTCATCGACTCCGACACCGCGTCGCTCGACGCTTACCCCTCCGACGTGGTGGTCTTCGATGACCCCCTCCCTCGAGCTGACAGCGGCAGCAGCGCTGTCACCGAAGTGCTGGTCATCAGCCACGTCTCCAACTCGGGCGAGGACGCCCGCGACGCTCAGCAAGCGGCAATGCACGACCTCTCCATCCCCATCCCGGCCGACGCCGACGCCGAGACCCTGGAGGCACGCCGTCTTGCCCTCATCACGGAGAGCAAGAAGATAGCCTCGATGAGACGCCTCGCTGAGGCCCACCAGCGCGAAGTCGACCGCGCCGCCTTCGGGACGCCGCCGCCCAGTGGTCCGAGCTGAGCCGGCTTCGTCCAGAAGCGCGGCGCAGCCGTTGCCAGCATGCTGGGCGCAGATCGCCCCGTCTACGCCACCCCGCTCGAGAATCTGCGAGCCGCTCAGGCGGCTGCAGAGGAGCTCAATGGGCTGGGGGCCGATGAGCTCCCCTACATGACAAGACGGATCCAGCAGCTGATCGACGCGGCTGCAGAACGGCACGAAGCCGGCGCCCGTGCTGATAGTCATCCCCCGCGCCGGGAGCACGCCGCGACGTCCCGCTCGCCGACTGCGAGCGCCACGCGCCAGAAGAAAGACAAGGAGTCGGCTGCCAGCCGCAGCCGGACTCGCATCACTATCGAGCGCGACACGGATGGCCGCCCTCGGGCGGTCGAACACCAAGGAAACCTGCCGCCTCCCCCGCCTCGAAGAGAAAGACGCCTCACTCCGCCGCCCATCACGCATCCGACTCTTGGCGACCGACTCGGCCGCCGAGAAGGAGTCGGCGAGAGTGACGCCCGCCACAGGATCGACCGCCTTGCCCGATCCTTGGCATTAGAAGAAGAAGACGATGTCGGCCCGCCATGCTTTGGCCCCCGCATCCGCGACGAGCCCTTCCCCAAAGGGTTCTCGCTCCCCAGAGACACGCCCAAGTACAACGGCTCAGTGAAGCCGGAAGATTGGCTCATCGACTACTCCACAGCCGTCAGCATCGCCAACGGCAATCGGCGCGTCGCCGTGAAGTACGTCCCCTTGATGCTGCAAGGTACGGCGCGCACGTGGCTCAACAGCCTCAAGCCCTATAGCATCAACAGCTGGCTGGACTTCACCGAAGTTTTCGTCCGCAACTTCACCAGCACCTACAAGCGGCCTCCCAAGCCTCACCAGCTCTCCCTCTGCGTCCAAGGGCCCCACGAGTCGACCCGCGACTACCTCACGCGATGGGCCGAGCTCCGCAACTCCTGCGAGGGAGTGCACGAGGTCCAGGCCATCGAATACTTCACCGCCGGGTGCCGAGAGGGCACCCTCCTCAAGCACCGACTCCTCTGCGACGAGCCGGCTACCCTCGACGAGTTGCTGATCACCGCCGACAAGTATGCCACTGCCGACTCCTCCATGAAGACCGAGCTCCGAGTGGACGCCTCGGGGAAAGTAGTCGCTCCTGCTCCCAAGACTCCGGCTGGCGACCCAAACCGGCGCCCCTACCAGAACAACCACAAGCGCAAGGGCCCCATGCCGACTTCCTCCAGCCGACAGGTGGCCACCGTTGAAGACGAGCAGCCCGAAGAGCGGCCCGCTCCCAAGAAGAAGGGAGGCCGGCCGCCCTGGCAGCCGTCCTTCTCCTACGAACAAGCACTCGATGCTCCCTGCAAGTTCCACAGCGGCGCGAAGCCGTCCAACCATACAACACGGAAATGCCACTGGCTCACCCGCATTACCAAGGGTGAAGGGATGGTGCCGCCTCCGCCTCCCGGCCCGCCGCCTCCAGCTCCCCAGCAGCCGGCGGCCCGGCCGGCAGTCGGCGCCATCCAAGACGAGTTCCCCGAAGCGCACGACGCCTACGTCGTCTTCACGAGTCAAGTCGACGACAAGCGCAGCCGACGCCGGCAACACAAGAAGTAAACGCAGTCGCCTCTAGCACCGCCGAGTTCATGCACTGGTCGGAAAAGCCCATCAGCTGGAGCCAGGCCGACCACCCAGAGGTGATGCCTTCGCCTGGCTCCTATGCTATGGTCTTGGACGTCACCCTTGCGACGGAGAGGCGAGCTGCCAGATTTTCCCGCGTCCTGATAGACGGCGGAAGCAATATCAACATACTGTACCGCGACACCATGGACAAGCTGAACATCAAAGCAAAGCAGCTCATGTCGAGCCGCACCGTCTTCCATGGTATCGTGCCCGGCCTATCTTGCTCCCCAATCGGCAAGATCAAAATGGATGTTCTCTTCGGAGACAAAGATCACTTTTGCCGGGAAGCAATATGGTTCGAGGTGGTGGATCTGGAGAGCCCCTATCATGCGCTACTTGGCCGGCCTGCGTTGGCCAAGTTCATGGCTGTGCCCCACTATGCTTACCTGAAGATGAAGATGCCGAGCTCCAAGGGGATCATCACGGTAGCCGACGACTACAAGAAGTCCATCGAGTGTGCCATGGCCAGCAGCCGGCTGGCCGAGTCCCTCGTGGTGGCAGAAGAGAAGAAGATGTTGGAACGGGTTGTGGCCATGGCCGGCAAGTAGCCGGCCTTGTCCCCCAACCCCAAGGACTGTGATGCGCGGGGCTCCTTCCAGCCTGCCAAAGAGACGAAGAAGATACCTCTAGACCCGGAGCACCCGGAGAGGTTCGCCGTGATTGGGGCGAACTTGGACAGTAAATAGGAAGGCGAGCTCGCTGACTTCCTCCGTGAGAATCGAGACATCTTTGCATGGTCCCCAAAAGACATGCCGGGTGTCCCGAAGGATTTCGCCGAGCACAAATTACATGTCCGAGCTGATGCGAAGCCGGTCAGGCAACCCCTCCGCCGACTATCAGAAGAGAAGCGAAGAATCGTGGGAGAAGAGATAGCCCGGCTCCTTGCAGCCGGCTTCATCATGGAAGTGTTCTTTCCAGAATGGCTTGCCAATCCAGTTCTGGTTTTGAAGAAGAATAACAAGTGGCGCATGTGTATAGACTACACAAGTTTGAACAAGGCCTGCCCAAAGGATCCGTTTGCTTTGCCACGGATTGACCAAGTGATAGACTCCACAGCCGGATGCGAGCTGTTATGTTTTTTGGATGCATACTCAGGGTATCATCAGATCAAGTTGGACCCGGCTGACCGCCTGAAGACTGCCTTCATCACACCCTTTGGAGCTTTCTGCTACCTGACAATGACATTCGGCTTGAGAAACGCCAGTGCCACTTTTCAGCGTTGCATGCAGAAATGTCTCTTGAAACAACTCGGCAGAAATGCCCACGTCTATGTAGACGACATTGTGGTGAAGACAGAGAAGCGCGGTACCTTGCTGGAAGACCTGAAGGAAACATTCGCCAACTTGCGCCGATTCCAGATCAAGCTCAACCCCGAGAAGTGCGTGTTCGGAGTGCCAGCCGGCCAGCTGCTAGGCTTCCTGGTCTCCGAACGCGGCATTGAGTGCAACCCTGTCAAGATCAAAGCCATTGAGAGGATGGAGATTCCCACCAAGCTGCGAGATGTGCAGAAGTTCACTGGCTGCTTAGCCTCCCTGAACCGATTTATCAGCCGACTAGGAGAGAAGGCCCTCCCCCTGTACCGACTCATGAAGAAGTCCACTCACTTTGAGTGGAATGATCAAGCCGACCAAGCCTTCCATGAGTTGAAGAAAATGTTGACCACTCCGCCTGTCCTGGCTGCGCCGACTGAGAAGGAGCCCATGCTCCTCTACATCGCAGTGACAAGCCGAGTCGTCAGCACTGTTGTTGTGGTCCAGCGCCCGGAGGAAGGCCGAGCCCAGCTGGTCCAGAGGCCGGTCTACTATCTCAGCGAAGTACTGTCCAGCTCAAAGCAAAACTACCCACACTACCAGAAGATGTGCTATGGGGTGTACTTCGCTGCCAAGAAATTGAAGCCCTACTTCCAAGAGCACCCCATCACGGTCGTGTGCACTGCCCCGCTCGCTGAGATCATAGGCAGCCGGGATGCATCCGGCCGGGTGGCCAAATGGGCCATTGCCTTGGCGCCCTACATGATCTTCTATCAACCCCGCACCGCCATCAAGTCGCAAGCATTGGCCGACTTCCTCGTCGACTGGGCCGAGACCCAGTACTTACCACCGGCTCCCGACTCTACCCATTGGCGGATGCACTTTGACGGGTCCAAGATGCGCACCGGCTTGGGAGCCGGCATCGTCCTCACCTCTCCCAAAGGCGACAAGCTCAAGTACACGCTGCAGATCCACTTCGCCGCCTCCAACAACGTGGCCGAGTACGAGGCGCTCGTACATGGGCTCCGGCTAGCCAAAGAACTCGGCATACGCCGGATCCTATGCTACGGCGACTCAGACTTAGTGGTCCAGCAATCATCTGGCGACTGGGACGCCAAGGACGCAAACATGGCAAGCTACCGATTCCTCGTCCAGCAGATGAGCGGATACTTCGAAGGGTGCGAGTTCCTTCACGTGCCAAGGGCCGACAACGACCAAGCAGATGCCCTAGCACGGATCGGCTCCACCCGACAAGCCATACCGACTGGCGTCTCCCTCCAGCGCCTCCTCAAGCCGTCCATCAAGCCGTCTCCAGAGTCGGATTCCATCTTCGTACCGCCTGCGCCAGAAACAGCCGGATCCGGCTCAAGAAATCCCGCAGGCGGCACGGGGACTTCGACGACTGCCCCGGGGACTGACGTAGTCGCACCCGGCCCAGGGACCTCAGAGCCCGGCCCGGGGACTGCAGCAGTCGGCCCGGGGACTGCAACGACGCAAGAAGTGGTGGTCGACTCCAACGCAACACCCAACCCACCCACCCGAGTCATGGTGGCCACATTAACAGCAGAAGAAGTCACAACTCCCTCATGGGCCCAGCCCATCCTCAAGTTCCTAGTCAGCAGAGAGCTGCCGGCTGATGAGATCGCAGCAAGACTAGTGCAACGACGAGCCGCAGCATACACAATAATCAACAGGGAGCTTGTGAAGCGCAGCGTCACTGGAGTCTTCCAGCGTTGCGTCGAGCCAGAAAAAGGAGTGGCAATCCTCAAAGACATCCACCAAGGCGAATGCGGCCATCACGCCGCCTCAAGATCCCTCGTGGCCAAGGCTTTCCGCCATGGGTTCTTCTGGCCGACTGCCTTGGAGGATGCTAAAGAAATAGTCAAGACCTGCAGAGGATGTCAAGTCTTCAGTTCCAAACAACACCTGCCGGCTTCTGCCCTCAAGACCATTCCCCTCACATGGCCTTTTGTCGTCTGGGGACTGGACATGGTGGGCCCTTTCAAGACGGCCCGCGGTGGCTTGACACATCTACTCGTTGTTGTGGACAAGTTCACAAAGTGGATCGAAGCAAAGCCGATTAAGAAGCTGAACGGGCCGATTGCCGTGACATTCATCACCGACATCACTACTCGGTACGGCGTGCCGCACAGCATCATCACCGACAACGGCACGAACTTCGCCAAAGGCGCACTGGCACGTTTCTGCGCGACACAGGGCATCCGACTGGACTTAGTGTCCGTTGCCCACCCGCAGTCAAACGGCCAAGTCGAGCGAGCAAATGGACTTATCCTCTCCGGCATCAAGCCCCGACTGGTTGTACCACTGGAGCGATCGGCCGGCTGCTGGCTCGAAGAGCTGCCGGCTGTCCTCTGGAGTCTGCACACTACACCCAACAAGTCAACCGGCTTCACTCCATTCTTCCTTGTGTACGGTGCCGAGGCTGTCATCCCAACAGACATCGAGTTCGACTCGCCTCGGATCACCATGTACACGGCGGAGGAAGCCAAAGAAGCAAGAGAAGACGGCGTCGACCTACTGGAAGAGGGCCGGCTGTTAGCCCTCAGCCGGTCGGCCATCTACCAGCAAGGCCTGCGCCGCTACTACAACCGCAAGGTCAAGCTAAGATCCTTCCAAGAGGGCGACCTTGTGCTCCGGCTGATCCAGCGAACAGCCGGCCAGCACAAGCTCTCGGCCCCTTGGGAAGGCCCCTTCGTCGTCAGCAAGGCACTCGGCAACGACTCCTACTACTTGATCGACGCGCAAAAGCCAAGAGCACGCAAGAGAGACGACTCCGGCAAGGAGTCGGAGCGACCATGGAACGCGAACCTCCTAAGATGATTTTACAGCTGAAAAGCAGTATGTATCACGCTACCCCTTTTGTATTAAGTTACAAACCAACAGGCCCCCCGAACAGTACTCGGGGACTGCCTTTTATTTATCTATGAATGACGAGTGTCATATCCATGAATGTATTATTACATTTTGAATTCTTGTCCGGCACCGGGTCCGACTAGTCGGCCCGGGGACTGGCCGCCTTGAGCTATATTCTAAGTTCTTCCCGAAGTCAGCAAAGTAGTGTGCCGGCTCCCAAGTCCTCCCTTGTTGAAAGTCGCAGCTCAAAGAACTGACTGTCCGACTAGCAAGAGGAAAGACAGAAAGGACGTCCACACGAAAAACGGCTAAGGAACAACTAACCCATATAGCAAAGAGACGGCCCCCATATACGCCTGCCGGCTGTCACAGCAGCCGGCTGGCCGGCTTCCTAAAAAACTTAGCTTAAGTCCGGGAAAGCTAAAAGTACTTCCCCCTCCCCAATCGGCCAGGCACTCCCCGGCTACAGATTGCAGAGCAACTGTTTGACTAGGGAGGCGGCAACCAAGGGAGGGCGGCAAAGGAAAACAGCAGAAGGACAAAAAGCAAAAGTACAAGGAAAGACCGATTGCATAACTTATATACATAAAGCTGCCCACAGGCCGGCAACAGACTTGAGTTTGAATACACCCAGTGGGTGGAATTGTGCAGACTTAACCAAACATTGTTCAAAAGTAAAAAGACAGGAAAACAAAGAAAGAAGACTAAGGCGCGACTTGGAGGCCGAGCTGGTCGGTGAAGGCAGCTCGCCGGCTAAAGGAGTGGCCGCCTAGCTGGTCCCGGCTTGACCGCCTCCCGCAGCCGGAGACGCACTCGCACGCGACGTAGTGCTGGAGGCGCGGTCAGGCTGGCCGGCTACTCCACCAGCCGGCTCGGCGTCTTCACCTTCCTCCTCCTCCTCTTCGCCCTCGTCGCTGGAGTCAATCTCCTCCGCCAAGTCCTCGTCGTACGCCGGGTCCAGCCCGAACCAATCTTCCGGCTGGGCGACTCCATTGTCGTCCACCTCGGGGGCGAAGACGTTGGTGTCGGTGTAGTCGGCGATCGCTGAAGCCCGCCGAATGATGGCCGGCCGTGCCGGTTCCAGCTCCGTGTCGGCCTGCTGCCGCCAGGTCGACAGCTGGTCCAAGTTCAGGCTAGGATACCAGGCCTTGACGAACTCCAGCGCCCGCCTGGCGCCGGAGCGAGCCGCTGACGCCTTCCAAGCCTCGAAGCGGCCGACGGCCACCTCCAGCCAGTCGGCGGTCCGACTAGGGGTGCGAGGGACCACCTGGCCGGGCCAGAGGGCAGCCAAGACCGCCGACCCGGCACGCTGAAGCCGGCGGAGCAGCCTGTGAGCCGGCTGGATGCGAGCCTGGATCACCAGGAGCTGCTCCTCCAGCGAGCGGCCGGCGGTTGGCGAGATCTCGAAGCCGGCTTGCCTCTTCGCCTGGCGACGAGCTTCGATGGCCTGGTTGGCGGCAGTGGAATAGCCGGGGAAGTACTCTGCGCAAAGAAGAAAAGAAAAAAACAACACCAAAATCAGAAAAACAAGCCGAATTGGCAGATGGCAAGAAAGGATGAAGGGATAGACGACTTACCGTCAACCAGATCCTCGATCTGGCCATAGCCGGAGACCAGAGTCTGCCTGGCCTCTGCCCAGCCGGCCGCCTCCGTCTCGAACTTGGCCTGGAGGGTGGCTTCGCGATCCTGCGCAGCCTTCAGCGCCGCCTGGTGGCTTTCCTCCTGGTCGGCCAGCTTCTTGACCAGGCGGTCGCGCTCCTGCACCAAGGCGGCGAGCTCCACGTCCTTGGCACGAAGAGCAGTCTGGGACTCCCCCAGCTATGCCCTCAGACCGGCGTTGGCCGTTGCAGAGATAGAAGAAGAAGAAGAATAATGAGAAATCATCAAGGAAGATCCGAGCCGACTGCTCAGCAGTCGGCCCGAATCTCGGGGACTACACCCAGTGGGTGCGCCGACGCGCCCCCACATGAGATAAAAATCAAGTCACATACCTCGGCATTCAGTGAGATCGGCGGTCTTCTGAGTCAGCTCCCGAGCCTGGGAGTTGAAGGCGGCCGCTCGGAGGTTGTGGTAGTCTTGCAAGGCGGACAGAAGACCGAAGTGAGAACAAAGCAGCAAAAACAAAATCTCCAAGAAGTTCCAAGCCGCCTGCTCAGCAGCCGACTCGGAACTCGGGGACTACACCCAGTGGGTGCGCTGACGCGCCCCCACGAGAGAAATCAAGATCAAGAAACAACAAGATGAGAATACTAACCCGGATGGCTGCCCGCGTGGCGAGGAATTCGTCGGTGAACTGCCTCAGCGTCGCGGCTTGACCTTGCTGCCGGATCCGGACGTCTTGTGCAGCGACGTTCACCACCGCTGTCCCTCCGCTCGGCGTCCACCCCGAGGTAGCGCTGGCCGCCTCCGCATCTCGGGCCGACGAGCTGGAGCCCACGGCCGGCTGAGGCTCCGACGCAGCCTTCTGCGGTTCAGCCGCGGCCTTCCCCGCACGCCGGCTTGGCGGAACCCGGACCGCCACCTCAGCCCCCGCGGCCGGCTCGCCCCCCGCCGACTGTGCGGGCGCAGGCTCAGGCTGGCGGCCTTGGGTCGTCCTAGTCGGAGGAGTCGGCCCCGGCGCCTCCCCCAAGATGACGACGTCGTCGCTGCTTCCTCCCAGCCCCGGCTGGGAACCGCTGGCTCCCCCCGGCGAGGGATCCACGTCCCCGGGCGCCATGGTGCGCAGGGGGGTGACCATCAAGGCCTCCCCTGCCGCCGCTTCGGCCTCGGCCTCTGCCTGGGCCTTGGCTGCGGCCTCGGCGAGCACCTTCGCCGCCTCCTCCTCCCGAGCTGCCTGGGCGGCGGCTACCCGACGTGCCTCCGCCTCCCGCGCTTCCTGCTCCTCCCGCGCCTCCCGCGCGTTCCTTTCCGTCGCCTCCAGGAGGGCGGCACGGGGATCTACGCGGCGGGTGGTGCTCCCAGAGCCCCCTGGCGACTCGATGACGGAGCCGGCGTCCGCCCGCTCAAGTGATAGCGGAGCTCTGACCATTGAAAAAGAAGACGAAGACTCAAGAATCATCAAAGGAAAGAAAGAAGGACAGTACGAAGAAAGGGAGAACTTACGCCGACACAGTCTGCGGCTGCTTCACCACTTTGCGGAAACGAGCCGCCTTCGCGGCCACCTCTTCCCGCCTGGTGGCCGCCGCCCCACCCCTGGGCTTCTTCGTCCGGCTACCGAACATGCCCTGGGTGGCGCGACGCTTCTGGCCTCTACCCCGAACAGGCTGCGCGCCGGAGGAGCCCGCGCCGCGTCCGGACGCCGGCTGGTGATGCGGGACAGCTTCGGCTTCGTCCTCGTTCGGCCAGTCCTCGAAGGTAGCGGTGAACCCGGAGCCGCCTGCTTCGCCGCCGGCTTGGCCTCCAGCCGGCTCGGCGGCGTCCTCCATATGGACCGCCCCCAGGTCGGGGTCCTCTTGGTCGTGCTCGGTCCGGTCGGGGACGAAGCGGCGCTCCACGTCCGCTCCGCCGGCCGGCCGAAGCAGAGGATTCTGTCAAAAAGAGCGAGCCGACTGAGTTAGAGTCAGCCCAGAGGAACTCGGCGACAAAGTTGAGAGAGAGAAAGAGAAAAAGAGAAGGGGAGCGCACCGTAGGCGGAGGATTGGCGCGGCTGTATGGCTACTTGCCGAATTGCCATTCGTCGGAAAGCTGACAGTTGGCGAGGTAGTTCACCATGTCGGCGGCGTCGGGCTGCGGCATCTCCTTGGTGCACATCCGGCTCGGATCGAGCTGGCCGCTCATCTGACAGATCAGATGAGGCCGGCTCTAGAGCGGGAGGACCCGGCGCGTGACGAACGCGGCCAGGAGGTCGGGCCCCGTCAGGCCCTCCGACTGGACCATCACCCGCAGGCGGGCGATGGCGGCGTTTCCTCCCTGCGACAGCGTCACCGCCCGGAAGGACCACTGGGGCAGCCTCCCCGCCGGTAGGCCGGCTACGTAAGCCGGCAGGTTGATGTAGTCGCCCCGTGGAGCGATGTTCCGCACGTAGAAGTATGACTTCTGCCACTTCTTCACCGATTGGATCAGCGTGATGACGGGGAAGGGGTTGTCGGCGCCCGATCTCCGCGACGCGATGAAGGCGCCAGTGTGGGCCGGCACGCCCTTGCTGTGCGTACCCAGCTTCGACTGGAAGAACTCCCCCCAGAGCTCGAGGGTGGGGAGGACACCGAGATAGCCCTCGCACAGGGTGACGAAGGCCGACAGCAGCACCACCGCGTTGGGGTGAGGTGGTGCGGCTGGAGCTGATAGAAGTCCAGCCAGGAGCGGAAGAAGGCGCTCACTGGCAGGCCGAAGCCGCGCAGGAAGTGCGAGCGGAAGACCACCCGCTCGCCATCCCGCGGCGCCGGCCTGATTTCCTTCTCCGGCGCGAGGCGGACCTCCACTTTGTCCGCGCTGGGCAGACGCCAGGTGTCGAGGAGGAAGTCGATGTGGTCGTTGTGGACGATGGAGCCATCCCAATCCCCGCCAAGCTGCTCTACGTGGGGAGGCATAGCGGAAGCTAGCACGGCGGCGGAGGAGCGTGCGGAGGAAGAGCGCGGCGGCGAGGCGCTGTCGCGAGAACGAGCAAGGCCAGAAGACGGTGGAAGTAGGAGGAGCGTGCGAGGGCCTGCCGCCCTCCACCTCCCCCTACTTATAGCCTCACGCGGCCGAAGAGGCCGGACGTGGGGGGGAGACGTGGGATTAACTGCGCCCACTCCCCCCACGTCTCGCGTTTATTACGCATAAGTGCGAGCCGAAACTGCCGCACGGAACGTGCGGGCGGTTTCGGGATGCAAAGGATCCGCGCCTGGGCCGGGGCGCGGACGTGGCGGGCCCCCTCTCTGAGGCGACGTCCCGTCACGCGCGTGGGCTGGCAGGCTTTCCGGCCACGTGGCGCGCCAACGGCCCGAGGCCGTCCCGCGACCCGGTGCGCGTCCCTGCGGGTTCCCGCCCCCCGACTCCAGAAGAATTCGACTAAGGCGGCGCGCCTGATCGAGGCCGGCTCCTAGCTGCCGGCTCGTCACGATAGGAAGCTGATCGAGCTTCTTGAACCCCACTCCACCTCGAAGCTCAACCAGCTTCGGGGACTACTGTCGGGGCAAATGGCCACGGGTAGCCTAACCGACTACCCCTGGCTCTTCAGAAAATTTATCAGGCCTTTGGGCCTTCAAGCACTCCAAGCATTTGGGCCGCCTTCCCTGGCCGGCTACCACTAAAGCCGACTCCCGGAAGACGACCCAGCCTCACCGACTCCAAGAAGCCGGCCAAGAAGGACGCCGACTCCTAGAAGCCGGCCAAGATCGCAACCACTCCTACATAACGACGACCTGACGGGGCATGGCCACAGTACGGCCCACGACCCCCGAAGCCCGAGGCGGGCATGGCTACAGGAGGCCGTACGGGGGGGATGTCTCCCGTGCGGCCCGGCACTGTAGCCACGCCAGCTACGACGTCATCCACGACCCCCTCCTGTACGGCCCAAGGACTGCGGGCCCTTCAGCCAGAGAGAGGCGTGAAGGCGGCCCGGCTCTTCCTAGTCGGCCAAGAATACAGCCAGCCTCCAGAAGCCGGCCACTCCCTTCCTCGAAGCAGGAGCCCCATTAAGGAGACAAGACGAGGTGAGGCTACAGTGATAGCCCCCGAGGCGGCCCACTGTAGCCACGCTCACCTCGACAAAGCCCTCATCATCAGAGGCGCGGCTACAGTAAGCAGCCGCCGACAAAACCCTAGGCGGTGGGACCGGCCTGTCGACCAAGTAGCCGGCAGCCGGCGGGACCCACCAGCCGGCGGAGAAGCCGGCGAGAGTAGACACTGACGGCTGGGACCAAATCCCAGTCGGATTACCATTGTACCCCCGGGGGGTAGGCCTATATAAACCCCCCGGAGCACCCATGCAAAGGGTTCGCACCTCTGCATGTTTGGCATCCAAGCATAGCACACACACACACACCATAGACAGAGAGAAGCAAGAGCTAGCCTTGTTCTTCTTCTCCCTTGATCCCAACAGCTCTAGGAGCGATTGTAGCTACCCTTTATCGATCTAGTGATCATGCGGAGACCCCGCAGAGCAGGACTAGGGGTGTTATCTCCTCGGAGAGCCCCGAACCTGGGTAAGATCCGCCGGCGTGCATGTCTTCGCCTCATCCCGTTTCCAGGCACCGGCGACGTTTTATTGGCTCCCACAATGATAAGCCATCCCTTGGCATATGTCGCACCAACCACCCGACAATCATGATGGATGATGTGTTTATCTACCATGCGCATACATTCTTTCTTTTGTTATGTGCATGTGTAGGATACTTGAACTTTGTGTCGACTTCCACGTCACGTGAGTTGACAATCCGAGCTCTTGAGAGCGAACCACCTTCTACCACGACAATTCTACATCGCACTTGCTTATGTTTTGGCATCGTGAAGAATGCACAAGGACACGCCTTCAAGGTGACATCTTTCTTGAGCATGGATATTGTGGATCATACTACTTGTGTTGCTTGCACCATGAGACTTATTGTTCATCTTGGACCACTTGATTGCACACCTATTAGAGATCTTGCTTCGACTTGTCATTTCCACCGTTCCATGCATCATGATATATATGCCTTGTGTGTTGCATCCAATTCTTGGATTACTTGCTCCTCTCATATGTTTGGTTGCAACAATGTCATTTCTTCACATATTCCATGTCCCATTGCTTGTCACATGATCGACTTGATTGCCTCACACATGACGAACAATTACTCTTTCCATTGTGTTGAGTGCCACACGATATTCACTACACCCCATGCACATTATGCTTGGATTGTCTTGCACTTGACCCATGTGTTTAGACACTTCATTTTATTTGGTGTTGTGAATGCTTCTTATGCCTACCATAGACCTTTCATTGAGCAAATTGTGAATGCTTGCTATGAACTTGAGGTAGATGCTTAATATCTTGACACACATATTTGCATCACTACCTCAAAATTGCATACTTGTCCCCATGATTTCTTTGCTTATGCTCGATTGATATGCTTACATCCCATGTCACACCATATGCTTTGCATGATGACGACACTTGTTTGGTGAATCACCTCTTGAATGCTTGGTTTTGTGCTAACGCTAACCACATTTGTTTTTCCAAGTGTTTGTTGTCCTTACTCCTTTCGAAGGAATCACAAGATGGTGCGACATTGGAGAATGCCCATTTCGAGCTTTAAGATGACAAGTACTTGGTGAACGTCCACTTCTACACAGCGAAGCCATCTCTTTCCCATGGTGATTTGGTTTTTGATCCGAGTTCGGATCTTTCCCAAGGAGGGGAGATGATGCGGAGCATCCTATGGACATCACCATGTCAAGAGTCCGTTCGGCGAGTAACACGTGCGACATCTACTTCACATACACAAAGGTGAATCATCTCCTTTACACGTGCTCACTTGACCCCTTCTAGGATGGTCTACTACTTGACACTCCACTCATGTGCATGCATAGGTATATTCGGAACACTACGAACGACGAGGAGGAGTGCAAGCGCCAAGGAACAACTACACCATCCGCGAGGGAAGCCTGGAAGAGACGACAGAAGAACACGGAGCTGCTGAAGCTACAGCGGCCGGACATCCGGCGCCTGTGCAGCCGCCCAACAGCTGCACCAACAGAAGGCCGAACAAGCTTCAGCGGCCGGACATCCGGCACCAGCCTCGGACATCAGGCGCCTCGCCAAAGCCCGGACATCCGGCCTCTCCCCCGAAAATCCGGCATCGACGATAGAACGCACCAAAAGTGTGGCCACTTCAGCCCGGACATCCGGCCCGAGCCCCGGACATCCGGCGCCTCCCGAAGCCCCGGACATCCGGCCCCCAGCCCGGACATCCGGCACCTACGCGTGCACAACCGGGCCAGAGGCCCATGTATCCCCCTCTCACTTACCCCTTCATGGACTAGCCTATATATGCTCCTCCCCCTTCCTCTAGTTAGGGTTAGCAAAGGATTAGCTCATTTGAGATAGAGCTTTGCTCATCCATACGGATCTACTCCACGTGAGAGACCGCGTCCCCTCTACGGAGAAGATCCCCCTTGGATGCAAGACCCCCTCTTGGGTGGCTCCCTTCAAGACCTCCTCATGGAGATGAACCTTACCTTGTATCTTTCCCTTTGTTTTTCATGTACCTTGTGGATCTTGTGTGTTTGATTGTCTAGTGGATGTGTGATTGGACTTGTTCTTGAGTGTTTCCCCTTGTGATCTCTCTCCGTTCTTCCCCGTGTTCTTCGTGTTCTTCGCGGGATCCGCTCCTTTCGTGAAAGATCGGCCGTATAGGGTTCCACCCTACATCAGAAGCTTCACCCAGACTCTGGGCACAGTGAAGGTCTTGGCACTAGAATATGTCGGCCCCAACCTAGACCAAGTTGTTATTTGCCAAAGATGCTTTCCATGCCTGAAGAAGTTGTATATCGAGGTGATGTTCCTTTCCTGTTAAATGTTAACCATAAGGGAGTTCAATTTTTTGCACCTTTTCCCAAGTTTACAATGACAATGTACTATGATTTTTGAAGGAATTTTGGAGGATGTTAGGACATACACCCCCACCCCATATTGGTTGCTTCATTCATATGGTTACAATCGTCCATAAGAATTTCTCCTTTGGATTCATCTGTACTAGTTTTCTTAGGGAATTTTTCATCCAATCCAATCTCTTGTGAAGAAGGCTACAAGTTTCTAGATTGTAATCAAATGCCCATGTTAATCATGCCAGATCGAAGATGGCACGTTGGTGCATTTTACAAATCCGGCAAACTAAATGGGCGTGTAGCAGTGTTCAAAACTGCATGTAGGCACTAACACGTTCTCTTCTTTTGTAGATAATAATAGGCCCAGAGGTGAATAATGTTTATAATGACAATCACATCGAATGTCTGGATCTGCATCTCTCAAATATTACTTTGAACTCCTACCGAGGGACCTTATCGGAGATTACACTCGCCAGGTTCTTTCTTGCCAGCGCAAAGGTGCTGAGGGTACTGAGGTTGAACACGCATTTAATTAGGAAAGATGAATGGTATGATTATCAGAGCCGGCAAGTACTGCGGAATGGAAGAGCCTCCAAAAATGCTAAACTTCGTATTGGAAGAGCATACGGCAAAGCAATTGGAAGTACTGTGTCAAACCCAAACATGACTTGTCGGCGGATGATTCCTTTGCAGAAATGACGATGCTTGCAATGTTTGAATTTGGGCGTTGTAATCTTTGAATTTGAACCTTGCAATATTTATGGCATTTGTTATATTGAACCGTTTATGTTCTCTTGTCTCAACGCAAACAGTTCATCCGAGTGAACCGCATGTCGTATATCGCACACACCTTGATCTGGTTGACCGCTTCTTTTGTGTTGCCTAATCACAAATAGTTCATCCGAGTGAACTGTATGTTGTACATTAGACACACCATGATCTGGCTGGCCGTTTCTTTTGTGTTGCCTAATCACAAATAGTTCATCCGAGTGAACCGTATGACGTACATCGCACACAACTTCATATGGCTGCCCGTTTCTTTTTTCCTCCTCATCGAAAACGGTTAATTGAACTGAACCATATGCCCTGCATCGCACACGCAACTAAAATCTGAACCGTGTTTGATGCATCCTCCATTGCAAATGTTTTGCACCTTTTTTGACGGTTTTTTACACCACCATTTGCGATTATGGCATCGCACACAGTTTCGTCGAAGGGTCTCTGATCGTAGTGTCGCGTTAGCAGCATCCTGCAGTAGTGGTGGTCTGAGATCGCCTCTGCCTCTCATGTAACGACACTAATGGGTACTTCTGTTCCCATTCCACACTAGCAAACACCCTATCCAACTTCTCATATGTTGGAGTGGGCAATGTATTGGCCTATGTATATTATCTACCTGTGAGCTCAATTTATCTCAAACTAAGACTCTCAATGGTCATGTTAAACTTCATAGACCAATGTCCATAAAAGTTGTTGTTCTTTTCATCTCTCCTCCGAATTATGTTAAAATCCCCTCCAACTAGAATTGGAAGGGTCTCATTCCCACAAATCCACGCCAAGTCGGCTAAAAAATCTGGTATAAGTTCGGGTTGTGCTGACCCATATACAACTACGAGAGACCATCGGAAACCATCCAATTTCAATCGCACCTGAAACTTGACCGCAAAGTCCCCCCGAACCACATTAATTACCTCCAGTGTTTCACACCGAACTCCTAGCAATATCCCACCTGATCTTCCTCTAGGAGGTAAACAGTGCCAATCAAAATCAATTCCTCCGGATAAAGTTCCAAGGAATCGTGAGGTGAAATTCTCCCGCCCTGTTTCTAATAGAGCAATGAAATCTAATTTCTGCTCTATCGTTGTCTCTGCCAAGAACCTTCTTTTAGCCAAGTCAGCTAGACCTCTGCTATTCCAAAAGATTCCTTTCATAGATCATCACGAATTTTTTTCTTAAGCTTAACCCTAGCACTTCTACGAACCGCCAAAGTAGGGTATACTTTCCGTTTCCAGGGTCTCTTGGGCTTCTCCCCCTCCCCCGTTCGGGAAAGTATGACCGGCAGAACACGAGACATTACCCTCCATCATTAGAGGCTCTACAATGTCCGCAGTCTCCGACCCCCCTCATCTTCGGCCTCCGCATTAGGCAAGAGAGTATTACAACTGTTTTCAAGAGCAGCCATTCCTAAAATTTTCATTTCATCGTCATTCATAGGTCTGACTGCTACTAGATTCTGAATTATTTCAGAAGCCCACTCCGCTTCTAAATCTAAAAGATCATTTATAGATTTTGCTATCTCCTTCTCATTCGAACCCAAAGATATACCTAAGTCGTTTGCCTTATCGATAATTTCATGATCGGTGAAATGCAAAATTGAACAACTCTTATCGAAAGACATACCTGTAGTTGCCTTGACATCTCGAAGCTTGGCCGCCCTCATGGCGCACCCTAACTGCAGGTCATCCGCATCTGGTTGTCCCTAGATCCGGTTGCTGACACGCCTGCCAGCCGTCACCGGATCCATGATCACACAAAAGCGATAAGCTCCTCCGTAGTCCTCTCCTGAGGCGTCTGCTCCCCACTCCCACGCCCATCCCTTGTTGCCGGTGATGATGGGTGGGGCGCGGTCGAGCGGGAACCGCCAACAGTAGCAATGGGAGAGCGAGACCGTGGAGCCACCTGCTCGACAGTCCCACTCCCCTCCAGCCCCACAACACTGTGTGGACTCGACACAGGAGAAAGGGAGCTGTGGGCCCCTAGCCCGTGCCCCTGTCCGTGCTGCCCGGAGCTGTCCCGCGGTGAGAGAGAGCTGCGGGCCTCCAACCCGCGCCCCTCCCCAAGGTGGCTCGGGATCGCCGGAGGTGAGAGGGCGCCGCGGGCCTCCTGCCCGCGCCCCTCCCCAAGGTAGCTCAAGACCATCGCGGGTGAAAGGGCACTGCGGGCCTCCTGCCAAAGACCCCCCCCCCCACACACGCGATCGGCAATCCAATGCCCTCCGTACCAGCAGCCATGAAGGTCATAGGAGTGCTCCTCCCCACTCTGCCCGGGCTGGCGCCAGAAGGTGAGGACCATGCCGCACGGTCGACCGGTGTCGGATTTCAGGTTCCGGCAAAACCCTTGAGGTTCGAACACTGGGGTGCGCACGAAGATCTCTCCTCCCCCTAGCTCATACCCTCTCCGCGATCTCAAGGCTCAGCGCGTCGAACTCGCAGAACAAAGGGACACAAGATTTATACTGGTTTGGGCCACCGATGTGGTGTAATACCCTACTCAAGTGTGGTGTGGTGGATTGCCTCTTGGGCTGAGGATGAACAAGTACAAGGGAAGAACAGCCTCCTGACGAGAGGTGTTCTTGAGCTCGGTGAGCTTGTGTGGTGGCCTTGGTGGAATGGGTCTAGTCCAAGATCAGATACTCACTATGGTGGTGGCTAATCCTATATATAGAGGCTCGGGTCCTCTTCCCAAATATTTAGGCGGGAAGGGATCCCACAACGGCCAAATTTGAAGGGGGACAACTAGTACAAGTTATCCTCACTAAAGGTGGTCTTCGCTTGCCAAAGGCTCTAGTGGTGACGCCGTCTTGGGCTCCACGGTGACCTCCGTCCTGCCGTCCTGCTGGTCTTGGTCTCGTTGCATCGATATGGAAACCTTTGCCTGATGCCTCGGGACTCCTCGCCTGTGCTTGCCTCTTCAGCACCAAAGAGGAAATGAGGACACTGCACGCGCTGGCGCCCGCCTGGCCTTGGTCGTCATGGCTTGCGTCACAGGAACCTCGCGAGGTGCCCCTCGCCTTGATCTCTCCGCTCCACGCGAGCCAGCCTAGTGAGGCTGCCCCCGAGGAGGTCTTGCATCGTCCGCCTTGCGAGGTTTGGCCCCTCGCGAGGGTCTTGAGCGTTTACTGGTGAAGATGGGCCATACAGGGTCGCTAGTGGAGCCACGCCGTGGGCCGCAGGCAAGCAAGTCTGGGGACCCCCGTTCCCAGGACGCCGACGGTAGCCCCCGGGCCCAAGGCACGCTCGGGCTTGGCTTCGAGGCGAAGCCAAGGGGCAAGTGCGGAGCGCCGCGGGCCCCAACAGCCTGCGGCCTTGGTTGGCGCATAGCGATTAATTGGACATGGGCGTCTCCGCTTCCCCACGCTGCCTCGGCAACTGCCCGACTGACAAAAGACTGGCGTGGGCTGTATTTGCCTTCATTGCCCTCCTTCGTCTTGCTTCAGATCCCCTTTCTTGCCTTTCGCTTCCAGAGACTCCGGATCCACCCAGTTCCTCCTTCGAGCTTGTCGTCGATGGCGCCCAAGAAAGCTCAGGCTACTCCTCCGCCATCCTGGTATGAGCCCGCGCTCGACGCGCCGAGCGTGTCGGAGAAGAACCTTGTCGCCGTGCTCCTGATGACGGCGGAGGGTGACGAGAAGAGGAAGATTGCACTCCAGGCTGGCTCTGCTGAGCCGGAGGCCTCGAACAGCACCTTCTACCCGTTCTTCATGAGCAGCGTTGTTGCCGGGTTGGTTCCACCCTTCTCCGACTTCTTCTACTCCGTCCTTAGCCACTACAAGATCCACGCCCTCCATCTTCATCCCAACTCCATCCTCCTCCTGTCGATTTTCGCCATCTATTGCGAGGCGTACGTTGGAGTGATGCCATCCGTGGCGCTGCTGCGCCACTTCTTCTTCCTCCGGCTCAAGGAGGGCCCCTGCTCAGGGTGCATTGGCTTCGTCGCAGCTAACAGGACCAATGCCATCTCGAAGGCTAGGAAGAAGGCCGAGGGCTTCAGGAGCAAGTGGGTCCTGATGGACGCCTAGTGTTCCCACCCCGGCTGGTGCTGTCGACGGGGATGCCCGTGTCCTAGGAGGGGTGGCTTCACGCGAAGCTCACCGACCCTCGGGAAGCGCCAGTGTTGGAGAGGATGACCGTCGACCTGAGGCCTGGCGATTCGAAGGAGGCGAAGCTGACGGGGCCCATGATCGTTAAGGAGTTCATGGCACAGCGCGTGGCTCCCCATCAGTCGCGCCCGCGCCCCTTGTGGAAGCTTGGAGACGAAGGGGACGACCTCCGCCTATGTCCGGAGGCCCTTTCCATCGACGAGTTGTGCTCGGCCCTCTGTTCCTTCGTCGGGGACGACCAAGGGTACCCATCGGACTCCTTCGTCCCCTTGTTCCGCCGCTTAGACGGGGCGGTGGCCGCCGCCTCCATGCCCATCTTCGACGGGCACGGGCTCGTGCCGCCTGCGCCCACAGACGTCCCAGTGGCGACGACTCCGGTGGACATGTCTTCTGGTGAGTCCCGTGAGAAGGAAGAGGAGGAGGAGGAGGAGCGCGACTCAGAGGCGACCTGCGAAGGGGCAGGGAGACCTTCCCTTTGCGCAAGGCCGACCTCCTCTACACCCTGCCTGATGATGATGATGAGGTCGATGCCTCCTTGGAAAGGGGGGAGCTGCGTATTGCAGGGGGCTCCTCGAGGTCCAAGGTCAGTCCCCGGAGGAGGTCACCGGTCGAGATTCCGACGAGAGGAGGATTGGCACTGGTCTCCCGAGATGACGCCCCTGTTCTGACGTTGCCTGAAGCTGCTTCCAACTTGCCTGCTACCCCCTCTTTTGTGCCTGGAGCCCTTGCGCCCGCGCCTCGGGCTGCGAGGCTCTCAAGCTTCAAGCTCAGGAAGCAGAGGGACTACGCCGTAGTGGACCAGTAAGTATTCTTGTCTTGCCTTGTTCCTGCTTCTGCTCCTGATTCTTGGCGCTTTCCGTTGCTTGACTAGGCCGACACCCGCGGCGAAGAGGAGGAAGGAGGATACGGTGGTACTGCTTGGGAACAAATCGCCTGCAGCGGCCGCACCCTCCTCCGCAGGGAAGGGCAGTAGCGGTGCTCGCGCTTCCCCGGCCCGATCGTCCTCACAAAACTTGGGGGAGCGTCCTCTGGAGGAGGCAGCCCCCATGGCCCCGATGGCACCAGAGGCGCCGGCGTCCGGCTCGGCTGCTGAGGTCCCCAAAGCTCAGGAGCCCTCAGTCTCCCAGGCCATCGTGACAATGCTGCCTCTTCCTTCCTCCGCAGCTCTGCTGACCACGGACCCTTCCGCCTCCCCCGACATCCTAGAGCGTGCTCTCACTGCACTGACCTTGCTGCGGGAGGATCTTCAAGGCACCGACCGTCCCCTGGTGGCCGGGCGCCTGGAGCTGATCTCCGGCTGGCTCCACTCCGATGTGGCCATCTAGGCGGCGCTGACCCAGGCTACGGTGGACTCCGAGAAGGACAAGCAGGCCATCGCCCAAGCCATGGCTGCCCGCGATGCGGCGCTGAAGGATGCGGAGCCGCCCAAGATCGCTGCCAGTTGCTGGAGGCCGAACTGAAGACCATGCGCAGCGAGCGTGCGGACGAAGCTCGGGGCCGCAGGGCGGAGGAGGAGAAGATGAAGGCCCGAGAGGACGCCGTCAGGGATCGCGACGCCGAGCTAGGGCAGTTGGCGGAGGCGCAGGCTGCGGAGCACAGCCGGCTGGAGAAGCTGGAGCAGAAGGTGGAGGCAGAGAAGGCCGAGCTGGAAGCCAAGGCGCGGGTCCTGGATGAAGACCGCGTAGCCTTCAAGTCCCTCGAGGAGAGGTCTCACGCGGCGCTGCGATCACTCTACAAGAAGGGCTTGAAGGAGCCGTTGGCTAGCAAGGGCCCCACCCAGCTGCTTCCTTACCTGGTCGAGGCGCTTGAGGAAGTCGTGAGCGGTATCGGACCCTTGGCGGAGGGAGAAGCCTGCATTCTTTCCTCAGCCGCGTTGACGCGCGTCTTCAGCCACCTCCATCTTCGTGATCCTGCTGCCCACCTTGACGAGCTGCTGGAGCCTGTGGACGCCGAGCACTACGCAGCTGCTGCCGAAGCCGTGAAGGGTCAGGTGAAGGCCCTGCTGAAGAGGTTCCGCGCATTCGATCCCGCGCCCTCAACTGGCGGTGCCGCTGATCTTGCGACTCCGGCGGGTGGTGCAGGTGAGGGCGACGCCGCTATGGAAGAAGCATCCCTTGCGGGCGACGGTTGCATCCGGGGATGACGAGATGACTTGCTGGCGGCTCCTTTCCTGTTTAGCTTCTGCAATATGTACCATGCCTCGTGGAGGCGTTTAAACTTGCGTTTGGTATCGGGAGAACAATATGTCTTGTAATATTTGCTTGAGATTTTGCGATTTCCTTCCCATTTGCTTTACGTTCTACGTCGGCAGGGCCCGACCCCGCGCGTACCTCAGCCGTCGTTGGGTCGTCCGGATCACCAGGACGAGACCAAGGGGTGAGGAGTTACGTGGCCAGTTAGGCTCCTGAGTCGCGATGCTCAGGAGTCCCCCTTGACGCGCAAACAGCTTACAGAAAGGAGACGCAGGAATAGGTCTAGTGTTCTACGTCGGCAGGGCCCGGCCCCGCGCATACCTCAGCCGCCGTTGGGTCGTCCGGATCACCAGGACGAGACCAAGGGGTGAGGGGCTACGTGGCCAGTTAGGCTTCTGAATCGCGATGCTCAGGAGTCCCCCTTGACGCTCAAACGACCTTCATACCTTTTCCCTCGCCGAGGCTCCGCTCGGGAGGGCGCGCGACGACCAGGCCCGAGGGACCTGGCGGGGTGGCGTACGCTTGGGCGTGACCCGAGCGTAGCCCCCGTGCCCAGCCCCTTCGTGCGACTCTCCCGAGGGGAGGTGTTGCGATGAGGCCAGACACTGAGCTCAAGGGCTCCCTGAGGTTGATACGGCCATGGGGCCCCCTCAGTTGTTTATCACCAGCGCGGAGCATAGCGCTTCCGCACTTGCACGGGCATAACTGCTCCTCGGCCGTGTCGACTGCCAGCGCGGAGCATGGTGCTTCCACTGGTGCGTGGGTGAGGGCTCCCTCTGAGTGGAGCCCCCGGGGCGTGTACAGCCCCGCCCTGACATGTGGCTTGCACGGCAGGGCTAGACGAGGTGTGTCTGAGCACTCGTGAGCCAGTGCGGGACTCACGAGGCCCTACCTCAAGGAGGGTTGCGCCTGGTCTTGGTTCTTGTTGGCTGTGGTGGTCCTGCAAGATGGTTAGGCAACCCGCGCCGAATGAATCTCCTGAGGTTATCGCATGAGAAGGCCAAGCAATAACGACCCCAGGAGGTGATGTGAACGGGACCGGCCCGCCAGACAGAGCTCAGCCGTTGGATTTATCGATGCTGCTGGGACGGGCCCGAGCACAGACGTCGTGCCTAACCTTCTTACGCGAAGGATCCTGAAGAAATACGCTCGGCGCGCGGCTCCCGTGGTGGGTGGTAATCAGGAAGGTAATAACCATAGACATCTTATGCATGGAAAGCGAACTAGTTCAGGTAAATGCAAGAACATACATGCCACTGGGTCGGACCCGAGCGGCCTGGGGATGATGCAGCCCGAGGGGCGCCCCCAGCAGAGTAAGCTAAAGATGCAATAGGATACATGTCGCAGGGGAAGGCCCGTGCGACCTGGGAATGATGCAGCCCGGGGGGCGCTCCCAGCTAAATAAACTTGGAAAACGTCACCTGGTTCTGTTGCCGAAGGGATGCTGAGGTAGCTGAAGATGCGTGGCGAAGGGGTTGCACCTCATGAGCCACCGGGGCCCTGAGCCTCGGGAGGCTCCGGGGGTCCAGTCGGTTCCTTGAGGACCGTCTCCATCTCCACCAGGACCGCATGATGCCTGGCCTCCTGAGCCGCCAAGGTGCTCCGTAGGTTGCGCTGGAAGGCCGCCGCCATGCTCGGCAGGCTGAATGGCATGCGAACACAGTTGTGGGGTGGACCCTCACACCGCCCAACGCGTGAAGGCCAGAAGAGCTCCTGAGATGCAGCCCTGTTGAGTCCTGGGATATCGATGCAGACGCGCAGCCCGCATCCTCACCAGGATGGGGAGCTATGTCAGGTGGGAGGCGGTCGCCGTGAATGGCTCTTGCTTCTTGTAGCTCCTTAGTGGTCTTGGTGATGAACTCCTGAGCGCCGGGCGCTCCTTGCCCAATGCCCTCTTGAGGGAAACGTGCCGCGAAGCACGCCTCCACATGGTGCCCGAGCGCCTCCCTCGTGATGTTGGCTAGGTCTGAGGCCCTCCAGAAGAGAGCCCCCGAGCCCTGCCCGAGGAGGGCGCCGGGCGCGCCTTCCTATGCGAGGGAGGGAGGTGCCCCCGGTGCGGGCGCTGATCCTGGTGTGGCACCGGTAGAGGTGCCGCTCCCCTGAGGTCCTGTGCGGAGTAGCTGCTTCTTTTTCTTGGGGATGGCCTCAGGAGGGTACTGCACGCCATCGTTGTCGGGGTCTTCGATTGCTGCGGCTTGGAAAGCACGCTTGAGGGAGCACACCGCATCTCTTTCTTCGCAGGGGACTGTGATGATCCCGCCACTTCCTGGTATCTTGAGGACGTTATAGCCGTGGTGGGTCACTGCCATGAACTTGGCCAAGGCTGGGTACCCGAGGATGGCGTTGTACGGCAAACGGATGTGAGCAACGTCGAAGTCGATGAGCTTGGTGCGGTAGTTGTCTCGCTGGCCGAAGGTGACAGGGAGGCGGACGTGCCCTATCGGGGTGGTGGAGCCGTCGGTCACTCCTGAGAAGGGCTTGGTAGGCTGTAGCTGACCGTATGGCACTTGGAGACTGTCGAATGTCTTGACGGACAGGACGTTAAGCCCTGCGCCACCGTCGATGAGGGTCTTGGTGACTTGCACGTTGCTGATGACGGGTGAGCACAGCATCGGGAGGGCACCGGCGGTCGATGCACACTTGAGCTGGTCCGCCGAGCTGAAAGTGATGGCGTACTTGGACCACCTGAGCGGGCGCGTGGCCTCGAGCCTGGGAAGGGCTGCATTCACCTCGCGAGAGAACTGCTTGAAGATGCGCTGGGATGCTGGGGCCTGAGCTCCGCCCAAGATGCAGGCGATGGCGCGCGGTTCCTGGAAGCCCCCAGCCCCCTCGTGCTGATGGTGGTCGTCGTTCCTCCTTGGTTGCGGCGGCAGCGGAGGAAGACCAGCGTTGCCCTGAGGGCGGTCCTCACGAGGTTGATCCCTCCAGGCGCCCTCACGAGGCTGGTCTTGCCAGCGGTCCTCGCGAGGCCGGTCGCGCCACTCCTCGCAGGGGCCGCGATCGTCCCAGCGTCCACCGCCTCATCCTCCTCCTCGGCCCTAGCCCCGGTCATTGCGCTCGGGGCGTCGACCGAAGTGTCCATCTCGAATGGCCCTGAGCTCTTGACAGTCGTTGGTGTTGTGGTTGTGCACGTTGTGGAAGGCGCAGAACGGTCGGCTGCTCTTGGACGACTCGGGGTGGTCCCGGCCGCGCTTCGTGTCCGGCTCCGCCGCGAGCATGGCTACCCCCTTGCGCTTCACGTCCTTGGCCTTGGCTTTCTTCTCTTCTGGGTCGATAACTAGGAGCTCGAGGAGGGAAAGGCGCCCCTTCTCAGCCCTTGCGCACTTGGTCGCCATGTTGAACAGCTCCAGAGCCGTGCACAGTTCTTCGTGGATGGCGAGCTCCTCCTTCATCATGACGTCGCGGACGCCATCAGAAAACGCAGAAATGATGGCCTCATCTGTCACCTTGGGGATCTTGAGACGAACGTTGTTGAAGCACTGGATGTACTTTTGCAGAGTCTCACCTGGCTGCTGCTTGATGCAGCGTAGGTCACCCGCGGCCGGGGGGCGCTCGCGAGTGCCCAGGAAGTTGGCGATGAAGCGGTCGCGCATCTGATCCCAGGAGGAGATCAAGCCAGGGGGCAGGTTCAGGAGCCACGAGCAAGCTCCATCCTTGAGTGCCATGGGGAACCAGTTCGCCATGACTTTCTCGTCGCCGTTGGCCGCCTCGATGCTCAGCTCGTAGAGTTGCAAGAACTCCGCAGGGTCGGGGGTGCCGTCGTAGCGAGGAGGCAGGTCCGGCTTGAACTTGCACGGCCAGACGACGCTACGTAGCTCCGGGGTGAAGGTGCGGCAGCCTGCTATGGCCACCGGGGCCCTTTGCAGAGGCGAAGCCTGCCCTTGATGTCCGCGCACCCCACCGCAGGCGGCGCGTGATCCTGTCGCGGTGGCGTTGGGAGCGTGGGAGCCTTCTCTTGCGGCCGGGGAACCTCTTGGCAGCTTCCTTCTTCTCGCGCGGGCGCCCGACGCGGTGGTGAAGGAAATATGCCCTAGAGGCAATAATAAAGTTATTATTTATTTCCTTTTATCATGATAAATGTTTATTATTCATGCTAGAATTGTATTAACCGGAAACATGATACATGTGTGAATACATAGACAAACAGAGTGTCACTAGTATGCCTCTACTTGACTAGCTCGTTGATCAAAGATGGTTATGTTTCCTAGCCATAGACATGAGTTGTCATTTGATTAACGGGATCACATCATTAGGAGAATGATGTGATTGACTTGACCCATTCCGTTAGCTTAGCACTTGATCGTTTAGTATTCTGCTATTGCTTTCTTCATGACTTATACATGTTCCTATGACTATGAGATTATGCAACTCCCGTTTACCGGAGGAACACTTTGTGTGCTACCAAACGTCACAACGTAACTGGCTGATTATAAAGGTGCTCTACAGGTGTCTCCGAAGGTACTTGTTGGGTTGGCGTATTTCGAGTTTACGATTTGTCACTTCGATTGTCGGAGAGGTATCTCTGGGCCCTCTCGGTAATGCACATCACTTAAGCATTGCAACTAATGAGTTTGTTGCGGGATGATGTATTACGGAACGAGTAAAGAGACTTGCCGGTAACGAGATTGAACTAGGTATTGAGATACCGACGATCGAATCTCGGGCAAGTAACATACCGATGACAAAGGGAACAACGTATGTTGTTATGCGGTCTGACCGATAAAGATCTTCGTGGAATATGTGGGAGCCAATATGAGCATCCAGGTTCCGCTATTGGTTATTGACCGGAGACGTGTCTCGGTCATGTCTACATAGTTCTCGAACCCGTAGGGTCCGCACGCTTAAAGTTCGATGACGGTTATATTATGAGTTTATGTGTTTTGATGTACCGAAGGTAGTTCGGAGTCCCGGATGAGATCGGGGACATGACGAGGAGTCTCGAAATGGCCGAGATGTAAAGATCGATATATTGGACGACTATATTCGGACTTCGGAAAGGTTTCGGGTGATTCGGGTATTTATCGGAGTACCGGAGAGTTACGGGAATTCGCCGGGGAGAAGTATTGGGCCTTATTGGGCCATACGGGAATAGAGGAGAGAGGCCAAAAGGAAGGAGGCGCGCACCCCCCCTCTGGTCCGAATTGGACAAGGGGTGTAGCCCCCTTTTCCTTCTCCCTCTCCCCCTCTTTCCTTCTCTCCTGCTCCAACAAGGAAAGGGGGAGTCCTACTCCCGGTGGGAGTAGGACTCCCCCCTTGGCGCGCCCTCCTCCTTGGCCGGCCGCCTCCCCCCTTGCTCCTTTATATACGGGGGCAGGGGGCACCCCATAGACACAACAATTGATCATTGATCTCTTAGCCGTGTGCGGTGCCCCCCTCCACCATATTCCACCTCCATAATATCGTAGCGGTGCTTAGGCGAAGCTCTGCGTCGGTAGAACATCATCACCGTCACCACGCCGTCGTGCTGACGGAACTCTCCCTCAAAGCTCGGCTGGATCGGAGTTCGAGGGACGTCATCGAGCTGAACGTGTGCTGAACTCGGAGGTGCCGTACGTTCGGTACTTGGATCGGTCGGATCGTGAAGACGTACGGCTACATCAACCGCGTTGTGATAACGCTTCCGATTTTGGTCTACGAGGGTACATGGACAACACTCTCCCCTCTCGTTGCTACGCATCACCATGATCTTGAGTGTGCATAGGAATTTTTTTGAAATTACTACGTTCCCCAACAGTGGCATCCGAGCCAGGTTTTATGCGTTGATGTTATAAGCACGAGTGGAACACAAGTGAGTTGTGGGCAATATAAGTCATACAGCTTACCAGCATGTCATACTTTGGTTCGGCGGTATTGTTGGATGAAGCGGCCCGGACCGACATTACGCGTACGCTTACGCGAGACTGGTTCTTCCGACGTGCTTTGCACAAAGGTGGCTGGCGGGTGTCAGTTTCTCCAACTTTAGTTGAACCGAGTGTGGCTACGCCCGGTCCTTGCGAAGGTTAAAATATCACCAACTTGACAAACTATCGTTGTGGCTTTGATGCGTAGGTAAGAACGGTTCTTGCTAAGCCCAGTAGCAGCCACGTAAAACTTGCAACAACAAAGTAGAGGACGTCTAACTTGTTTTTGCAGGGCATGTTGTGATGTGATATGGTCAAGACATGATGCTAAATTTTATTGTATGAGATGATCATGTTTTGTAACTGAGTTATCGGCAACTGGCAGGAGCCATATGGTTGTCGCTTTATTGTATGCAATGCAATCGCCCTGTAATGCTTTACTTCATCACTAAGCGGTAGCGATAGTCGTAGAAGCATAAGATTGGCGAGACGACAACGATGCTATGATGGAGATCAAGGTGTCGCGCCGGTGACGATGGTGATCATGATGGTGCTTCGGAGATGGAGATCACAAGCACAAGATGATGATGGCCATATCATATCACTTATATTGATTGCATGTGATGTTTATCTTTTATGCATCTTATCTTGCTTTGATTGACGGTAGCATTATAAGATGATCCCTCACTAAATTATCAAAGTATAAGTGTTCTCCCTGAGTATGCACCGTTGCGAAAGTTCTTCGTGCTGAGACACCACGTGATGATCGGGTGTGATAGGTTCTACGTTCAAATACAATGGGTGCAAAACAGTTGCACACGCGGAATACTCAGGTTAAGCTTGACGAGCCTAGCATATAACAGATATGGCCTCGGAACACGGAGACCGAAAGGTCGAGCGTGAATCATAGAGTAGATATGATCAACATAGTGATGTTCACCGTTGAAACTACTCCATCTCACGTGATGATCGGACATGGTTTAGTTGATATGGATCACGTGATCACTTAGAGGATTAGAGGGATGTCTATTTAAGTGGGAGTTCTTAAGTAATAAGATTAATTGAACTTAAATTTATCATGAACTTAGTCCTGGTAGTATTAGCATATCTATGTTGTAGATCAATAGCTCGCGTTGTTGCTTCCCTATGTTTTATATATGTTACTAGAGAATACTAAGTTGAAAGATGATAGTAGCAATGATGCGGACTGGGTCCGTGATCTGAGGTTTTATCCTCATTGCTGCACAGAAGAATTATGTCCTTGATGCACCGCTAGGTGACAGACCTATTGCAGGAGCAAATGCAGACGTTATGAACGTTTGGCTAGCTCAATATGATGACTACTTGATAGTTTAGTGCACCATGCTTAACGGCTTAGAATTAGGACTTCAAAGACGTTTTGAACGTCATGGACCATATGAGATGTTCCAGGAGTTGAAGTTAATATTTCAAGCAAATACCCGAGTTGAGACATATGAAGTCTCCAACAAGTTCTATAGCTAAAAGATGGAGGAGAATAGCTCAAGCAGTAAGCATGTGCTCAGATTGTCTGGATACTACAATCGCTTGAATCAAGTGGGAGTTAATCTTCCAGATAAGATAGTGATTGGCAGAATTCTCTAGTCACCATCACCAAGTTAGTAGAACTTCGTGATGAACTATAATATGCAAGGGATAACGGAAACAATTCCCAAGCTCTTCGTGATGCTGAAATCGACGAAGGTAGAAATCAAGAAAAACATCAAGTGTTGATGGTTGACGAGACCACTAGTTTCAAGAAAACGACAAAGGGAAGAAGGGGAACTTCAAGAAGAACGGCAAGTAAGTTGCTGCTCAAGTGAAGAAGCCCAAGTCTGGTCCTAAGCCTGAGACTAAGTGCTTCTACTGCAAAGGGACTGGTCACTGGAAGCGGAACTGCCCCAAGTATTTGGCGGATAAGAAGGATGGCAAAGTGAACAAAGGTATATTTGATATACAGATTATTGATGTGTATTTTACTAGTGTTCGTAGCAACCCCTCGGTATTTGATACTGGTTCAGTTACTAAGAGTAGTAACTCGAAACAGGAGTTGCAGAATGAACAGAGACTAGTTAAGGGTGAAGTGACGATGTGTGTTGGAAGTGGTTCCAAGATTGATATGATCATCATCGCACGCTCCCTACACTTTCGGGATTAGTGTTGAACCTAAATAAGTGTTATTTGGTGTTTGCGTTGAGCATGAATATGATTTGATCATGTTTATTGCAATACGGTTATTCATTTAAGTTAGAGAATAATTGTTGTTCTATTTACATGAATAAAACCTTCTCTGGTCATACACCCAATGAAAATGGTTTGTCGGATCTCGATCGTAGTGATACACATATTCATAATATTGAAGACAAAAGATGCAAAGTTAATAATGATAGTGCAACTTATTTGTGGCACCGCCGTTTAGGTCATATTGGTGTAAAGCGCATGGAGAAACTCCATGCTAATGGGATTTTGGAATCACTTGATGCTTGCGAACCATGCCTCCTGGGAAAGATGACTAAAACGCCGTTCTCCGGAACAATGGAGCAAGCAACAGATTTGTTGGAAATCATATGTAGCGACCAGACCTCAAATGGCCTGTGCTGCTGTGCACCAGTGTCATCCCTGGATCAGTAATGCTGGCACCCACAGTACAAATGGAGGATTTATAACAGAGTAGCAATCACACACTTATTACATCGAATATCTCCGAAGAGAATAAGTATAATAAACATGGCTTAAGGCCATCTAAAAACGATAACAGCGGAAGACTTGGAAGATAAGTGAGTCCATCAACTCCAGCGGCATCACTGAGTATAAGACCACGACCTAAGGCACCTTACTCGTCGTCTGAAAAGTCTGCAACATGAAACGTTGCAGCCCGAAAACGGGTCAGCACATAGAATATGCTGGCAATGTAGCACATAGAGAGCAATGAACAATGATAAGGCTATACTATATGCATGTATGGCTGGTGGAAAGGCTCTATGGTTACAGTTTTGCGAAAAGCCAATTTTATCCTACTGCAAAGGAATAAATTTTATTTAAGTATCATGGTGGTTGAAACATTGAGAAGGTACCTCCAACTCAATCCCAATTAAGTAACATCATTAACCCAACAAAGTTAATTATAAGTATCACGGTGATGAGATTCAAATGATAATCCAGGTACTAGATACTCAAGTTGTCCATAACCGGGGACACGGCTAACCATGATTAGTTTGTACACTCTGTAGAGGTTTGTGCATTTTTCCCACAAGACTCGATCGCCTCCGCTTGATTCTCGCACTGCATGACGTTTGAGAAACGGATGACCGAGACACAGTCTTTCAGAAACAGTCACTCTCTACTCTGGATGGACCGGTACACCTACTTTCCCCTACATCTGCTAGTCCACCTCTTCAAGAGATCCTGTAACCTACTCAGCTATGCTAGAGCCCATAATAGCTTGCGGCTGCACACGGAAGTTCCTAGCATGAATAATCTTATGATCCCTTTGAGCCTGGGTGGCGGACCTTATACATACAGACAACACTGGGTTCTCCAGGTGTCTCAATCCACCCAGATGTGAGTTTTAGTTGCCACCTTAAGTTGAACCATTATTAAGCACTCACATCTGTCATGAATATCTCTCAAACCCAAACCACGTCTACGCATAGCATGGCAATAATAAAAGCAACGTAGAAGTAACTCCCAAGGGTTTGATAGTAAACAGGTAATAGGTACTACCTCAACTACATCCCAATACCCACAGTTTAATTAGATCCTAATCATGCAATGTGTTTGAGGAAATAGATCTAATGCAATAAAACTGGGTATGAACGGGGTATGATCAAAGTGTTACTTGCCTTGCTGATGATCCGCAAAACCTAGCGAGTCGAAGTAACAAGCGGCACACTCCGGGTACTCTATCGCAAACAAACAAGCATACAATCAGTACTCATCTAATGCACAGGTAAAACTCGAATGAAAGATCCAACCAGAAAGTTCAACTTAAGAACTCCGGTTTGCAAAAAGAATCAACTCGAAAGAAACAACGAAAGTCAAACGGCGAAAGAAAGAAACTTCGTTTGCTAATCTGGATCTAGGTCAAATTTTACTGTAGCAAAAACTTGTTTGTGTAGGTTAAACGGAAAGAGAATTTCGAGACGAAACTCTAGGCGCTTGAATCACCTGATTCCGATAAACGAGCGAGAAGTTAAACAGATCCGAAGTTTCGATCAGAAATCGAATCTGAGAAAATAACGAGAAATCCGACAAAAAAGAAAAACGGACGAACGGTTAAATAACGGACGTTCGTTAACAGAGAAAAACCGATGAACGCGTTCGTTAAAACGAACGGTTCGGTGAACGCTCGTAAAATAAGAAACCAAAAAAAACCGATCTAGGGTTTTTTTTTAAACAAAAGGTTTTTTTTCAGAAAAACCGGTCAACACGAACGGGCAGTACCTCGTCGGGGCTCGCTCCGGCGAGGGACTCCGGTGGGCAGGGTCGGCGGCGGGGGTGCGGGGCTCGGGCGGCGGCTCCGGCGGGCGAGGGGGCGGGGCTCCGGCGCTCCCGGCGGCGAGGCAAAGGCGGCGGCGGCGGCTAGATGCGGGGCGGCGGCGGCGGCTCCTACGGCGGCGGTGATGGCGAAAACGGAGGGGGGGCGGGGTATATATGGAGGGGGGGCTAGAGGCTTGGGGAAGGGGCATCCGAGGCGGCGGCGGGCTCCGTGGCGTGGCCGGACTCCGGCGGCGTCGTGGAGAAGAGGGAGAGCGCGGGCGGGCCGGCTGGCTTCGGCTGGGCCTCGGCCCAGTCGGGCAAGCGCGTATTTTTTTTTAAATATGTTCCGCGGAAAATATTGCGTAGAAAAATAAATAAAAATCAGCAAAATACGAAATAAATTTTCCCCGTCTAGTTAGAAAATCTAGAATAGGGTGAACATTTTTAAAATCAAAAATAAATATTTTGAAAACATGCATATTTTTAAATGCAATAAAAATTGCAAATAAAATCCGATAAATTTCAAATAATGATTTTAACATTTTTCCTCCAGTATTTCAATGTTTTTGGAGAAGTCATATTTTCTCCTCTCGTTTATTTTAAAATGAAATATTTTTCCGGAGAGAAAAATAATTAAAATAAAATCCTCGTCTTAGTATTTGATGAAAATCAAATATGAAAATGCGAGAAAATCCCCAACTCTCTCCGAGGGTCCTTGAGTTGCTTAGGATTTATCGAGGATTTGTCAAAAAGCAACAAAACATGATATGCAAATGATGATCTATGTATAACATTCCAAATTGAAAATTTGGGATGTTACAAACCTACCCCCCTTAAGATGAATCTCGCCCTCGAGATTCGGGTTGGCTAGAAAACAGGTGGGAGTGGTTTTTCCGTAGGTCTTCCTCTCGCTCCCAGGTGGCCTCATCTTCTGTGTGGTGACTCCACTGAACTTTGCAAAACTTGATAACCTTGCTGCGGGTAACTCGAATGGCATACTCGAGAATCTTAACTGGCTTCTCCTCATAGGTCAAATCACTTTCCAACTGAATCGCTTCCAGTGGCACAATATCTCTCAGCGGTATCTCAGCCATCTCTGCGTGGCACTTCTTCAACTGCAAAACATGAAATACATCATGAACTTCAGACAATCCTTCGGGCAATTCCAGCTTGTAGGCAACTTCTCCCATACGTTCCAACACTCTGTATGGTCCGATAAAACGAGGCGCTAACTTTCCCTTAACTCCAAAGCGCTTCACTCCTCAAAGTGGTGATACTCGAAGATACACTCTGTCTCCGATTTCATGAACGGTCTCCTTGCGTTTAGAATCAGCATAACTCTTCTGCCTGGACTGGGCTACTTTGAGCCTATCGCGAATCAACTTCACTTTCTGTTCAGACTCCTTAATCAAATCTGGTCCAAACAACTGACGGTCTCCAACTTCGTCCCATAACAACGGTGTTCTACACCTCCTTCCGTACAAAGCTTCGAAAGGGGCCATCTTCAAACTGGTTTGATAACTGTTGTTATACGAAAACTCCGCATATGGCAAATTGTCGTCCCAACTTGATCCATAATCTAGCGCACAAGCTCTCAACATGTCCTCCAAAATCTGGTTGACTCTCTCGGTCTGTCCATCAGTCTGCGGATGAAATGCCGTACTAAATTCCAGCCTGGTTCCCAATGTTTCATGTAACTGCTTCCAAAACTTCGAGGTAAATTGGGTTCCTCTGTCTGATACAATGGTCCTCGGAACTCCATGCAAACATACTATCCTGGTCATGTATATCTTCGCCAACTTAGCGCTGGTGTAAATGGTCTTCACTGGAATGAAATGAGCCACTTTCGTCAAACGGTCGACTACAACCCATATCGAGTCATAGCCTGAACGAGTCCTGGGTAATCCTGTGATAAAATCCATGCCTATTTTATCCCACTTCCATTCGGGTATCGGCAATGGCTGTAGCAATCCTGCTGGCTTCTGATGCTCTGCCTTCACTCTCTGACATACATCACAAACTCCGCAATATCCTTCTTCATTCCGGTCCACCAGAAAGTATTCTTCAAATCCAAATACATCTTGGTATTCCCTGGGTGAATCGAGTACGGTGAATCATGGGCTTCTTGCAAAATCAACTTCCTGATCTCCGGATCATTTGGCACATATACGCGGTCCTCGAACCATAAGGTATCGTGCTCATCCTCATGAAATCCCTTGGCTTTTCCTTTGCTCATTTTCTCCTTTATCTCTTCAATCTCCTTGTCTGTCTTCTGAGCTTCTCTGATCTTTTCCATCAAGGTAGACTGAATCTCCAATGACGCTAAATAGCCTCTTGGGACTATCTCCAAACATAGCTCACGTATGTCCTCGGCTAACTCCTGAGGTAACTCTCCTGTCATGAGGGTGTTGACATGACTCTTGCGGCTCAACGCGTCTGCTACTACGTTAGCCTTTCCGGGGTGATAATGCAATCTCATATCATAGTCTTTGATGAGCTCCAACCATCTCCTCTGTCTGAGGTTTAACTCCTTCTGTGTGAAAATGTACTTCAAACTCTTGTGATCCGTGTACACCTCACAATGGTTTCCGATGAGAAAATGTCTCCATGTCTTCAATGCATGCACCACGGCTGCTAATTCCAAATCATGCGTAGCATAATTCTTCTCATGGGGTTTAAGTTGTCGTGAAGCATACGAAACAACTCTTCCTTCCTGCATAAGCACTGCTCCAAGTCCTCGATGAGAAGCGTCGCAATAAACTTCATAGTCCTTGCGTTGATCTGGCAGAATCAACACTGGTGATGTAACCAATCGTTTCTTCACTCCTGGAAACTAGCTTCACATTCCACAGTCCAATTGAATTTGGTGTCCTTCTTCAATAGCTCAGTCATGGGCTTAGCAATCCTTGAGAAATTCTCGATAAATCTCCGGTAGTATCCTGCAAGTCCAAGAAAACTCCGGATTTCTCCAACTGTAGTGGGTGATTCCCAACTGGTCACTGTGTCAACCTTGGCAGGGTCTACTGCTATTCCTTCTCCAGAAATAACATGTCCAAGGAATCCAACTTCCTTCAACCAAAACTCACATTTGCTGAACTTGGCATATAACTGATGTTCTCTGAGCTTCTCAAGCACCAATCGTAAATGCTGCTCAGGCTCTTCTTCATCCTTGGAAAATATTAGAATATCATCAATGAACACCAGGACGAACTTATCCAAAAACTCCATAAACACTTTGTTCATCAGGTTCATGAAATAGGCCGGTGTGTTAGTCAGTCCAAATGACATAACGGTATACTCATACAATCCATATCTGGTGGTAAATGCCGTCTTGGGTATATCCTGCTCTCGAATCTTTAACTGATGGTATCCTGATCGTAGATCGATCTTGGAAAATACTTTAGCTCCTTGCACGCGGTCAAACAAATCATTGATCATCGGCAGTGGGTACTTGTTTTTGATGGTCACTTCATTCAATCCTCGGTAATCAACAACCATCCTTAATGATCCATCTTTCTTCTCTACTAGAAGTACTGGTGATCCCCAAGGTGAAGAACTTGGGCGAATATAGCCTTTATCCAGTAACTCCTTGATTTGCTTCTTAATTTCCTCCAAATAAAGAAATCAATGTCTCTATCTGGTGGCATGCCTGGCAACTCTTCTGGAAATACATCCGGATAATCCTTCACCACTGGTACTTCCTCCTGTACAACTCCTGATAAGGAATTCACTTGAGTCCTCTTCGGCATGTGCCTGGATACATACTTGATCCTTTTTCCTTCCGGGGTGGTAAGCAAAATAGTCTTGCTGGCACAATCGATGTTTCCTCCATACAACGATAGCCAATCCATTCCCAAAATCACATCCAAACCTTGCGATTCCAAAACAATGAGGTCTGAGGGGAAAACATGCTTTCCAATGGCCAACGGTATCTTAAAACATCCTTGGGTGGCCATATACTCTGCTCCTGGCGATGTTACTAACATGGGGCTTTTGAGAACTTGGGTGGACATCTTAAACTTGTTTACGAATCCCCTTGATATGTATGAATGCGATGCACCAGTATCGAAAAGAACAGTTGCAGTAAATGACTTAACCAAAAACTTACCTATTACTGCATCAGGCTGAGCTTCAATCTCCTCCACGCTCACGTGGTTCACATGTCCTTTGTTGAACGGGTTCGGCTTCTTCCCTGAGCTTCCATTGCCGTTTCCATTTTGGGCTTCGGGACAATCTGCTGCATAATGTCCCGTCTTCTGGCACTTGAAACAAGTAATGTGACTTAGATCTCTCTTGGTTGGGGTAGGTGGGTTGGTGCGGTTCTGTCCGTTTCCTCCTCCATTCCCATTACCATTCTTGGAGCCATTATGGTTGTGCGAACTACCTCCTCCATGGGTATGTTGAAACTGTCCTCCCGGCTTCGGGGTAAATCGTGGCTTCTGCTGGGCTCCAGAATTATACTTCCCTTGTCCATACTTCCTCTTGCGGTTTTCAATCTGCTGTTGCTTCCCTTCTATCATGAGAGCTCTATCCACCAGCTCCTGGTAGTTGTTGAAAGTTGCTACCATCAACTGCATACTCAGCTCATCATTCAATCCTTCCAGAAATTTCTCCTGCTTGGCAGCATCCGTAGCAACGTCATCTGGTGCATAACGTGCTAACTTACTGAAATCTTCCACATACTGGCCTACGGTGCGTCCTCCTTGGCGTAGGTTGCAAAACTCACGCTTCTTCATAGCCATAGCTCCTGCTGAAACATGAGTTGTATAGAAAGCTTGCTGAAACTGGTCCCATGTGACAGTGTCAATAGGGTGCGTGGCTGTATAATTCTCCCACCATGATGCTGCGGGTCCATCAAGCTGATGTGCGGCAAAACGCACTCTTTCCGCATCTGTGCAACCTGCAGTGGTCAACTCCCTTCCAACTTTGCGGAGCCAATCATCTGCTACAATCGGCTCGGTGCTACTGGAAAACACCGGCGGGTTTAGCCTTAAGAAATGGGCTAAGTGATCAACAGGTGGTGGTGGCGGTGGGTTGTTGTTGTTGTTGCCTTGGTTCTGAACTAACACTTGCATCAAGGCATTCTGTTGCTGAATCAACTGGGTGATCTCGGGCGGGAAAACAAATCCGGTGTCGCGTCTCGGAGGCATCTGATAGGTTTAGAAAAGATGAGAATTAAGAATAGAAAGAGGTCTAGAGAGAAAACACTACCCATATGCTCATGAGACAAATTCAATCAATATCACTCAATCAATTCAAACAAGGCAAAACAATCGATCTAACTAGCGTTACAAGTGCTGAGCTATACTACTAAATGGGGGAAAAACTACTGCTGATATGGTAGTCTACTAAAAATTTTGGTCCGTTGAAGACTCCATGATGTCTGCTCCAGCTTCATCAATCCATTCGCCTTCACTTGGTTCCGAGTCGGTGTCGTCGATGATGATGTAGTTATCCGGACAAGTGCATTCGTCGACTTCTGCTTTTGGCACTGGATTTCCCACGAATGATCCAATCTTATTCTCCAGGTCGTCAATCTTCCCTACTAGTGCGTTGATTTCTTCCTAATAGTCTTCGCGTGTAGTCTTGAGTTCTTCTTGGAGTTCCTTGATCTTCGTGAATCCCTTCTTCAGTTCTTCCTTGTCCGTGCATATCTGGTTCTCCTGGCGTCGAATATGTTTGTTCTGCTCCTGGATGAAAGCTGCAATTGATCCATCCTTCTTGGTCTTGATCATCTCCCATTGCGCATCTCAACGTCCACAAATTTGATAAATCGTATCCTTAAGCTCCTGGTGATAGACTTCTCCAATGCGTCCCATGGCGATGTGTGCGGCCATGCTCTTCCCTAAGCTCCAAGTTGGTTCTTCGAAAACCAATCTCATGGGTTCCGTAATTGGTGCAAACGTCCTTCCTGTAATGATAACTTGAATCTTCCAGCTCTCCTCTTCGGGTAATGTAGCGTTGTAGGTTCCGGTGACGCTTGGTATTCCTATGTTCAAGTACTTGGTGACTTCCTTCAAATGTCGTCCAAATGGCGTGTCTTCATCAGGTTGCATGAACTTGCTCCTTGCATTCGCCATTCCTAAAATAGTAGAAAGTGGAGAGGGGTCAGAAATGAGAAGAGAGAAGTTTTTCTAGGGCTTAAGCTTAGTGGTCGTGTCCTATAGTCAGCGTGTGCTCTGATACCAACTTTGTAGCGACCAGACCTCAAATGGCCTGTGCTGCTGTGCACCAGTGTCATCCCTGGATCAGTAATGCTGACACGCACAGTACAAATGGAGGATTTATAACAGAGTAGCAATCACACACTTATTACATCGAATATCTCCGAAGAGAATAAGTATAATAAACATGGCTTAAGGCCATCTAAAAACGATAAAAGCGGAAGACTTGGAAGATAAGTGAGTCCATCAACTCCAGCGGCATCACTGAGTATAAGACCACGACCTAAGGCACCTTACTCGTCGTCTGAAAAGTCTGCAACATGAAACGTTGCAGCCCGAAAACGGGTCAGCACATAGAATATGCTGGCAATGTAACACATAGAGAGCAATGAACAATGATAAGGCTATACTATATGCAAGTATGGCTGGTGGAAAGGCTCTATGGTTACAGTTTTGCGAAAAGCCAATTTTATCCTACTGCAAAGGAATAAATTTTATTTAACTATCATGGTGGTTGAAACATTGAGAAGGTACCTCCAACTCAATCCCAATTAAGTAACATCATTAACCCAACAAAGTTAATTATAAGTATCACGGTGATGAGATTCAAATGATAATCCAGGTACTAGATACTCAAGTTGTCCATAACCGGGGCCACGGCTAACCATGATTAGTTTGTACACTCTGCAGAGGTTTGTGCACTTTTCCCACAAGACTCGATCGCCTCCGCTTGATTCTCGCACTGCATGACGTTTGAGAAACGGATGACCGAGACACAGTCTTTCAGAAACAGTCACTCTCTACTCTGGATGGACCGGTACACCTACTTTCCCCTACATCTGCTAGTCCACCTCTTCAAGAGATCCTGTAACCTACTCAGCTATGCTAGAGCCCATAATAGCTTGCGGCTGCACACGGAAGTTCCTAGCATGAATAATCTTATGATCCCTTTGAGCCTGGGTGGCGGACCTTATACATACAGACAACACTGGGTTCTCCAGGTGTCTCAATCCACCCAGATGTGAGTTTTAGTTGCCACCTTAAGTTGAACCATTATTAAGCACTCACATCTGTCATGAATATCTCTCAAACCCAAACCACGTCTACGCATAGCATGGCAATAATAAAAGCAACGTAGAAGTAACTCCCAAGGGTTTGATAGTAAACAGGTAATAGGTACTACCTCAACTACATCCCAATACCCACAGTTTAATTAGATCCTAATCATGCAATGTGTTTGAGGAAATAGATCTAATGCAATAAAACTGGGTATGAATGGGGTATGATCAAAGTGTTACTTGCCTTGCTGATGATCCGCAAAACCTAGCGAGTCGAAGTAACAAGCGGCACACTCCGGGTACTCTATCGCAAACAAACAAGCATACAATCAGTACTCATCTAATGCACAGGTAAAACTCGAATGAAAGATCCAACCAGAAAGTTCAACTTAAGAACTCCAGTTTGCAAAAAGAATCAACTCGAAAGAAACAACGAAAGTCAAACGGCGAAAGAAAGAAACTTCGTTTGCTAATCTGGATCTAGGTCAAATTTTACTGTAGCAAAAACTTTTTTGTGTAGGTTAAACGGAAAGAGAATTTCGAGACGAAACTCTAGGCGCTTGAATCACCTGATTCCGATAAACGAGCGAGAAGTTAAACAGATCCGAAGTTTCGATCAGAAATCGAATCTGAGAAAATAACGAGAAAATCCGACGAAAAAGAAAAACGGATGAACGGTTAAATAACGGACGTTCGTTAACAGAGAAAAACCGATGAACGCGTTCGTTAAAACGAACGGTTCGGTGAACGCTCGTAAAATAAGAAAACCGAAAAAAAACCGATCTAGGGTTTTTTTTTAAACAAAAGGTTTTTTTTCAGAAAAACCGGTCAACACGAACGGGCAGTACCTCGTCGGGGCTCGCTCCGGCGAGGGACTCCGGTGGGCAGGGTCGGCGGCGGGCGTGCGGGGCTCGGGCGGCGGCTCCGGCGGGCGAGGGGGCGGGGCTCCGGCGCTCCCGGCGGCGAGGCAAAGGCGGCGGCGGTGATGGCGAAAACGGAGGGGGGCGGGGTATATATGGAGGGGGGCTAGAGGCTTGTGGAAGGGGCATCCGAGGCGGCGGCGGGCTCCGTGGCGTGGCCGGACTCCAGCGGCCTCGTGGAAAAGTGGGAGAGCGCGGGCGGGCCGGCTTGGCTTCGGCTGGGCCTCGGCCCAGTCGGGCAAGCGCGTATTTTTTTTAAAAAAAATATGTTCCGCGGAAAATATTGCGTAGAAAAATAAATAAAAATCTTAAAAATACGAAATAAATTTTCCCCGTCTAGTTAGAAAATCTAGAGTAGGGTGAACATTGTTAAAATCAAAAATAAATATTTTGAAAACATGCATATTTTTAAATGCAATAAAAATTGCAAATAAAATCCGATAAATTTCAAATAATGATTTTAACATTTTTCCTCCAGTATTTTAATGTTTTTGGAGAAGTCATATTTTCTCCTCTCGTTTATTTTAAAATGAAATATTTTTCCGGAGAGAAAAATAATTAAAATAAAATCCTCGTCTTAGTATTTGATGAAAATCAAATATGAAAATGCGAGAAAATCCCCAACTCTCTCCGAGGGTCCTTGAGTTGCTTAGGATTTATCGAGGATTTGTCAAAAAGCAACAAAACATGATATGCAAATGATGATCTATGTATAACATTCCAAATTGAAAATTTGGGATGTTACATCATACATACTGATGTATGTGGTCCGATGAATATTGAGGCTCGTAGCGGGTATCATTATTTTCTGACCTTCACAGATGATTTGAGTAGATATGGGTATATCTAATAAAACAGAAGTCTGAAACATTTGAAAAGTTCATATAATTTCAGAGTGAAGTGGAAAATCATCGTAACAAGAAAATAAAGTTTCTACGATCTGATCGTGGAGAAGAGTATTTGAATTACGAGTTTGGTCTTCAGTTAAAACAATGTGAAATAGTTTCACTGCTCACGCCACCTGGAACACCACAGTGTAATGGTGTGTCCGACAATCGTAACCGTACTTTATTAGATATGGTGCAATCTATGATGTCTCTTACCGATTTACCACCATCGTTTTGGGGTTATGCATTAAAGACAGCTGCATCCACGTTAAAAAGGGCACCGTCTAAGTCCGTTGAGATGACACAGTATGAACTTTGGTTTGGCAAGAAACCAAAGTATTCGTTTCTTAAAGTTTGGGGTTGTGATGCTTATATGAAAAAGTTTCATCCTGATAAGCTCAAACCCAAATCGGAGAAATATGTCTTCATAGGATACCCAAAGGAGACTGTTGGGTACACCTTCTATCACAGATCCGAAGGCAAGACATTTGTTGCTAAGAATGGATCCTGTCTAGAGAAGGAGTTTCTCTCAAAAGAAGTGAGTGGGAGGAAAGTAGAACTTGATGAGGTAACTGTACCTGCTCCCTTATTGGAAAGTAGTTCATCACAGAAATCTGTTCCTGTGACTCCTACACCAATTAGTGAGGAAGCTAATGGTGATGATCATGTAACTTTAGATCAAGTTACTACCGAACCTCGTAGGTCAACCAGAGTAAGATCCGCACCAAAATGGTACAGTACTCCTGTTCTGGAGGTCATGTTACTTGACCATGACGAACCTACGAACTATGAGGAAGCGATGATGAGCCCAGATTCCGCAAAATGGCTTGAGGCCATGAAATCTGAGATGGGATCCATGTATAAGAACAAAGTATGGACTTTGATTGACTTGCCCAATGATCGGCGAGCCATTGAGATTAAATGGATCTTCAAGAGGAAGACGGACGCTGATAGTAGTGTTACTATCTACAAAGCTAGAATTGTCGCAAAAGGTTTTCGACAAGTTCAAGGTGTTGACTACGATGAGAGTTTCTCACTCGTATCTATGCTTAAGTCTGTCCGAATCATGTTAACAATTGCCGCATTTTATGAAATCTGGCAAATGGATAAACAAAACTGCATTCTTTAATGGATTTATTAAAGAAGAGTTGTATATGATGAAACCAGAAGGTTTTGTCAATCCTAAAAGTGCTAAAAAAATATGCAAGCTCTAGCGATCCATCTATGGACTGGTGCATGCATCTCGGAGTTGGAATATACGCTTTGATAAGTTGATCAAAGCATATAGTTTTATACAGACTTGCGGTGAAGCCTGTATTTACAAGAAAGTGAGTGGGAGCACTACAGCATTTCTGATAAGTATATGTGAATGACATATTGTTGATCGCAAATAATGTAGAATTATTCTGCAAAGCATAAAGGAGTGTTTGAAAGGAGTATTTTCAAAGAAAGACCTCGGTGAAGCTGCTTACATGTTGAGCATCAAGATCTATAGAGATAGATCAAGACGCTTGATAAGTTTTTTTTTCAATGAGTACATACCTTGACAGGATTTTGAAATAGTTCAAAATGGAACAGTCAAAGAAAGAGTTTTTGCCTGTGTTACAAGGTGTGAAGTTGAGTAAAGACTCAAAACCCGACCACGGTAGAAAAATAGAAAGAGAATGAAGAGTCATTCCCTATGCCTCAGTCATAGGTTCTATCAAGTATGCTATGCTGAGTACCAGACCTATTGTGTACCTCACCATAAGTTTGGCAAGGGAGTACAATACTGATCTAGGAGTAGATCACTGGACAGCGGTCAAAATTATCCTTAGCGGAATAAGGATATATTTCTCGGTTATGGAGGTGATAAGGAGTTCGTCGTAAAGAGTTACGTCGATGCAAGCTTTGACACCGATCTGGATGACTCTAAGTCACAATCCAGATACATATTGAAAAGTGGGAGCAATTAGCTAAAGTAGCTCCGTGCAGAGCATTGTAAACATAGAAATTTGCAAAATACTTACGGATCTGAATGTGACAGACCCATTGACTAAAATTATCTCACAAGCAAAACATGATCACACCTTAGTACTCTTTGGGTGTTAATCACACAGCGATGTGAACTAGATTACTGACTCTAGTAAACCCTTTGGGTGTTGGTCACATGTTGATGTGAACTATGGGTGTTAACCACATAAAGATGTGAACCATTGATGTTAAATCACATAGCGATGTGAACTAGATTATTGACTCTAGTGCAAGTGGGAGACTGAAGGAAATATGTCCTAGAGGCAATAATAAAGTAATTATTTATTTCCTTATATCATGATAAATGTTTATTATTCACGCTAGAATTGTATTAACCGGAAACATGATACATGTGTGAATACATAGACAAACAGAGTGTCACTAGTATGCCTCTACTTGACTAGCTCGTTGATCAAAGATGGTTACATTTCCTAGCCATAGACATGAGTTGTCATTTGATTAACGGGATCACATCATTAGGAGAATGATGTGATTGACTTGACCCATTCCGTTAGCTTAGCACTTGATCGTTTAGTATTCTGCTATTGCTTTCTTCATGACTTATACATGTTCCTATGACTATGAGATTATGCAACTCCCGTTTACCGGAGGAACACTTTGTGTGCTACCAAACGTCACAACGTAACTGGCTGATTATAAAGGTGCTCTACAGGTGTCTTCGAAGGTACTTGTTGGGTTGGCGTATTTCGAGATTAGGATTTGTCACTCAAATTGTCGGAGAGGTATCTCTGGGCCCTCTCGGTAATGCACATCACTTAAGCCTTGCAAGCATTGCAACTAATGAGTTTGTTGCGGGATGATGTATTACGGAACGAGTAAAGAGACTTGCCAGTAACGAGATTGAACTAGGTATTGAGATACCGACGATCGAATCTCGGGCAAGTAACATACCGATGACAAAGGGAACAACGTATGTTGTTATGCGGTCTGACCGATAAAGATCTTCGTAAAATATGTGGGAGCCAATATGAGCATCCAGGTTCCGCTATTGGTTATTGACCGGAGACGTGTCCCGGTCATGTCTACATAGTTCTCGAACCCGTAGGGTCCACACGCTTAAAGTTCGATGACGGTTATATTATGAGTTTATGTGTATTGATGTACCGAAGGTAGTTCGGAGTCCCGGATGAGATCGGGGACATGACGAGGAGTCTCGAAATGGCCGAGACGTAAAGATCAATATATTGGACGACTATATTCGGACTTCGGAAAGGTTCCGAGTGATTCGGGTATTTATCGGAGTACCGGAGAGTTACGGGAATTCGCCGGGGAGAAGTATTGGGCCTTATTGGGCCATACGGGAATAGAGGAGAGAGGCCAAAAGGAAGGAGGCGCGCACCCCCCCTCTGGTCCGAATTGGACAAGGGGTGCAGCCCCCTTTTCCTTCTCCCTCTCCCCCTCTTTCCTTCTCTCCTACTCCAACAAGGAAAGGAGGAGTCCTACTCCCGGTGGGATTAGGACTCCCCCCTTGGCGCGCCCTCCTCCTTGGCCGGCCGCCTCCCCCCTTGCTCCTTTATATACGGGGGCAGGGGCACCCCATAGACACAACAATTGATCATTGATCTCTTAGCCATGTGTGGTGCCCCCCTCCACCATATTCCACCTCGATAATATCGTAGCAGTGCTTAGGCGAAGCCCTGCGTCGGTAGAACATCATCATCGTCACCACGCCATCGTGCTGACGGAACTCTCCCTCAAAGCTCGGCTAGATCGGAGTTCGAGGGACGTCACCGAGCTGAACGTGTGCTGAACTCGGAGGTGCCGTACGTTCGGTACTTGGATCGGTCGGATCCTGAAGACGTACGACTACATCAACCGCGTTGTGATAACGCTTCCGCTTTCGGTCTACGAGGGTACGTGGACAACACTCTCCCCTCTTGTTGCTATGCATTACCATGATCTTGAGTGTGCGTAGAATTTTTTTTTGAAATTACTACGTTCCCCAACACGTGGGTCATGCCGGGGGGCCGCACGCCTTGGCACCAGAGCGCCGTCTTGGTGCGGAGGTGGTGCAGGTGCTCCGTGAGCCACGTCGCCCGTAGCTGGCGGAGGGCGAGGCAGCGAGAGGGACGGTGCGGGAGAGCCCCCAGTGGCGCTGACGAGGTCGGCGATGTGGTCCAGCCAGTCCTCGTAGAGGTCGGCGGCGGGGCGGTAGCGCAGGAGCTCACATACCATGAGCAGCACGGCCTGCACGTCGGTGGGAGCGCGACGAGCGTGAGACGATGAGCCGGCTGGGGTCCGCGACGGAGTGGTCGTATGGCCATCCCGCCGCACCGAGGGGGTGCAGCGAGGACGCTTGTTGCTCGTTTCCCGCCGGACCGGTGGCGGCGTTGGCGACGGGTGATAGAGAACGATGGGGAGGCCCGCCGACAGGGGCTGTCTGAGCGACACGGGCGGCGAGGGCGGCCCGACGCTCGCCGCGGGCTCGGCACGCGTCCGCCATGGATGCGGTGGAGCGACGGAGCGCGGATCAGCAAAAGGAAAGCTTCGGCGCACCCCTACCTGGCGTGCCAAATGTCGGATTTCGGGTTCCGGCAAAACCCTTGAGGTTCGAACACTGGGGTGCGCACGAAGATCTCTCCTCCCCCTAGCTCATACCCACACCGCGATCTCAAGGCTCAGCGCGTCGAACTCGCAGAACAAAGGGACACAAGATTTATACTGGTTCGGGCCACCGATGTGGTGTAATACCCTACTCTAGTGCGGTGTGGTAGATTGCCTCTTGGGCTGAGGATGAACAAGTACAAGGGAAGAACAGCCTCCTTAGGAGAGGTGTTCTTGAGCTTGGTGAGCTTGTGTGGTGGCCTTGGTGGAATGGGTACAGTCCAGGATCAGATACCCACTATGGTGGTGGCTAATCCTATATATAGAGGCCCGGGTCCTCTTCCCAAATATTTAGGCAGGAAGGGATCCCACAACGGCCAAATTTGAAGGGGGACAACTAGTACAAGTTATCCTGACAAAAGGTGGTCTTCGCCTGCCAAAGGCTCTGGTGGTGACGCCGTCTTGGGCTCCACGGTGACCTCCGTCCTGCCATCTTGCTGGTCTTGGTCTCGTTGCACCGATATGGGAACCTTTGCCTGATGCCTCGGGACTCCTCACCTGTGCTTGCCTCTTTGGCACCAAAAAGGAAACGAGGACACTGCGCGCGTTGGCGCCCGCCTGGTGCCCGCCTGGCCTTGGTCATCATGGCTTGCGTCACAGGAACCTCGCGAGGTGCCCCTCGCCTTGATCTCTCCGCCCCTCGCGAGCCAACCTAGTGAGGCTGCCCCCGAGGAGGTCTTGCGTCGTCCGCCTCGCGAGGGTCTTGAGCGTTTGCTGGTGAAGATGGGCCGTACAGGGCCGCTGGTGGAGCCATGCCGTGGGCCGCAGGCAGGCAAGTCTGGGGACCCCCGTTCCCAGGACGCCGGCAACCAGCCCTCCGATGACCACTGCCTCAAGTCTCGGCGTAACCATCATCCCGGAGTCCACCCTCTAAGATGAAGGAACCGTCGGCGACACACAGTCAGGGAGCATCACCGGTGGTAACTCGAGTTCCGCCGGATCGTCCGCCTCAACTCGGTTGCTCCATAGCCGACTAGGTGCCGACCTCCCTCCAAAAGAACCAAACCGAAGTGTATTCATCGGAGTCATGGAAGATGACACCTCCTTGGCAGACTTATCCGCCTTATCTGGCTACGACTTCGGCCCCTTAGCCGACTCCTGTGGTGTGTTCTCAGACCCCTTTTCCTGATTCCCGGGGGCTCCATCTCCCTTAGTCGTGTCCATATCCTGATGCTCATCCCCCTCCTGAGGTATCGGTGTATCCTCAATCTCAATCTCTAGCACGTACGTGACCCTGGCATGTGTCCACTTGACCACATCCAGCACGAATTCAACACTGACTACACTGACAAGTAACCTCGCAGCTCCCTGTGCATGAGTGAAAGGCATGTCAACCTGCTCCGTTTTACCAATAAGAGATCCCAAGCTCCAGGCTACCAAAAAGTGATTAAGCGGTTTGGGTGGTGCACCATAGAACCGTACCCAAACCTGCTCTAAAGGTGTACCCTCGGGTTGTTTCTGCTTCCACTCATCGAATGCCATGATAATGTTAGTACTCGAAACTCTACACATACCAAACTTAAGGATATGCAACTAATCCTCTTTAGTGGGGAAATCAACCTTGTAAGTCTGGTTCTCCAACTTGTCAAGATGCCACTGATAGTTTCACGGCACCAACTCTCGCAACTCCCGCCTTCGGAAATCGTTTACCTCAACCTTCGAAAAACATCCGTTATACGAGTTATGGCAATACTCCCGAACTCCCGCCCCAGTACTGGGTGGCGTCGAGGTGATCTCACCAACAACTGCATAAAAGAGATTTCGATGTCGGCGAAACTCAGGTATTCCAGAACTGCAACGATAAAATTGTGACGACAACACCTCGGAGCTCAACTCCCCGGGACACTGCCACAACCCCTAAATGTCAGGAGGCACCAAGAACAATGTTCTCGTCACAAAACCATCGGAACGATTCTAAGATACCCGCGTGATCCTAAAAAAAATTTAGTGAAATTTGAGGAGAGAAGAGTCAAAACTTTTACGTCAGGAGACCTCACCAGAGCGACGAAGGGACAGAGGAGTAAAAAGAATCCTACTCTCCGATATATATAATCCTAAGACTCAAAACATTTTTGTTCTAGACTCAACAACGCCAGCGATTCGATCAAGCAGGGGGCTCCTAAGTCGGGGATGGCTCTGATTACCAACTTGTAACACCCACGATGCGGCTATATCTCCCACGTGTCGAGGCACGACTTAGAGGCATAACCGCATTGTGGTTTTGTCGCAAGAAGGGTCATCTTCACACAAACCCATGTAATGAACAAGAATGGGATAAAGAGTTGGCTTACAAACGCCACTTCACACAATACATAAATAAAACATACATCATTCAAGGTACACACATAGGTCCCTCTACGGAACCAAAATAAAAGAAGACAACCCAACTGCTAGATCCCTGATCGTCCCAACTGGGCACCACTACTGATCAACAGAAAAACGAAACAACATAACGAACAAGATCTTCATCGAGCTCCCACTTGAGCTCAGTTGCGTCACCTGCACTGGTATCATCGGCACCTGCAACTGTTTTGGAAGTATCTGTGAGTCACGAGGACTCGGCAATCTCACACCCGCGAGATCAAGACTATTTAAGCTTATAGGAAAGGATGGTGTAATGAGGTGGAGCTGCAGCAGGCACTAAGCATATATGGTGGCTAACATACGCAAATAAGAGCGAGAAGAGAAGCAAAGGAACGGTCGTGAACTAGCAATGATCAAGAAGTGATCCTGAACTCCTACTTACGTCAAACATAACCCAGAAACCGTGTTCACTTCCCGGACTCCGCCGAGAAGAGACCATCACGGCTACACACGCGGTTGATGCGTTTTAATTAAGGTCAAGTGACAAGTTCTCTACAACCGGATATTAACAAATTCCCATCTGCCACATAACCGCGGGCACGGCTCTCGAAAGTTTATACCCTGCAGGGGTGTCCCAACTTAGCCCATTATAAGCTCTCACGGTCAACGAAGGATAAACCTTCTCCCAGGAAGACCCGATCAGTCTCGGAATCCCGGTTTACAAGACATTTCGACAATGGTAAAACAAGACCAGCAAAGCCGCCCGAATGTGCCGACAAATCCCGATAGGAGCTGCACATATCTCGTTCTCAGGGCACACCGGATAAGTCAAGCTACGAGTAAAACCAGACCTCGAGTTTCCCCGAGGTGGCCCCGCAGGCTGCTCGGTTCGGTTCGGACCAACACTCGAAGGAGCACTGGCCCGGGGGGGTCTAAAATAAAGATGACCCTTGAGTCTGCAGAACCCAAGGGAAAAGGGGATAGGTGGTAGCAAATGGTAAAACCAAGGTTGGGCCTTGCTGGAGGAGTTTTATTCAAAGCGAACTGTCAAGGGGGTCCCATAAATCACCCAACCGCGTAAGGAACGCAAAATCAAGGAACATAACACCGGTATGACGGAAACTAGGGCGGCAAGAGTGGAACAAAACACCAGGCATAAGGCCGAGCCTTCCACCCTTTACCAAGTATATAAATGCATTAATAATATAAGAGATATTGTGATATCCCAACATAAACATAATCCAACATGGAGCAATCTTCAACTTCACCTGCAGCTAGCAATGCTATAAGAGGGGCTGAGCAAAAGCGGTAACATAGCCAAACAACGGTTTGCTAGGAAGGGTGACAAAGGTTAGAGGTGACATGGTAGTATGGGAGGCATGATATAGCAAGAGGTAGGTAGCGCAGCATAGCAATAGAACGGACAACTAGCAAGCAAAGATAGAAGTGATTTCGAGGGTATGGTCATCTTGCCTGAGATCCCGCAAGGAAGAAGAACGAGTCCATGAAGAAGACAAACAAACGGAGTCGAACGAATCCTCACAACTCCGGAAAGAAACCGAAGCTAACGAGAGAAGCAACCCGGAAAGAAACAAACAACATAGTAAACAACCACCACATACACATGGCATGATGCAAAAACAAACATGATGCATGTCCGGTTTAAATATGCATGGCATGGCAAAGTGCAACAAACAATACTACAAGTTAAGTGGACCTCAATATGCAACGAGTTGCATATTGACGAAACACCACATTTAATTATTTAGTTCTCTCTCGTTTATGGACCCAACAATATTAAATGTTATTAACCATGGCAAGAGGTGAGACATAAGTAAACTACACATTTAAGGCAATTTAAATGAGGCCGGAATGACAAACAACAATTCCCGGAAAATCCTCATGTCCATACTTTAGATTTGGTACTGTTCTGCCCTAAACACAATTTTAATGTTGTTAAACAGCAAAATGAAGTGCACCAGGTTAAACTAGGCATTTTTTTCAAGCAAGTTACATATATAGTTTATTTAAATCCGAGTTACGGTTAATTAGTTATGAATTAAATCATTTTAGCATGGCATTTAAGCAAATTTCAACAAACAGCATTTTAAACAATTTTAACAAGGGTGAAAGTGGCATATTATTAAACTACACAAAATTCTAAGCATTTTACATATTTAGTTTGTTTTAATCCGATGCACGGTTGTGGAGTTATTAAATGCATGAAGTGCAAGGGGTTTTCTGTAAAACAGTAATTCTCTGGATAATAGAGAAATTCGCAGATCCTGAAAAAAACATCACATGGGCCGAAAGTGAATAGGAAGCCCAACAGAGGAAAAAAAACAAAGGGCGCTGGGGCCTCACCATGGGCCTTGGCCCGTGGGTGGAGCTCGCTGCAGGCCTGGCCGCTCGGGCTGACGAAGTGGCCACCTGGGGCTGGAGGATGCTGGCCCAGGCGCTGGAGGCGCGGTCAATGCGAGGAGCAGGGGCGCGTCGTCCCGTCTCGCTCGAAGCAGGGGAAGCAGAGGTCGGCACAGGCGAGGCGGAGGAACTCCGGCGAGGCAGAGGCGGCGGAGACGGCGCGCGACTTGGCTAGATCCGAGGTCATGGCGCCGCTCCCGGCAAGTCCTTGGCGGCGGCGGTTCCTTGCTGCGGCAAGTACAGAGAGAGAGAGATGTGAGAGAGAGAGAGAGAGAGCGAGGAGGAGGGACCCAAGGAGAAGGCGCGATGGAGCCAGCCTGGTGATGGAGCAGCTTGCGGCCGGCTCGAGGGGAGGGCAGAGGAGACCGCAGGGTCCTGCTGGTGTTGCTCCGGCGAGGGGCACCGGGTGGCGATGGAGCTCGGGCGTGAGCTCCTGCTCGAGGAAGACGACGGGGAGGCAGCAGCCTCAGGTAGGAGGAGGTCCGACGGGAGTCGCGGCTCCAGGCGGTGCTCGGGCGCCGCGGACGAGGCGAAGGAGGTCGGCGGCGGCTGGAGAGGCAGCACGGGGACTGGGCTCGGGGGCGCTCGGTTCCTGTTCGGCTGCTTCGGCCACGAGGGCGAGGAGGCGGGCACGCAAGGTGGAGCTCGGGCGCGCGAGAGGCCGGGCGAGGACGTGGCTTGGACTGCAGCCATCCATGGCGCTGCATTAGGAGGTCGAGAGAGAGATGTGAGGCACGGGGGGGGTGCAGGGGAAAACGGAGGAGCCGCACCAGGGCATCTCACCGGCGGCAGAGGGGGTCCTGTGCTCCGGCGAGGAGAGGAGCGCTCGGGCAGGAGCCGAGGAAGGAGGTGGCCGAGGTGCCCGGTGGTTGGATCGAAGGAATTGGGTGGTGGCTGAAAACAGGAGGGAGGTGGTTGGCTGGATCGGGAGGGGATCCCGATGGGGATTTGGTGAGTGGGTGGCGGCGGCACGAAATGGATGGATGGGACAAGATCCCTAGTATCTAGGGTTTCCCACTATTTGTATAGGTAGGGGATAGCTTAGGGGTATCCGGTCCCTCCGTTCATCATCGGACGTCCGGGAAAATTAGGTTAGGGAGCCCAATTAAGAAAACGGAGATGTTTTGTAGATGTTAGGGGATGTTCCGGACCCAACGGTAACGAAAATCCGGTTCGGGTTCGGGACAAATTTCGGACGCGCGCGAGGGGGCGATGCACTGTGCAAAGAGGGACTCCGGTTTAAGCAAGAGGGAAAACGAAGAACGAGGTTGGTCTCGGAAGGGTCAGCGGAAGCAAGGGGGGGCGCGGCCACTACGAGGGGATGCAAGTTTTAAAACATGGCGGCAACGAAGTGCCGATGCAATGCAAAAATAAAAGAGCAAGCACCAAAAGGAACACACGGCGATCACGAAATAAGGAAGTCTTCTGAAGCGTCGGTCTCGGGGCATTACAGTAGCTCCAGAATTGGCTACCGGAAGAGTGGCTGTTGTCAGAGCCCGGACTGTGTCTACAGCCACCTCGGGAAAAGCAGGTGTAGGCGCCGCCGCCGTTGCTGTGGTATCAATCATGGCCACATGGGGCGTCCGCGTCGTGTCAACAGCCGGCGGTGGTGGTGGTGGAGGTGGGGCATCTGCGTCGTGTGAGTCATGGCCACACCACAGCCTAGCTAGAGCTATTTTTTTCTAATTTGTATATGGAGCGGGACGGGTTCGGGCGTCGCCCTGACATCCCTATCGTCGGGGGATGCAGGAGGAAGGACTTCGGCACATTGAATGTAATCTTCTTCGCACATTGAATGTAATTTTATTTTTAGGTGTGATTTTGTTTGTAAGGACATGTGATATTTAATATATAGCCTTCTAGACACTCTGGATCCTCGGGGCTTTCGGACCTTTGGGGTCCCCACCGCTCCATTGCGTCTGTCTCCTGGATGGACTGGGTCCCCGAGATCATGAAACCCTGCTTTTCCAACCGTTGCTTCTACATGCTCCTGGATTTTAAGAAGTTTGCTTTGCCGAGGCAGAGGCGGGCCCATGGACGACATCTAGCTATGCGCACGGCGTACCATCAGGATGCAGGAGGAATTAGACTTCAGCACATTGAATGTAATCTTCTTCGGCACATTGAATGTAATTTTATTTTTCTATGTGGTTTTGTTTGTAAGGACATATGATATTTAATATATAGCCTTGGGCCCTTTCGCAAAATAAATAAATAAAAAGCTTGGTCAATATTACATGCATAGAGCCCTAATCGCAGATGCTTGATTAACGATATTACAACGGCGAGAAAGATACACAGATTCAACATTTTGCGGTGCTGAAAGCCACCGTGGAAAACGTATGACAAGGGGAGGGGGATAGGGGCTTCGTCTCTTGTGTGTTAGCAGCAGGACTTTCCCTGCCTTCTCTCGATCGCGACGAAGGGGCTCCAGGCATGGGGACCCGCTCTACGATCTGCTTTCGCAGTACACCATGCAGCCTGCCGTATAGCATCTGCTTCACATCATCAAACGCCCTGTCCAGTTTGTCCATCTGCACATGACATTTTCAAATTCAGAACGATATTTTAACACAATTTCAGAAAAAACGACGGTCCATCGTATCAGTGCAACTTGCCTGCTCTGTGGCATTCACGTTGTACATGAAGAGTCCGTAGTATAGATCGAAACTGTCGCTCACTGTGTTCTCCGTCTGCAACGAGATGCCGGTGAAAATGCCGCAAATATGATCAGTTAACAACAGGCTCTCAAGAACCAAAAAGATACGTATCATTTTTCTTGTATTTCAGTCCGCACTGCTTACAAGCTGCAGGAGGGTCTCGTAACCCTTGGTGTTGATCGGTGTGGACTGGAGGTTTAGCTGCGCCAAAACCCTGCATCACTCGCACAACAATGAAGAGTTAACACTTCGGCTCTACCAAACATAATCGGCTGATAAGACTGTTTCAGGTAGATAACCTGTTGCTCACCTCCCAATGGTGTGCGTGATGAACTGGCTTCCCGCGGCGTGGCGGTCATGCTCTGCGCATGTCATCTCCACCATCCGACACCCCTACAAGCAACAGTCAGGAACTTAGGATTGCATGCTGGATAGCGAAGAAGAGATGAAAATCCCGACCTCCTGCTCGAAGATGCTCAAGAACCGGTCGCACTTGGCCTTCTGACCTCCTTCCTCCGCGACGCGAACCTTGTCGTAGACGAAGGGGAGCTTGCTCCAGCCGTGCTTTCCGCTCTCCGGCCCGAACATGGGGTGTGTGCAGACAATGCCGAACTCCGGCGGTAGGATCTGACAGTGTGGCAACGAACAATCATGGACTTAAACTATGGAAATGGTAAAAAAAAAAAAGACGGCAGATTTTTAATCATGGCAAATCTAACGTCCAGGATGTCAAATTATGTTATCACGAGCATGGCAATTTCCAGAAAATCTGACATCATGATAAAAATCTAACATCAGATTTGTAGCGAAATCTTTAAACTAATGCAGCTGCACTGGTACTTCGTACAGTCACAAGTATGCTGGTCCCGTATTTTTGGCAGGATCCCGAAATTGCATTAACTCAACGTCACTGCTTCCCACACACAAAAAAAACTCAACGTCACTGCTAAAAATGCGGCACAAAAAAATGTACTTTGATGGGTAGGTGCCGAAAATTGTGACGATTGATGTTTCGTTTAAAATTTCAACGAGAGACAGCTACTACTTTGAGAAGAAATATAATAAGTACGGCTTGGGTTGAAGATTTGTAGCTGCTGTAAGTACCTCGAGGAGGAGGTTGCGGGGGAACTGCTTGACGGAGAGCACGTCGGCGACGATGGTGTCGGGGCGGAGCTTGGCGAGGGGGGTGGCCCGGACGACGGACTCCGTGGAGAGGATGGAGCTGCAAACCAGCAGCACGTCCGGCTGCTCCTCGCACAGCGCCTCCAAGCTTCTGTTGTTGTCGTTAGCATTTCACAGCATGATCGATCGATCCCCTTGCAATTGCATCCCAATCAATCAAGCGAGGGAAGAAGATAGGTCGGTCACCTGAAGAAGCGTATCCCGTGGGCGGAGCAGTACTCGGAGTAGTCGGATCTGGAGGTGGCCAGCACGGCGTGGCCCTGCCGCTGGATGCCCCTGGCGATGAACTGCCCGAAGTTGCCGAACCCGATGATCCCCACGCGCAGCGCCGAGGGATCTTGCGCCTCCGTCGAGGATACCGACGGCGACGGCGACGGCTCCTCGTAAGCGCCGCGCCACGAGGAGGCGAGCTGCTGCTCCTGCTCTTGTTGCTCCTGCTCGGTGGAGGTGGTGGCGTCTCTCGGGGGCTTGGCGCCGGCGGCGGCCGGTCTGATCGGCCGAAGGGCAGCGAGGGCGCAGAAGTCGGGGCTGAAGCGGCCCAGCAAGCTGGGCGTCGGCGAGGCAGCGGCGGGGGAGCCGTGGCAGGCGAAGTGGCCAAGGGAAGAAGCCATGATCGACCGGCTGTTTACGAAGTGACCGTGACGTGTATCTGTTTTTTAAGGATAGGTTAACCGACGAATTATGTCTGGAGTGGAGATCGGTCGGAGTTGGGTGTGGTGGGTGAAGGGAATTCAGCGCGGAGGCCGGAGGGTGGTGGGGGTGGTGGTGGTGGTGCAGCCGTGGAGGTGATTCTCGCGCCCTCGCCAACTGTGTACGTGTCGACTCTGTTGCAGGGAGGCAGCTGGTGACTCCAAGTCCAAGGGGGAGGCAACTCAGGTCGACGGATGGATCGGGAAAGTTGCGTACTTCCGGAAAGAAAGATCGCTCGGTCAGAAGCAAATCAAGAGGGCATATGGTGTGGATTTGTTGAGGGAAAATGGCGATATCCGCGAGATCCGATGCGCGTAGCAGTCGATCACGTGGAGGCAGCCGCATAATAATCTCGATAGCCAGCAGTAAACCTCATCAATCCCCGGGCCGGGTCGGGTTTGGGCCAGGCTTGGCAAAGCCCGAAGCAAACATCCCAAGCCTGAGCTCGGCCCTGCCCGAAGCACATGAACCGGGGCATTTTTTAGTTATATTAATTTATTATAAATGTATGTATGTATATATATGGTCATTTGGGGCTTTTTGGGGCTTTCACGACGAGTTTCGGATCGAAAAGTTGAGCGCGAGCGTGTCCCAGATGCCGGGCCTCTGGGTCGGGTTGTCCATGCACAGGTCTAGCCAGCAGTAACAGCGCCAAGGAGCTGGCCCAGAGCACGTGCGTTGCGGCAGTTGATGCGGAGGTAGAGGTCTTCTGCCCACCAAATCCTTGAAACCTGCCCATCTCCGAAACACTCAAAACTGGTTTTCGCTTCATTCTACACATAAAACATCAACCACAGTTCATGCATCATGCAAACACAGGTGTCTTATTTGAAGAGTGGGAGGCGGGTCTCTCGTTAGGACCTAGCACGACCCATGGATTTCAAGATCATTAGATTTTCAGCTTATAACGCCGAAGCGGAATTGCCGTTATAACTAGGTTGCGGATTTCCTCGATGAACATGGGGTTTGGAATATGTGATGATTGAATGATTACTTTTGGTTGATGGATGTGCGTACTTCCCCACGTAATCGAGAGGACTTTTTGTTTGGTTCCGGACGTTTTATGGTTAGCCGCTCCATCAGAGGTCTCTCTTGATTGACACCGGTAAGGACTGGTTATTGAATGTCTTGGCAGGGTGCCCAGAAAATGTGTGAGACATGGTTATCATGCTTATTTGGCGTATCTGACAGCTTCACACGGATATGGTACATGGAAAGGAGATACCCCCTATTCAAGTAGCAGTCGAGTTCTAGGATAGTTACGTGAAATCACTTATACTATCAAGTTTTTATAGCACAGATGAGATGATCAAGGGAAAGATGCCACTATTCGATTATGTAACTAGACAGGAGGCCAAAATTGAAAGAGCATGGTGTCCCCGTGTTTGGTTTTGGTAATTAATGACAATCCCTATGAACTAATGGTTTCTTTGAGTTGTACTTGAAGCGTTTCTGTCAATAGGCACTGCTCGAAGACCATGTGTTGGTTTCAAGGTTAAAAGGAGATTATGTGTTGACCAAGGCTCAAGGAGTTATCCAAAGATTGGTCTTATGAGATGTTGAGTTTGTTGCAAGCATGTCTTGAATAAGAACATTGTGCGAACATCCATGTCTTACCTTCAAGACATCATCAGAATGGAGAGAAAGTACAAAGGGTGAATTCAAGTTGATCAACACACAAAGCATAGAAGATGTACCAAGTGGAATCAAGTGATCTCATGGTATGGTAAGTGTTGTCCATTACGCTTTGTGTACTAACCCATGATCTATGTGAGGTTAGGTATGTCTTCATGGGCTTGCATCAAAAGAAAGATCTCATATAACCTATGGAGGATGACATCAAGTGGTAATCGTCATCAAGGTTGAGTTGAAGTTCAAGTGGAGCATCAGAAAGATATCACATGGTTGAAGCTTGCCATCCATTCTGGTGATAATGGACAAGTGAAGATGTGCCTAACATAGGCTCTCCCATAGTGGAGTATAGGGAGGAATTACCAAGACTTTCATCATGCCAACTCAGTCAAGAAAGGAGGTCAAGATCGTCATCGTCTAGGTCAAGTGGACTATGCGCAAAGCAAAGGTATAACCTTGATTGGTATTCTATCTTACCGGTCTCATGGTGTTAATTAGAGGATCGGGTTATATGATCGATAGTCGTACTATCAAGAGGCTCTCTCGAGTGAGTAGCTTGATCGTATCATTCATAGAGAGCTCAAACCTTTGGATACTTGGCATCATCTTTCTTGGTTCTTGTCTGGCTTTTCTCTATGTGAGTTCTAGAGCTTGTGGTTATCTTCATGACAAGCCCAAGTTCATCAAATACGGATTTCATATGCATCTTCTATTATGTTTTCCATATTGGAGTTTTTTGCCGATTCTTCACTTGTGTAGGTTTCACACTTCTATATCTTTGGTATATTTCCCTTGTTAATTATGAATATATCCAATCGTGATTTGACAGCTCTTGTCCTTAGCTTTCTATCAAGTTTGGGTTCGTTAAAATCAGAGTTCGTTTGCACAAGTTGTGGTAGTTTCAGTCTTACGTACCTGTATACCTAGTCCAGTTGTACCGCTCCTTTATGGAATGAATACAACTATGAATGGCCAGGCATTTGTACCGCATACATTGGCGATTGTGTCGCTCCCTCATTGAGTGATACTACCAGACCAAGTACCGATCCAACTACCACCCGAGGGGTGATTCTCTCGGGTTTGGCAGCGGTGCTCAGGCAGTGGCCTAGCGGTTGTTCTGGTTGTTTCATAATAACCAGTACAATTGGGCAACCAAGTGGTTCTACCGCTTTGTACGTCATGGCCACACTTGTAGACAGGGGTGGTTATGCCGGCACTTGTACCACCCCAACTACAACTCGAGGGTGATTCCTGTCAGTTTTGGGTGCGATGCTAAACGATGGTTGTGATGTTTCAATAACCGGTACAACCGTATGTCACAACGGTTATACCGCTTGGGCCGCAGCAGCCACATTTTATTGCATGGAGTGGTTGTACCTCTCATCGGAGCGGTTCTATCGCCCCATTTTTTTCTACTACATTGTAGCGGTTAGATTTGAGGGTTCCTCTTTAATGGGGCCTTCTTTCCCAATGGACACAACGGATCTGAGCAAGTTTCCCCATACTATTTTGACCTCTTGAAGCTTGCTTTATCTCTATTCCTCCCATGATTCTTGCATCTCTTTGAGGGAAAGAGAGAGAAGATCTAGATCTACAATTCCACTAGTCCATCTCTCCTCTAAGTGAGGGGAACCTTTTGGATTTAGATCTTGGAGTTCTTTAGTGTTCTCCTCCTTTGTTCTTCCTCTCATATTCCTCGATAGCATTAGTTGTTGTGGTGGAACTTGGAGAGAAGTGTTGGGGAACGTAGCATGCAATTTCAAAAAAAAAAATCCTACGCTCATGCAAGATCTATCTAGGAGATGCATAGAAACGAGAGGGGGAGAGTGTGTCCACATACCCTCGTAGGCCGAAAGCGGAAGCGTTTGACAACGCGGTTGATGTAGTCAAACTTTTCTAGCTCCGACCGATCAAGCACCGAACGTACGGCACCTCCGAGTTCTGCACACATTCAGCGCGATGACGTCCCTCGCCTTGTTGATCCAGCAAGGTGTCGAGGAAGTAGATGAGTTTTGTCAGCACGACGGCGCGGTGACGGGTGATGGTGAAGTGCTTCTCGCAGGGCTTCGCCTAAGCACCGCAAAACTATGACTGGGAGTGTAAACTGTGGAGGGGGCGCCACACACGGCTAACAATTGTTGGTGTCTGTTCTAGGCGCCCCCTCCCCACGTATATATAGGTGGGAGGGGGAGGGGAGCAGCCATGGGGTGCCCCAAGTAGGAGGTATCCTACTTGGGGTCCTATCCAAATTCGCCCCCCCCCCCCCTTATTTCATCGGAGAGGAAAAGGGAAGAGGCAAGGGAGGAAGGAAAGGGGGCGCGAACCCCCTCTTCCTTCTCCAATTTGGCCTCCTGCCTAAAGGGGGGGCGCCACCCCTTGTGGACTGGTGTGCTCCCCTCTTATGGCCCATAAGGCCCATTATTTCCCCCGGTACTCCGATAAATACCCGATACTACCCGAAACACTTCCGGTGTCCGAATACTATCATCCTATATATCAATATTTATCTCTCGACCATTTCGAGACTCCTCGTCATGTCCATATCTCATCCGGGACTCCGAACAACATTCGGTCACCAAATCACATAACTCATATAATACTAAATCGTTATCGAACGTTAAGCGTGCGGACCCTACGGGTTCGAGAACTATGTAGACATGACCAAGACACATCTCTGGTCAATAACCAATAGCGGAACCTGGATGCTCATATTGGCTCCTACATATTCTATGAAGATCTTTATCATTCGAACCGTTATGATAACATACGTTATTCCCTTTGTCATCGGTACGTTACTTGCCCGAGATTCGATCGTCGGTATCTTCATACCTAGTTCAATCTCGTTACCGGCAAGTCTCTTTACTCGTTCCGTAATACATCATCCCGCAACTAATTCATTAGTCACTTTGCTTGCAAGGCTTCTTATGATGTGCATTACCGAGAGGGCCCAGAGATATCTCTCCGATACTCAGAGTGACAAATCCTAATCTCGATCTATGCCAATCCAACAAACACTTTCAGAGATACTTGTAGAGCATCATTATAATCACCAAGTTACGTTGTAACGTTTGTTAGCACCCAAGGTATTCCTCCAGTATTCGGGAGTTGCATAATCTCATAGTCGAAGGAATATATATTTGACATGAAGAAAGCAATAGCAATAAAACTGAACGATCAATATGCTAAGCTAATGAATGGGTCTTGTCCATCACATCATTCTCCTAATGATGCGATCCTGTTATCAAATGACAACTCATGTCCATGGTTAGGAAACCTTAACCATCTTTGATCAACGAGCTAGTCAAGTAGAGGCTCACTAGGGACACGGTGTTTTGTCTATGTATTCACACATGTATTTGGGTTTCCGATCAATGCAATTCTAGCATGAATAATAAACATTTATCATGAATAAGGAAATATGAAATAACAAATTTATTATTGCCTCTAGGGCATATTTCCTTCAGTCTCCCACTTGCACTAGAGTCAATAATCTAGATTACATTGTAATGATTCTAACACCCATGGAGTCTTGGTGTTGATCATGTTTTTCTCGTGGAAGAGGCTTAGTCAACGGGTCTGCCACATTCAGATCCGTATGTATTTTTGCAAATCTCTATGTCTCCCTCCTTGACTTGATCACGGATGGAGTTGAAGCGTCTCTTGATGTGTTTGTTTTTGGATTCCTTTGCCAAGACAATTGCTCTAGTATTGTCACAAAAGATTTTCATTGGACCCATTGCACTAGGTATTACACCTAGATCGGATATGAACTCCTTCATCCAGACTCCTTCATTTGCTGCTTCCGAAGCAGCTATGTACTCCGCTTCACACGTAGAACCCGCCACGATGCTCTGCTTGGAACTGCACCAACTGACAGCCCCACCATTCAATATAAATATGTATCCGGTTTGTGACTTAGAGTCATCCGGATTAGTGTCAAAGCTAGCATCGACGTAACCATTTATGATGAGCTCTTTGTCACCTCCATAAACGAGAAACATATCCTTAGTCCTTTTCAGGTACTTCAGGATGTTCTTGACCGTTGTCCAGTGATCCACTCCTGGATTACTTTGGTACCTCCCTGCTAGACCTATAGAAAGGCACACATCAGGTCTGGTACACAGCATAGCATACATGATAGAACCTATGGCTAAGGCATAGGGAATGACTTTCATTTTCTCTCTATCTTCTGCAGTGGTCGGGCATTGAGTCTGACTCAACTTCACACCTTGTAACACAGGCAAGAACCCTTTCTTTGACTGATCCATTTTGAACTTCTTCAAAACTTTATCAAGGTATGTGCTTTGTGAAAGTCCTATTAAGCGTCTTGATCTATCTCTATAGATCTTGATGCCCAATATATAAGCAGCTTCACCGAGGTCTTTCATCGAAAACTTTTATTCAAGTATCTTTTTATGCTATCCAGAAATACTACATCATTTCCAATAAACAATATGTCATCCACATATAATATTAGAAATGCTACAGAGCTCCCACTCACTTTCTTGTAAATACAGGCTTCGCCAAAAGTCTGTATAAAACCATATGCTTTGATCACCTCATCAAAGCATATATTCCAACTCCGAGATGCTTGCACCAGTCCATAGATGGATTGCCGGAGCTTGCACACTTTGTTAGCACCTTTAGGATCGACAAAACCTTATGGTTGCATCATATGCAACTCTTCTTTAAGAAATCCATTAAGGAATGCAGTTTTGACGTCCATTTGCCAGATTTCATAATCATAAAATGCGGCAATTGCTAACATGATTCGGACAGACTTAAGCATTGCTACGGGTGAGAAAGTCTCATCGTAATCAACTCCTTGAACTTGTCGAAAACCTTTCATGACAAGTCGAGCTTTGTAGACAGTAACATTACCATCAGCGTCAGTCTTCTTCTTGAAGATCCATTTATTCTCTATGGCTTGCCGATCATCGGGCAAGTCAACCAAAGTCCACACTTTGTTCTCATACATGGATCATATCTCAGATTCCATGGCCTCAAGCCATTTATCGGAATCTGGGCTCATCATCGCTTCTTCATAGTTCGTAGGTTCGTCATGGTCTAGTAATATGACTTCCAGAACAGGATTACCGTACCACTCTGGTGCGGATAATGCTCTGGTTGACCTACGAGGTTTGGTAGTAACTTGATCTGAAGTTTCATGATCATTATCATTAGCTTCCTCTCTGGTTGGTGTAGGCATCATGGGAACGGTTTTCTATGATGAGCTACTTTCCAATTCGAGAGAAGGTACAATTACCTCATCAAGTTCTAATACTTTCCTCCCACTCACTTCTTTTGAGAGAAACTCCTTCTCTAGAAAGTTTACATTCTTGGCAACAAATATCTTGCCTTCAGATAGAAGCTGTACCCAATTGTTTCCTTAGGGTATCCTATGAAGACGCACTTCTCCGATTTGGGTTTGAGCTTATCAGGTTGAAGCCTTTTGACATAAGTGTCGCAACCCCAAACTTTAAGAAATGACAGCTAAGGTTTCTTGCCAAACCATAGTTCATACGGTGTCGTCTCAATGGATTTAGACGGTACCCTATTTAACGTGAATGCAGTTGTCTCTAATGCATAACCCCAAAACGATAGTGGTAAATCGGTAAGAGGCATCATAGATCGCACCATATCTAATAAAGTGCGGTTACGACGTTCGGACACACCATTACGCTGTGGTGTTCTAGGTGGCGTGAGTTGTGAAACTATTCCACATTGTTTTAAATGAAGGCCAAACTCATAACTCAAATATTCGCCTCCACGATCAGATCGTAGAAACTTTATTTTCTTGTTAGGATGATTCTCCACTTCACTCTAAAATTCTTTGAACTTTTCAAATGTTTCAGACTTGTGTTTCATTAAGTAGATATACCCATATCTGCTCAAATCATCTATGAAGGTCAGAATAACGATACCCGCCGCGAGCCTCAACACTTGTCGGACCGCATACATCGGTATGTATTATTTCCAATAAGTCATTAGCTCGCTCCATTGTTCTGGAGAACGGAGTTTTAGTCATCTTCCCATGACGCATGGTTCACAAGTATCAAATGATTCATAATCAAGTGATTCCAAAAGCCCATCTGCATGGAGTTTCTTCATGCGCTTTACACCAATATGACCTAAACGGCAGTGCCACAAATATGTTGCACTATCATTATCAACTTTGAATCTTTTGGCATCAATATTATGAATATGTGTATCACGACAATCGAGATTCAACAAAAATAGACCACTCGTCGAGGGTGCTTGACCATAAAAGATATTACTCATATAAATAGAACAACCATTATTCTCTGATTTAAATTAATAACCGTCTCACATTAAACAAGATCCAGATATAATGTTCATGCTCAACGCTGGCACCAAATAACAATTATTCAGGTCTAAAACTAAACCCGAAGGTAGATGTAGAGGTAGCGTGCCGACAGCGATCGCATCGACCTTGGAACCATTCCCGAAGCGCATCATCACCTCGTCCTTAGCCAATCTTCGTTTAATCCGTAGCCCCTGTTTCAAGTTGCAAATATGAGCAACCGAACTAGTATCAAATACCCAGGCGCTACTACGAGCATTAGTAAGGTACACATCAATAACATGTATATCAAATGTACGTTTGTTCACTTTGCCATCCTTCTTATCTGCCAAATACTTAGGGTAGTTCCGCTTCCAGTGACCAGTCCCTTTGCAGTAGAAGCACTCAGTTTCAGGCTTGGGTCCAGCTTTGGGCTTCTTCCCGGGAGTAGCAACTTGCTTGCCATTCTTCTTGAAGTTCCCTTTCTTTCCCTTGCCCTTTTTCTTGAAACTAGTGGTCTTGTTAACCATCAACACTTGATGCTCCTTCTTGATTTCTACCTCCGCAGCTTTGAGCATTGCGAAGAGCTCGGGAATTGTCTTATACATCCCTTGCATATTATAGTTCATCATGAAGCCTTTGTAGCTTGGTGGCAGTGATTGAAGAACTCTGTCAATAACACTATCATCTAGAAGATTAACTCCCAGCTGTGATACCCAGACATTTTGAGTATGTGTTCACTGACAGAACTGTTCTCCTCCATCTTGCAGCTATAGAACTTGTTGGAGACTTCATATCTCTCTACTCGGGCATTTCCTTTAAATATTAACTTCAACTCCTGGAACATCCCATATGGTCCATGACGTTCCAAACGTCTTTGAAGTCCTGATTCTAAGCCGTAAAGCATGGCACACTGAACTATCGAGTAGTCATCAGATCAAGCTTGCCAGACGTTCATAACATCATCATCTGCTCCTGCAGCAGGCCTTTCACCTAGCGGTGCATCAAGGACATAATTCTTCTGTGCAACAATGAGGATAATCCTCAAGTTACGGTCTCAGTCCGTGTAGTTGATACCATCATCTTTCAACTTAGCTTTCTCTAGGAACGCATTAAAATTCAAGGGAACGGTAGCACGGGCCATTGATCTACAACATAGATATGCAAAAACTATCAGGACTAAGTTCATGATAAATTAAGTTCAATTAATCAAATTACTTAAGAACTCCCACTTAGATAGACATCCCTCAAGTTATCTAAATGATAGGTGATCCAAATCAACTAAACCATGTCCGATCATCACGTGAGATGGAGTAGTCATCAATGGTGAACATCTCTATGTTGATCGTATCTACTATATGATTCACGTTCGACCTTCCAGTCTCCTGTGTTCCGAGGCCATGTCTGTACATGCCAGGGTCGTCAAGTTTAACCCGAGTATTCCGCATGTGCAAAACTGTCTTGCACCCGTTGTATGTGAACGTAGAGTCTATCACACCCGATCATCACGTGGTGTCGCAACACTTATACCTTGAAATTTTAGTTAAGGGATCATATTATAATGCTACTGCCGTACTAAGCAAAATAAGATGCATAAAAGATAAACATCACATGCAATCAAAATATGTGACATGATATGGCCATCATCATCTTGTGCTTTTGATCTCCATCTCCAAAGCATCGTCATGATCTCCATTGCCACCAGCTCGACACCTTGATCTCCATCGTAGCGTCGTGGTCGTCTTGCCAACTATTGCTTCTACAACTATTGTTAACGCATAGTGATAAAATAAAGCAATTACATGGCGTTTGCATGGCGTTTGCATTTCATACAATAAAGAGACAACCATAAGGCTCCTGCCGGTTGCCGATAACTTTTACATAACATGATCATCTCATACAATAACGTATATCGCATCATGTCTTGGCCATATCACATCACAGCATGCCCTGCAAAAACAAGTTAGACATCCTCTACTTTGTTGTTGCAAGTTTTATGTGGCTGCTACGGGCTTCTAGCAAGAACCGTTCTTACCTACACATCAAAACCACAACGGTGTTTTATAAAGTTTGTTGTTTTAACCTTCAACAAGGACTGGTCGCAGTCAAATTCGATTCAACTAAAGTAGGAGAAACAGACACCCGCCAGCCACCTTTATGCAAAACTAGTTGCATGTCTCTCGGTGGAACCGGTCTCATGAATGTGGTCATGTAAGGTTGGTCCGGGCCGCTTCATCCAACAATGCCACCAAATCAAAATAAGACATTGGTGGTAAGCAGTATGACGATCACCGCCTGATACGTCTCCAACGTATCTATAATTTATGAAGTATTCATGTTGTTTTATTATCATTCTTGGATGTTTTACAATCATTTTATAGCAACTCTATATCATTTTTGGGACTGACCTATTGATCCAGTGCCCAGTGCTAGTTGCTGTTTTTTGCTTGTTTTTTACATCGCAGGAAATCAATACCAAACGGAGTCCAAACGCAACGAAACTCCACGATGATTTTTTATGGGCCATGAGACATCCTTTGGGCTAGAGCAGCACCTGGGGGTGCCCCTAGGGGGGCACAACCCACCAGGGAGCGTCATACCCCCTGGCGTGCCCAGGTGGGTTGTGCCCACCTCGGTGGCCACCCGCACCCCCTCTTTGCACTATAAATTCCCAAATATTCCGAAACCCCTCGGGGTTAACCTAGATCAGAAGTTCCGCCGCCGCAAGGTCTCTGTATCCGCGAAAACCAATCTAGACCCCGTTCCGGCACCCTGCCGGAGGGGGGAATCATCTCCGGTGGCCATCTTCATCATCCCGGCGGCCACCACGATGAGGAGGGAGTAGTCCACCCTCGGGGCTGAGGGTTTGTACCAGTAGCTATGTGTTTAATCTCTCTCCCGTGATCTATATCATGGGCTTTGTTAATATAGATGGATCATATGATGTTTCTCCCCTCTATACTCTTGTTGTGATGAATTGAATCTTTACCCTTTGAAGTTTTGTCTTGTCGGATTGAATATTCAGATATGAGAACGCATGATGTATGTCTTGCGGTATGAATACTTGAGGTGACAATTGGGGTATCATATTGATTCACTTGATGTACATTATGGCACTCAACTTGCGGATTCCCGAGGTGACGTTGGGGTAATCTATGCATAGGGGTTGATGCACGTTTTTATTATCTTTTCTCTGGTAGAAACTTTGGGGTCTCTGTAGTTCTTTGTGTGGATTGAGTATTATGAATATGAATTTGCTTTGGTGTTATTTTAGTACGAACTCTTGATTAGATCGATCGGAAAGAATAGCTTGCGTTATTTTAGTATGAACTTTAGGATAGATCAAACAGAAAGAATAGCTTTGAGGTGGTTTCGTACCCTACAAACAATTTATATCTTTTGTTCTCCGCTAATAGGAACTCGGGAGTGATTCTTTATTGCACTTTGAGGAATAATCATATGATCCAACTATGTTCGCATTGTTGAGAGGTTGCACTAGTGAAAGTACAGACCCTAGGCCTCGTTTTCAAGCGTTGCAATACCGCTTTTGTGCCCGTTTACTAATTGCTACCTTGTTGTTTTTATTTATTCAGATTATAAAAATATATTTCTACCATCAATATTACACTTTTATCACGATCTCTTCGCCGAACTAGTGCACCTATACAATTTGCCATTGTATTGGGTGTGTTGGGGACACAAGAGATTTCTTGTATTTGGTTGCAGGGTCGTTTGAGGAAGACCATCTTCATCCTACACCTCTCACGGATTGATAAACCTTAGGTCATCCACTTGAGGGAAAATTGCTACTATCCTACAAAACTCTGCGCTTGGAGGCCCAACACGTGTCTACAAGAATAAAGTTGCGTAGTAGACATCAACCTCTTTTCTGGCGCCGTTGCCGGGGAGGTGAGTGCATGAAGGTATATCTTTAGATCTTGCAATTGAATCTTTTAGTTTCTTTTTTTGTCACTACTTTGGTTCGTGAAAGAAAACTACATAAAAATGGAATTTAGGTTGCATCATATTATTGATCATCTTTATAATATTTTTCTTGAAAATGATGATTCGGAAAATTGTGCTCAATTGTTAGAAGAAGAAGTCAATAAAATGTTTGGCACAAAATATTTGAATGATGAGCATGATTGCAATCTTGTTAGTGTGAATTATTTGAATATCCAAAATGCTAATGATGATTGCACAAGTCATGACAAAATTGTTTCTTATAAGCATGTCAATTTTTGCGGAGTGAATTGGTAGTGCAATTGCACACCAAAAAGGGAAGATAGATTTTGTAAGAAGCATAAATATTTAGAAACTAAAAGGTTGCAAGAGAGGCTAGATGATTGTGCTAAAAGATTTAATTTTTTTCGCCATCCTTGTGAACTTTGCAATGAACATGGTCATTTAAATCTCCAATGAAAATTATTTCATGATCAAATCGTGTCAAAAAATTGTGATAACTTGATTACCCTTGAGCATCATAAAGAGCTTAGTCTTCTTTTTGGGTATGAAGAAATGAAACGTATAACTAAGGGTATTCCAAAATTTAATCTCGAGAGATTTCTTGATTTTGATCTAGAGGAAATTTATATGTTTTGTGCGGTAAATTGCATTGAGAACCCTTATATTGCCAACTATCTAAAGTAAAGAAAACAAACAGAATATGAAGAGGGCACTAATGAAAGGGAAAATATTTCCCAATATTCTCCTAGTGTTTATTATGATGAATCAGGTAACGAGGAGGAGCTTCCTATCCAACCAATCTCATCAATAAGAAGCTTGAAAAGATTAATTAAACCCATGCATGATGTGGTGAAGAAGAAGAAAAGAATAGAGGTAAAAGGTATCTCTCCCAAATAATGTTGCTCCTATTATTGTTGTGCCTCATGAAACTGAATCAAAAATAATTGTGGAAGATGATGCACTTGATGATGATTTTGTTATGCCTATTGCTTGTTATGATGATTATGATTGGGAAGATAATGATACTTCTTATAATCTTGGAAATCTTATTGGCACCAACTTGGGAAATTATGATGATAGCAATTGTTATACCGTTGGTGCTATTCATACTATTAATGATGAGAGTGATTATGCTTATGATATACCAAGCCACAAGCTTGGGGATGCTATGTTTGATGAGAATGACATGTTTGAGAATTTATTTGCTGCAATTAATGTTTGTCCCAAGCTTGGGGATGCTATGTTTAATGAATATGATCTTTTTAGTCCCCCTACTTTCAATGATCAAACTTTCTATGATGGTTGCATGCCTCCTATCTATGATGAGAACAAAGTTGCTACCTATGATGATTATTGTGATGATACTTATGTTATAAAAAGTAGTGATAATTATTGTCATAATTTTGAATATCCTTTTACTGAACATTACTCTTTTAATGTGGGAACAATTTATAGTATTCGAGTTTCCTATGATACTCCCACTATTATGAATGAGAATAAAATTGCTTATGTGGAGAGTAATAAATTTTCTATGCTTGTGGATCATGAAAAAATGCTTTATGTAATGGTTATATTGATGAATCCATTCATGATGCTAGTGAAAATTATTATGAGAGAGGAACTTATGACTCATGATGCTCTCTTTATCTTTCAATTCTTATCTTTTATGCGAGCATCATTGAAATCATCATGCCTAGCTTAAAAGGCATTAAAGAAAAGCGCTTGTTGGGAGACAACCCAACACTTTTACTTACTGTTTTTGTGTTTTCACATGATTATGGTACTGTATTGATCATGTTTTGTTGCTTTTGTTTCAATAAATTGCCAAGTAAAGCCTTTGGGATCATGTTGGGTGATAGTTGATCTGACCCTGCTGAAAAACAGAAACTTTTGCGCTCACGAAAATAAGTCTCATTTTTTACAGAAGAGTGCTTTTGAGTTGATTCTTCATAAAAATTGCTCACGTGGTCATAATTTGTTCATAATTTTTTGAGTAGCATAAGTATGGTTTGAGTACAGATTACTACAGACTGTTCTGTTTTTGACAGATTCTGTTTTTGACAGATTCTGTTTTCAATGCATAGTTTGCTTGTTTTCTAGTTTCTATGGCTTATATTGCTCAATATGAATTGTGGAAATGATATGCTACAGTAGGCATTGTGTGGAAACAATTATCAATCTTCTCTTTGATAGTATCAAAGTGAAATGACTTTCTCTTTATCATACTAACCTATCTAATAAATTTCGGTTAAGTTTTGTGTGATTGAAGTTTTCAAGTTTTGGGTGAGATGACGATATGAGGAGAATAAGGAGTGACAAGACCCTAGGCTTGGGGATGCCCAAGGCACCCCAAGTTAATATCCAAGGAATATCCAAGCAACTAAGCTTAGGGATGCCCCGGAAGGCATCCCCTCTTTCGTCTCCAACATTATCGGTAACCTCACTTGGAGCTATGTTTTCATTCGTCACATGATATGTGTTTTGCTTGGAGCATCATTTTATTTTGTTAGGTTTTGCTTGCTGTTTAGAATAATGTTTTGCATCTTTTATTTCAATAAAAGTGGCATTGATAGCCTTTGCTATGCTTATTTTACAAGTATACATGTTGTTGTTTGAAAACAGAAAGTTTACCGCTGTTGCAAAAATTCCCGAGGAAAGTCAGAATGTGATAAAATGTTGAAACTTTTTGCATAATAAGCTCTGATAAATTTTCTACAGTGTGGTAGAATTTCATAATGTTTGGATTTGAATAAGTATTGATACTCTTGCATTCTTTACAGCCTGTACTGTTTTGGCAGATTGCTGTTATGTTTGCATTGTTTGCATATGTTTGCTTGTTTAATGATTCTATTTGAGGATAGAAGTATTAAATATGTAGAGGCATTTAGTATGCAATGTTGAATAATAATTTTAGTGATTTGCTACAGTAGAGATTGATAAGGTTTTTGCATTAGTTTATACTAACTTATCTCACAAGTTCTTGTTGAGTTTTGTGTGGATGAAGCTTTTGAGATTTAGGAAAACCATGATATGAGAAGAATTAAGGAGACACCAAAGCTCAAGCTTGGGGATGCCCAAGGCACCCCAAGATAATATTCAAGAAGTCTCAAGCATCTAAGCTTGGGGATGCCCCGGTAGGCATCCCACCTTTCTTCTTCAACAATTATTGGTTAGTATCGGCTGAGCCTAAGTTTTTGCTTCTTCACATGAGTTGTGCTATTATTAGAATGTCATTTTATTTTTTGTTTTACTTGTTGTTTTAATAAAATACTTAGATCTGAAAGTTTTTAAATAAAATAGAGTCCTCAAATAGTTGCCAAGGAGGCTAAGTAAGCGGCATTCACATCCCGCCAACGAAGCTCTTTTCTTTGGAATTGCTCTTGTGCCTCACTTATATCCTATGAGTAAATTGTGGAATAAACTGAATGTCATATAGTTGAAATAATATCAGGCCTAGTAGTAGCTTCACATTGGGTTTAGAAAGTGAAATCTTTTGAGGCTTGACAATCAAAATTTTGGTCATACAAGCAATTGACGAATAATTAGTATAAGGAAGAGAACTTTCACATGCAAATACACTATCTTGAAAATCTTTTGTGATTGTGAGCCCCCATCAAAATATTATATGCCAAAAATTTTGACGTTGGATAAGGAAGACAACGTAATGATTTATGTTTGTTCATATTCACATAGAAGTTATATTGTCATAGATCCTTCAACATGTGGTACTTGCCCCCCATCTTTTCTAGCCAAAAATTCCGCACCAAGTAGAGATACAACTTGTGCATCCAAAAACCCTTAAACCCAGATCTTATTTTCAAGAGTCCACCATACCTACCTAAGGATTGAATAAGATTCTTCAAGTAAGTTGTCATCGGTGCAATAAGGCAATAAAAATTGCTTCTAAAAGTGTGAGATCATTTAGTGTAAGAGAAACTTGAGCGTTGTACGAACTTGTGATGGCAAAGCAATAAAAGCGACGGACTGCATAATAAAGGTTGCTATCATAAGGGGCAATATAACGTGACGTTCTTTTGCACTAAGGGGTTGAGCATACAAACAAATAAGCGCATGACAACCTCTGCTTCCCTCTGCGAAGGGCCTATCTTTTAATTTTCAATATTTATTTTTATGCAAAGAGTCAAAGTTATTCCCTCTATTCCTTTTTATTTTTCTCTTTTGGCAAGCATCATGTGGTGAGGAAAGATCTAGGCACATACGTCCAGTTGAATATGGGTAGCATGAGTTATTATTGTTGCCATCACCCTTTTTTTCCGGGAAAACTTCCAATCTATTCATCTTCAATCATGGCAGTACAACGAACACCAGAAATAAAAATTACATCCAGATCCGTAGACCACCTAGCGACGACTACAAGCACCGAAGCGAGCCGAAGGCGCGCCACCGTCATCGCCCCTCCATCGTCGGAGCCGGGTACAACTTGTTGTAGTAGACAGTTGGGAAGTCGGCGTGCTAAGGCCCCATAGGACCACCACCCCAGAACAACAACCGCCGCCGATGAAAAATAACGTAGATCGGAAGGATCCAAACCGAAGACACACGAATGTAGACGAACAACGACGAGATCCGAGCAAATCCACCAAAGATAGATCTGCCAGAGACACACCTCCACACGCCCACCAACGATGCTAGATGCACCGCCGGAACGGGGGCTAGGCGGGGAGACATTTATTCCATCTTCAGGGAGCCGCCGCCGTCTCGCCTTCCTGAGTAGGACACAAACCCTAGCAAGATTGAAAAAACGGCTAAAAACAGAGCCCTCCTGCCGGCCCTTGCCAGGATCCACCGCGCCCCCATGAGGCGGACCTGCGCCGGCGCCGGCGAGAGGAACGAACCCACCTCGGTGGCCTCCCGCACCCCCTCTTTGCACTATAAATTCCCAAATATTCCGAAACCCCTCGGGGTTAACCTATATCAGAAGTTCTGCCGCTGCAAGGTCTCTCTACCTGTGAAAACCAATCTAGACCCCGTTCCGGCACCCTTCCGGAGGGGGGAATCATCTCCGGTGGCCATCTTCATCATCCCGGTGGCCACCACGATGAGGAGGGAGTAGTCCACCCTCGGGGCTGAGGGTTTGTACCAGTAGCTATGTGCTTAATCTCTCTCTCGTGATCTATATCATGGGTTTTGTTAATATAGATGGATCATATGATGTTTCTCCCCTCTATACTCTTGTTGTGATGAATTGAATCTTTACCCTTTGAATTTTTGTCTTGTCGGATTGAATATTCAGATATGAGAACACATGATGTATGTCTTGCGGTATGAATACTTGAGATGACAATTGGGGTATGATATTAATTCACTTGATGTATGTTATGGCACTCAACTTGCGGATTCCCGAGGTGACGTTGGGGTAATCTATGCATAGGGGTTGATGCATGTTTTTATTATCTTTTCTTCAATAGAAACTTTGGGGTCTCTTTGTAGTTCTTTGTGTGGATTGAGTATTATGAATATGAATTTGCTTTGGTGTTATTTTAGTACGAACTCTTGATTAGATCGATCAGAAGGAATAGCTTGCATTATTTTAGTACGAACTCTAGGATAGATCGAACGGAAAGAATAGCTTTGAGGTGGCTTCATACCCTACAAACAATTAATATCTTTTGTTCTCTGCTAATAAGAACTCGGGAGTGATTCTTTATTGCACTTTGAGGAATAATCATATGATCCAACTATGTTATCATTGTTGAGAGGTTGCACTAGTGAAAGTACGGACCCTAGGCCTCGTTTTCAAGCATTGCAATACCGTTTTTGTGCTCGTTTACTAATTGCTACCTTCCTATTTTTATTTATTCATATTATAAAAATATATTTCTACCATCAATATTATACTTTTATCACGATCTCTTCGCCGAACTAGTGCACCTATACAATTTGCCATTGTATTGGGTGTGTTGGGGACACAAGAGATTTCTTGTATTTGGTTGTAGGGTCGTTTGAGGGAGACCATCTTCATCCTACACCTCTCATGGATTGATAAACCTTAGGTCATCCACTTGAGGGAAAATTGCTACTGTCCTACAAAACTCTGCGCCTGGAGGCCAAACACGTGTCTACAAGAATAAAGTTATGTAGTAGACATCACCGCCACAACTCTTTGTGTTCTACTCGTGCATATCATCTACGCATAGACCTGGCTCGGATGTCACTGTGGGGGAACGTAGCATGCAATTTCAAAAAATTTCCTACGCTCAGCAACGAGTGGGGGAGAGTGTCTCCATGTACCCTCATAGACCAAAAGTGGAAGCGTTTGACAACGCGGTTGATGTAGTCAAACTTTTTCCAGCTCCGACCGATGAAGCACCGAACGCACGACACCTCCGAGTTCTACACACGTTCAGCGCGATGATATCCCTCGCCTTCTTGATCCAGCAAGGTGTCAAGGAAGTAGATGAGTTCTGTCAGCACGACGGCGTGGTGACGGTGATGGTGAAGTGATTCTTGCACGGCTTCGCCTAAGCACCGCAAAACTATGACCGGGGGTGTAAACTGTGGAGGGGGCACCGCACACGGCTAACAATTGTTGGTGCCTGTTCTAGGCGCCGCCTCCCCCACGTATATATAGGTGGGAGGGGGAGGGGAGCAGCCATGGGGCACCCCGAGTAGGAGGAATCCTACTTGGGGTCCTATCCCAATTCGCCCCCCCCTTTCCTTATTTCACCGGAGAGGAAAAGGGAAGAGGGAAGGGAGAAAGGAAGGGGGGCCGAACCCCCTCTTCCTTCTCCAATTTAGCCTCCTGCCTAAAGGGGGGCGCACCACCCTTGTGGGCTGGTGTGCTCCCCTCTTATGGCCCATAAGGCCCATTATTTCCCCCGGGGGTTCTGGTCACCCCCCCCCCCCGCGGTACTCCGATAAATACCCGATACTACCCGGAACACTTCCGGTGTCTGAATACTATCATCCTATAATATCAATCTTTACCTATCAACCATTTCGAGACTCCTCATCATGTTTGTGATCTCATTCGGGACTCCGAACAACATTCGGTCACCAAATCACGTAACTCATATAATACTAAATCGTTATCGAACGTTAAGCGTGTGGACCCTACGGGTTTGAGAACTATGTAGACATGACTGAGACACCTCTCCGGTCAATAACCAATAGTGGAACCTGGATGCTCATATTGGCTCCTACATATTCTACGAAGATCTTTATCGGTCCAACCGTTATGACAACATACGTTGTTCCCTTTGTTATCGGTATGTTATTTGCCCGAGATTCGATCGTTGGTATCTTCATACCTAGTTCAATCTCATTACCGGCAAGTCTTTTTCTCGTCCCTTAATACATCATCCTACAACTAATTCATTAGTCACTTTACTTGCAAGGCTTCTTATGATGTGCATTACCGAGAGGGCCTATAGATACCTCTCTGATACTCGAAGTGACAAATCCTAATCTCGATCTATGCCGACCCAACAAACACTTTCCGAGATACCTGTAGAGAATCTTTATAATCACCCAGTTATGTTGTGACATTTGATAGCACACAAGGTATTCCTCAGGTATTCAGGAGTTGCATAATTCATAGTCAAAAGAATATGTATTTGACATGAAGAAAGCAATAGCAATAAAACTGAACGATCAATATGCTAAGCTAACGAATGGGTCTTGTCCATCACATCATTCTCCTAATGATGTGATCCCGTTATCAAATGACAACTCATGTCCATGGTTAGGAAACCTTAACCATCTTTGATCAACGAGCTAGTCAAGTAGAGGCTTGTCGGATTACGGGTTCCGCAGACCCTTGCGAGGTTCGAACTCTGGGGTGCGCACGAAGAACACTCTCTCCCCAGCTCGCTCGCTCAACGATCCGACGGCCTAGCTCGACAAACTCAAAGAACGAGAGACACAGAGATTTATCCTGGTTCGGGCCACCTTGCCATGTAATACCCTACTCCAGCTTTGTGGTGGATTGCCTCGAGGGGCTAAGGATGAACTAGTACAGTGGACGAACAGCCTCAGGAGGTGAGGTGTTCTTGAGCTCAGTGAGCTGGTGAAGGTGGAATGGCTTCAATCCAAGCTGCCCCACTATGGTGGTGGCTAGGTCCTATTTATAGTGGCCTTGGTTCTCTTCCCAAATGTAGGCGGGAAGGGATCCCATAACGGCCAATTTGAAGGGAGACAACTAGTACAAGCTATCCTGACAACAGTAGTCTTCGCCTGCAAAAGGCTCTGGTGGTGACGCTGCCGTGGGCTCCGCGATGACCTCCGTCCTGCCGTCCTAGCGGTCTTGGTCTTGTTGCACTGATATGGAAACCTTTGCTTGATTCCTCGGGATTCCGCACCTGCGCTTGCCTCCTTAGCACCAAAGAGGGAAGTGGTACACTATGCCCGCTGGCGCTCGCCTCGCCTTGGTCATCATGGCTCACGTCATGTGAACCTCATGGGGTGCACCTTGCATAGATATCTCCGCTCCTCGGGAGCCAGCCTAGTGAGGCCGCCCCTAGGGAGGTCTTGGCGTCGTCCGCCTCGCGAGGCTTGGCCCCTCGCGAGGGTCTTGAGTTATTGCTGCTGAAGCTGGGCCGTACCGGGCCGTTGATGGAGCCACGCCACGGACCGCAGGCAGGCAAGTCTGGGTACCCCCGTTCCCAGGACGCCGACAGTAGCCCCCGGGCCCAAGGCGCACTCAGACTTGGCTTTGAGGCGAAGCCAAAGGGCAAGTGCGGAGTGCCGCGGGCCCCAACCGCCTGCAGCCTCGGTTGACGCGCGGTGATTGATGGGACGTGGGCGCCTCCGCTTCCTCACGCTGCCTCGGCAACCGTTTGACTTGACGAGTCCCTACTGCATGCAGAAGAAAACCATCATTACGTGCGACCTTGGAGGCTGGCGGTTGGCCTTCTCCAGGCTATAAATGAGGAGCGGGGCAGAGCCCCCTCGCTCATCTCTGTCTTCTCGCCGCCCGCTCCTTCTCCTTCCCCCTCGCCTTGCCGTCTTGCTGCAGCCCCATGGCGCCAACGAGGAGGTTCTCGGCCACGGAGAAGGGGAAGGCTCGCCACCACCCAAGAGGGGGCGGGGCCGCCCCCGCAAGCATGCTGCGACCCCTGTTGCGGCTCCTCGGGGGCGCGGACGTACTACTTTGTGGACTGGCCTCGCTCTCGGCGGCCGCAGCGGTGTCTCCTCCCGCGGAGGGGACCGCTCGAGGCGGAGCAGCCCTTGCACCGAGGGGAGGCGCGCCGTGGTCGCCCGGCCTCCTCGGCCGCGCTTCCATTCGGCAGAGGTGCTCCCAGAGTTCGTCGTGTGGTCGGAGAGACCGGCCGGCACCTGGCTCCAGCTCCCACGCTCCTTTGCCGGCGAGCTACCGACCGCGGGTCTCGACGGCTTCTGGTTGCAAGCCGACGGCTGCTACAGCAAGGCCTCGTGGGCCATGGTGGAGGTTTCCGCTGCGGGCAACGTGGTCCTGGCCCGTGGCTGGCAGACGTTCGCCCGCGCGCGCGGCCTGAGCAGGAGGTGCACCCTCCACTTCAAGGATGACGACGTCGCGACCCTCTACGTGAGGGTATTTGGGGAAGACTATCGCTGCGCTGGGTGCTGCCCCGAGGACAGCGGCGGTGACGACGAGCTCGGCCTTGACGACGGCCATGATGATGCTGAGGGCGAGCTTGCTCTTGGCGACGGCCATGGCTCGTCCAGCGACGGCAGCTCCTCCTCCAGCGAGAGCACCAGCAGCAGCGGCTATGACCAACCGCCACGTCGCCGGGCTCACTTCGAGAACGGCGGCGGGTCGTCCCGTCGCCGCGCTCCGGTGAAGCACGAAGAAGGCTCGGGCTGAATCCGGGAGACCCTTGGAGCCAGGCCTCGTGCTGCTAAGGTCGCGTAGGCCGCTTTTGTTTAACCTTTCCTTTCTTCCTGCATTTGAAAAGTAGATGGCCCTGCTGGGGCGTGTAATGAACCATGGTACTCATGTCGTTATGCTATGCTTATTGTTCTTGCGTTATGCCATGATGTTCGTGCTCCACGTAGATGTAGAGGAATAACTTAGCTTGATACGCTCGGGGTAGTTTCCTGTCTCATGAGGGCGCGCCTTTTGGCATCTAGTGGGGCCTCCTTGTTGCCGACTCAGGAACCGCTGACCTCGGGAGGCATCATAGGGCTGCAGAGTTTGTTAGGAAATCCATTGGGTGCCTTGTTCCTCCTTGCGCGAGCCCTCGGGCATGGGCTAATCATGGCTTGGTGCATCGCGTCGCGGTACCCGGGGGGCACGGACTTTAAGGGGGGTGCGCCAATCACGAGCTCATTCGAGGGCGCCTCACAAGGATCAAGGGAGCCGAAGCTCTGGGGCGACAGGGCTTTGGCGAGGTGTGTCAGCAGTCTAGGCTAGCCCGGCGCGCACACACACCCGCCCAGCCCCCGCGCGAGGCGCGCGAGGGAGAGCGTCGGGCAACTGTCGTCCTCCCTGACGCAAGACAAAGAAGCGAGCAAAGTAAAAAGGGGAAAACTCAACCAAGCAATCGAGAAACGCCAAAACTCGAAATTTCTTTAAAAGGTTGCAAACTAGCTACAAAAAGCAAATGAACAGCTGCGTCCGGCACCTAGTCTAGTCTTCTCACCAGCGCGGAGCTAATTGCTGCCACTAGGACGTGGGAAGGAGCCCCCGAGGCCGGAGGGCGGCACTGTAGAGACTCCGGGGCGTGTACTACCCCACTCATTATTACGTGAGAGTGTCACGAGCGGAGACCTTCACATGCACTGGGCCTTGCTTCATGGGTAGAACTTCCGGAGGTGCCGGATATGTTCTAGGCGTTCAGGATGGGTATCCCGTCCTGCGTCTCCAGTCGCGCGGCGCCAGGCCTGGAGACACGGGCGAGCCTAAATGGGCCCTCCCACATGGGTGAGAGCTTATGCAGCCCTTCCCTGGAGAGCGCCCGCCGTAGGACGAGATCACCCACCTCGAGCATCCTGGAGCGGATGCTGCGGCAATGATACCGCCGCAGCGCCTGCTGGTACCTTGCCGCTCGGAGCGAGGCTTGACGGCAGCGTTCCTCCCCCAGCACGAGGTCCATCCCCCGCGTGGCGTCCTGGCATGCCTTGTCAAACGCCAAGACCCGCGCAGAGCGATGCTTGACCTCATGTGGGAGAACCGCTTCCGCTCCGTAGACGAGGAAGAATGGAGTTTTGCCAGTTGGCTTGGTCATGGTGGTGCGGATGGACCACAGCACGGACTAGAGCTCGTCCAGCCAGCCCGTGCCGCATGCTTTGAGCTTCTTCTTGAAAGTCCTTTCTTTGAGGCCCCTCAGGACCTCCGCGTTCGCGCGCTCAGCCTGGCCGTTGCTCCTGGGGTGTGCCACTGAGGCATAGCATATCTGCGTTCCAAGATTAGCACAATATGTTTTGAAGAGATTGCTAGTGAACTACGAGCCGTTGTCGGTGATCATGCGATTAGGGACTCCGAACCGGCTCACGAGGCCCTTGATGAACTTGACTGCTGAGCCGGCAGGGATGGTGCGGACCGGCTCCACCTCCGCCCACTTGGTGAACTGGTCGATGGCGACGTAGAGGAAGTGGTAGCCCCCAGGCGCTTGAGGGAATGGACCCAGGATATCCAGCCCCAGACCGCAAATGGCCACGAGAGTGGGATAGTCTGGAGGCCCTGAGCAGGCTAGTGGATTTGCTTGGCATGGAACTGGCAGACTTCACAGGATCTCACCAGCTCGGTTGCGTCGTTGAGTGCCGTGGGCCAGTAAAATCCGCTGCAACACCTTGCCCACCAAGGTGCGTGATGACGACTGATGTCCGTAGTCCCATCCATGTATGTCGGCTAGCAGGTCACACCCCTGCTCCCTGGAGATGCATCGCAAGGAAACATCATTCGGTCGTTTTTAGTATAGCTCACCGTCCTGAATGGAGTAGGCCGTGGCCTGCCGAGCCACATGCTCCGCGTCTTCCTCCTTCTCTGGCAGGGCCCCCCGCAGTAGGTACGCCTTGAATTCTTTAGTCCAGCATCCCTCCTGAGGCTCGAGTGCGAGGAGCAGGCGCGCTACTAAGGTCGGCCACAGGCGGGGGCTCCCGAGGTTGGTGGCGGGGGGAGCTCCTCCTGAGGCGATGCTGGCTCCGCAGACGGAGGTGCTGCTGAAGGCTTGAAGAGCCGCTCCTCGAATACGCCGGGCTCCTAGGGCAGGCGCCTGGACGCCCTCTTGGCGATGTCATCGGCTTCCTTGTTCATGCCGTGAGGCACATGCTGTAGCTCCAGGCCCAGGAATTGCTTCTCCATTTTGCGTACCTCGCGAGGTATGCCTCCATGTGCTCGTCCTTCGGCTTGTACACTTTGTTGGAGAAGTTGACGAGGAGCTGAGAGTCGCCCTTGATGGTGAGGCGCTTCACTCCCAAGGCCGCCGCAGCCTTGAGGCCGGCGATCAAACCTTCGTACTCTGCGATGTTGTTGGAGACCTTCTCGCCCGACTGGAAGCAGAGCTGCACGGCATAGTAGAGCTTGTCCTGGGTGGCCAAGATGAGCACGGCTCCAGCCCCCGCGCCCTGACGCGCGAAGGCACCGTCAAAGTGCATGATCCAGCCGTCTGGTGCTTCACTTCCAGGCGAGAGGAACCAGCCTTCGCCTGGCTCAAGCCTCGGAATGTCCGTCCATTCCGCCACGAAGTCAGCGAGCGCGGCACCCTTGATGACCCTGGTGGTGCTGAACTCCAGCTGGAATGCCTGCAATTCGATGTTCCACTCGGCGACCCTTCCCGCAGCATTGGGGCTCCGGAGCACCCTCTCCAACGGGTAAGCTGAGACGACCTTAATGGTGTGGCCTTGGAAGTAGTGACGCAACTTGCTCGAGGCTACGAGAAGCGCCAGCAGGAGCTTCTGCGGCATGGGGTAGCGCGCCCGCGCGTCGCGCAGTACCGTGCTGACGAAGTACACCGGGTGCTCGACGAGGGCCGGAGTGTTGGCGGAGTCTGAAGCCTCCTGAGACTGGGAGACCTCAGGAGCTGGGCCGCCTGTTTGGGCAACCACAGCCTCAGGAGTGCCCCTAGTGGAACCTAGCCATCCACTGGCACTGCAATGGCTTCAGGGGCGCCGTATTGGTGCTGCGTCATCTCGATTGGCTGCGTGACGCCGCACGGCAGGTCCTTGGCCTGGCGCTCCTCCCGGACGGCCACCAGAGCTGCACTGGCTGAGTGAGGCATGGCGGCCAGGTAGAGCACTAGGGGCCCGAGAGGACGTGGCGCCACCATCACTGGCGGGCTGGTGAGGTATCTCACTGGTATGCGTCGGTCCTAAACAAACGGCTTTTAACCCCTTTCCACGATGGTATTTGGAACCGTTGCCAAGTGAGTTTGGGCGATAGGGGGTCCTTCCCACACGACCTAGAAACCGTCGGGGATATGCCCTCCTGGAACACACGCTCGACAAAATGGGGTCGTGTGCGACCGGCGAGCGCTCAAATACGAAAATACGTACAGTAGAGCTAAAAATACAATTATACAGCAAAATTGTTTCCGGACGCAAGTACATCCCACATAGTCAGTCCCCGCTAAACGTTTCCGTTCGTATGTACATCCCACACAGTCTCTCCAAGGAAAACGTTTCCGTTCACAGATACATCACACACAATTTTTCCTGTTAAATCGTTTGTGATAGCGTTGCCATTGCACACGATATTAATAATTTTATCATTTGTGTTATTGAATGCATCACACACGGTGCGTAGAAGAAACTGTGTGGCAAAGGCTGTCCATCACACACACTTTTTATGTGGTAAACGTTTGCGCAAGGTAGCCTAACGCAAACAGTTTTTAAGAGAAAGTCGTGTGTGCAGTGGAGATTTATCGCACACGTAGTGGATCCTAGAAACGTTTCTGATCTCCACGTATATCGCGGACATTTCGCTTTCGCAAACCGTGTGGAGTGTAATCCCTAATTAATCCCTAATTAATCCAATTAATCCCTAATTTAAAAATCACATGTTTTGAATTTGAAAGTAGGCAATCACTTATTTCATATCCAACCATGTTTATTACAAATATAGGTTCAACCACGAATCCATAATTCGATGCACAGGTACATGTACTAAAGAACTACAGAAGCACCAAGTAAAGAATGATGAACCACAGTTGTACTAAAGACTGTAAAGAGAGAGGTGAAAGACATTCTGGTTGCTGGAGAAGGTGAAGCGGAATGCCCATATTGTGCCCTCTTCCATGCGTAATGCGCGCACGACTCTAGGCCAACCCCTTGTGATGGCTGCCCGTCCATGCTTCACTGTCTTCATTAGGACTTCTCGATGCTCATTGTAGTCTCGATGAAATACTTTAACCTTCATTGCGTGTCCACCAATCATGTACTTTGCGAGGTAATCTTGAGTGAACTGCTTTGGGAACCACTGGGAACGAAAAAGATCCAGACATTGTTGTCTAACAACTCATTATGGGCAATAAAAAGAGAAGGCTACAGAGTTTGTAGTTACCATCCTACAGCTCACTGTTGTGTTGGATAGAGCATAAACAAATAATTTTCTTGCCACCATTCGTATCTTTTTGCTAATAATCCTTATCAGTTTCCTCACTTGATGCTTGTTCATCAATATCTCATTGCCCCATACGCAAAAAGGGTCGATGCGTGGATCCTTGCCAAGGGCATATGTACCTACAAGCAACAAGTCAATACTAGAAGCTAACTAGTGTCCAGGCCTGGATCTATATGCACTACATTATGGAACGACAGGGGGAGTACAAGCCGAGGGATGAAGCTAACCTCGGCGGAAAATGGTGGCCACTCCTGTTGTTGTCCTGCATAAGTAGTGGAAAGGCATGATAAGTATAGCAATCTTAACATTAAACAAATATAGCAAAGGTAAACAACATCATCTCCAAATGATAGCTTGAATGTGTTGGTTTCAGCATGCTGTTAAAGCAGATATAAAATGGAAGGCAATGTTACCGACAGCAGGCTTAACAGCCATCAAATATTGCAATTCAAACTGGTATTGTTGAAAATGAATAGAACGTAGGTAATGCTTAAACATCACACTAGATAAATGTGTAAAACTGAAATAAAGGGCATGTGTTAACTACACCAGGAATAATTGGAACGAAATATAGTCGTTCAAACTGGTATTGATGTAGTCGAGCGGCACAGTTCCGACTTGCACATAATGAACAACACATTGTGAATGACTGAAATAAACAAGGCATAAATGACCAGTATAACAACCAAATATAGCCATTGAAAACTCGACAGAGTCTCACTGCAACCAACCTAACAAGCAAATACAGATAAACAAGGCATATGCTTGAAAACTGGACAAATGCTCACTACAACCAACCTAACAAGTAGATAAAGATAAACAAGGCATCTTCTTGATAACTGGACAAATGCTAAAAAAAAGCAACCTAACAACCAAATACAGATAAGCAAGGCATCTGCTTGATAACTGGACAAATACTCACTGCAATCAAACTAAGAACCAAATACAGATAAACAAGGCATTTGCTCGATAACTGAAAAATGCTCACTCCAACCAACCTAACAACCAAATACAGATAAACAAGGCATCTACTCACTATAAACAACCAAATATAGCCATTCATGAAACTAAAGTGGACAATTCATACTTAAACATCACATAGACCTATTGAACAATACATTTTCGCATAACTGAAATAATTAAACATGGCACAGTTAAAGCACCGCATGGCAAATGCTACTACAACAAAGGGTACGGGTTGGCAAGCTAGAAAAGGTAAGATTTGCTGATAGAATGTTGCCTCACCTTTCATGGACGGGATCCTTCCAGTTGGGAGAGCACAGACCCATGGTGCGCTCTCTGATGTCACGGATGGGTTGTTTCACCTTGGAAGAACCTTCGTGGATGCCCTCCTCGTGGTCGTGGTCGTGGTCGATGAGATCTAACTTGGCAATTGAGGATCCCAAGCCGCCGTCGTAGAACGTGTCCTTCAGAAGTGACAAAATGGGCTCGATGGCGTATAAAGCTCGCAAATCCTTGACCGCTTGGCGGAGGAGATCAGCGGCAGGGCCGTCGAAGAGATCGACGGTGGTTGAACCAGAGGGGTTGGGGATGGACCACTTAACCTGTGACATGGCCCGCGTGAAGCCGTCGGTGTGGACGAGCTTGATGTTGTAGCCAGCTTTCCCAAGATACAGTAATACGCTAGCCCGCTGACATGAAGCCTTTGGCATGGCAACGTGGTCAACGTCTTCGCCGGCTTCCGCGGCGACGTGTTGCTCCAGGATCGACAGGTCGGGGCGAACGGCGGCCACCTCGCCAACGTCCGCCGGAGAGGCCATGATAAACCTCTTCTTGGCCGAACGCTCGTCGGGCTCCCTGGGATACGTGGTCGAGCTTAGGCTGCGACATTCTGGAGCAGGGGATGTGGATCTGGTGGGGAGGGACACCGCAGGCCTCATCTAAAAACTCAGGGGAGTGGGGCGACGGTATGGGAATCGCTGGGTAACCTGAACTTTAGGAGGAACGGGCAGACCGGCAGGGTTGGCGGCGGTGCCGGTGGCGGCCGTGAGCTAGGGTTCGAGAGGGGAGGGGCGGGTGGGGGACTGTGGAGGGGGGTGGTGTTTGAGGATACGCCGCGGCTGAGGGAGTCCTGGATTAAGGGGTCCTCGGACAGCCGGACTATATCCTTTGGCCGGACTGTTGGACTATGAAGATACCAGATTGAAGACTTCGTCCTGTGTCCGGGTGGGACTCTCCTTTGCGTGGAAGGCAAGCTTGGCAATTCGGATATGTAGATCTCCTCCCTTGTAACCGACTCTGTGTAACCCTAGCCCCGTTCGGTGTCTATATAAACCGGAGGGTTTAGTCCGTAGGACTACATCAACAATCATAATCATAGGCTAGCTTCTAGGGTTTAGCCTCTACGATCTCGTGGTAGATCAATTCTTGTAATACTCATATCATCAAGATCAATCAAGCAGGAAGTAGGGTATTACCTCCATCGAGAGGGCCCGAACCTGGGTAAACATTGTGTCCCCCGCCTCCTATCACCATCCGCCTTAGACGCACAGTTCGGGACCCCCTACCCGAGATCCGCCGGTTTTGACACCGACATTGGTGCTTTCATTGAGAGTTCCACTGTGCCGTCACCATAAGGCTTGATGGCTCCTTCGATCATTGGCAACAATGTGATCCAGGGTGAGGTTTTTCTCCCCGGACAGATCTTCGTATTCGGTGGCTTCGCACTGCGGGCCAATTCGCTTGGCCATCTGGAGCATATCAAGAGCTACGCCCTTGGCCGTCAGGTCAGGTTTGGAAACTTAAACTATACCGCTGACATCCGCGGAGACCTGATCTTCGATGGATTCGAGCCCATGTCAGGTGTGCCGCACAGTCACGACGAGCATGACTTAGCTCTGCCGTCGGACAGTGTTCGGGAGATCACACCTGCGGCTACTCCGGCCCTCAATCCGGAGCAGATTGCGCCATCCGAGGATGGGTGGATGGACCCCGCCACGGAGGCCGCGCACTCAGCGGCGATAGAGCCGAATGCTGACTTCACCCCCTATGAGACATGTGCTGCCGGACACTTGGATTCGTCCCCGGCCACGGGCCCCGAACCGCCTGCGTCCGTGCCTATCGAATCCGATTGGGCGCCGATCATGGAGTTTTCCTCCGCGGATATCTTTCAGCACTCGCCCTTGGGCGATGTGCTAAATTCATTAAGGTGTCTCTCCTTGTCAGGAGGCCCTTGGCCGAACTGTGTCCAGCTTGGGTTGGATGCAGATGACGAAGAAATTCGTTCCCCACCCTCCACCCACTTAATAGCCACTGTCGACGACTTAACCAACATGCTTGATTTCGGCTCCGAAGACATCGACGGTATGGACGACGATGTAGGAGAAGAACAGGAACCACCGCCCACAGGCCGCTGGACTGCCACCTCATCATATGATATATACATGGTGGACACCCCCAAAGAAAGCGATGGCAATAAGGCAACAGAGGATAATCCCCTCGAGAAGCAATCTAAGCACCGGCGTCAACGGCGCCGCTCTAAGCCCCGCCATAGCAAAAACGGTGATACCGGCACAAGAGACAATAATGTTGCAGATAGTGCCGAAGACGAAGACAATCCCCTCCAGCCAGATCTCGAGCCGGAGGATGGACAAGCTAGCCCTAAGGAACAGGCAGCAGACGGAGAACTAGAGGATGACAATTACATGCCTCTCTCCGAAGATGAGGTGAGCCTCGGCGACGAAGAATTTATCGTGCCTGAGGATCCCGTCGAACAGGAGCGCTTCAAGCGCAGGCTCATAGCTACAACAAAAAGCCTGAAGAAAAAGCAACAACAGCTTCAAGCTGACCAAGATCTGCTAGCGGATAGGTGGACTGAGGTCCTAGCGGCCGAGGAATACGAACTCGAACGCCCAGCCAAAAGTTATCCAAAGCGCAGGTTGCTACCCCAACTCTAGGAGGAAGCATTAAAACATACGCTCCCAGCGTATGATGCGGCTGACCGGCAACCTCGTGGCCGAGACAAAGCGGCATATCAGGCCAAAGTATAGCCCGCACCCCGCCGCCAGTCAAACAAAAATACCAAGGCCCAGGGTAACACGCAGGACCTACGAGACGTATTGGAAAACAAAGCAGGACATACAAGATCGATCTACGGATCATGTGGGCGCGCCCCAACGCGTGACGATGACCGTCACGCCGGATATACTAAAAGCAAATCCGGCCGGGCCGAATACATCAGACAAGACTCATATGAACTGCGTCGTGATATAGCCCGGCACAGAGGCGCCGCAAACCCCCTATGCTTCACTGATGAAGTAATGGATCGCGAATTCCCAGAGGGTTTTAAACCCGTAAACATTGAATCATACGATGGTACAACAAACCCCGTGGTATGGATTGAAGATTTCCTCCTCCACATCCACATGGCCCGCGGCGACGATCTACATGCCATCAAGTACCTCCCACTAAAACTCAAAGGACCTGCTCGGCATTGGCTCAACAGCCTGCCGGCAAACTCCATAGGCAGTTGGGAGAACTTGGAAGACGCATTCCTTGACAACTTCCAAGGCACCTACGTGTGACCTCCGGATGCTGACGATTTGAGTCACATAACACAACAGCTAGGGGAATCAGCCAGGAAATTCTGGAGTCGGTTCCTAACTAAAAAGAACCAAATTGTCGACTGCCCGGATGCCGAGGCCTTAGCGCCATTCAAGCATAACATCCATGACGGGTGGCTCGCCCGACATCTCGGCCAAGAGAAGCCAAAGTCCATGGCAGCCCTCACGACACTCATGACCCGCTTTTGCACGGGCGAGGACAGCTGGCTGGCTCGCAGCAACAATACGTCAAGAAACCCTGGCAGTTCAGATGCCAAAGATAGCAACGGCAGGCTACGTCGCAACAGAAACAAGTGCCGCAATAATGGCGATAACAACGAAGACACGACAGTCAATGCCGGATTCAGTGGTTCTAAATCCGGTCAGCGGAAAAAGCCGTTCAAAAGAAGCAATCCGAGCCCATCCAGTTTGGACCGCATACTCGATCGCTCGTGTCAAATTCACGGCACCCCCGATAAACCAGCCAACCACACTAACAGAGAATGTTGGCTGTTCAAACAGGCCGGCAAGTTGAATGCCGAAAACAAGGAAAAGGGGCTACACAGTGACGATGAGGAGGAGCCCCGGCCGCCGAACACAGGACGACAGAAGAAATTTCCTCCCCAAGTGAAAACGGTGAACATGATATACGCAACCCATATTCCCAAGAGGGAACGGAAGCGTGCACTAAGGGACGTCTATGCGATGGAGCCAGTCGCCCCAAAGTTCAACCCATGGTCCTCTTGTCCGATCACTTTCGATCGTAGGGACCACCCCACTAGTATCCGTCATGGCGGTTTTGCCGCATTGGTTCTTGATCCCATCATTCACGGATTTCACATCACTCGAGTCCTTATGGACGGTGGCAGCAGCCTGAACCTGCTCTATCAGGATACAATGCGCAAAATGGGTATAGACCCCTCGAGGATCAAACCCACAAAAACCACCTTCAAGGGTGTCATACCAGGGGTAGAAGCCTGTTGCACGGGCTCAATCACACTGGAAGTGGTCTTCGGATCCCCGGACAACTTCCGGAGCGAGGAGTTAATCTTCGATATCGTCCCCTTCCGCAGTGGCTACCACGCACTACTCGGACGAACCGCATTTGCTAGATTCAATGCGGTACCGCATTATGCATACCTCAAGCTCAAAATGCCAGGACCTCGCGGAGTTATAACAGTTAATGGAAACACAGAACACTCGCTCCGCACAGAGGAGCACACTGCGGCCCTCGCAGCGGAAGTATAAAGCAGCCTTCTGAGGCCAACCGCCAATTCGGCGAAAAGGCCCCCAGACACCTTCAAGCGAGTCCGGAGTAACCTGCAACAGGATCTCCAGGCACGTTCAGAGCTCGGGTAGCAATTCGGCCTCCGTCATAGTCCCAGTCAAGCGGCGAAATTTGTGCCGCGCGTACACAACTACGCACTCAAGATACCATGGGCATAGGCGGAGGCACGGCTATGGCACGTTCCACAATGCGGCTCTACCGCTCCAGGGGCCGTATACCTTTATCATTTTTCTCTCTTTCAGGACCTTACTCACTGGAAGCCCTTTCCGACAGTCCGATTGATGGACCGATTACGGGAAGGAAATACCAAGGAAGCAAGAAGCTCTGACGTACAAGGGAATTCCCAGGTGGTCTCTGATAACGATCGATGTACCTATTTTTACATACCCATACGCAGCTTGCCCTTGGATAGGACATGTCAAATAGTCCTATTTTTTGCTTATTGCACTAGTTGTATACATACGCTTTGACGTATTAGTTAAATAACAATGTATAGCGTTAGCCTATTATTGCATTTCTTTTTTTCCTTGTTTGCTTATTTACGACAAATGGCACTCGTACATTCTGGTACGACCAGTGCGCCAAGGGCTTCAGTGTACCCCATAACACGACACGAAAAGTCCGAACACTTTTGACAGTGTGGCACCCCAAACTTATAGCATTATATGCATCAGCTCCGAATCATGTCTTGGGTCAATAGTTGGGTTTGCCCGGCTCCCATGTTTTGGTACCTTATGTTCCGCTATATCGGCTAAGGTAGCACTGGGAGAACTACTGCGATTGTGTCCCGGTTCTTCCGGATGAGCACCTCAGTAGAGAAAGCCGAAAACTGACTGTCATGATGCGGCGAGAGCTGGTCGCTGTTCGAGAGGTCTCAAATCCTTAAAGACTTTTTCCGCTTCGGGCGAGGAGTCGGCCTTGTCCGATTTAGGCATACATAGCTCCCCAAGTTCGGCCTTCCGAATACTAGGGACTTCGCCAAAATTTAAAATTATAGACTTCGATGGCTAAGTGAGAGTGATAAAGCTTTATAGTCCGATTGCCTGGTTCGTTGTGCTGAACACCTCCTTCGAAGGACCCAAAACTGGGATAAAGAGTGATCAGGTTTATCCCGAACACCTCAGTACTAGTTACATGGGAGCAGAAGCCAACGACTCACCAACTCTCAAATTTTATAAACGGCCGCACAGAAGGTAATATTTTAAATCAACAAGCGTTATATAGTGCACATGAACTCGTTTTCATCTTACAGGATCACATGAGTACATTCATTCAAATATTACATCCTTAGCGCATTCCTCCGCCACAAGGCGAGCGCCCTTCAGGACACTGTCATAATACTTTTCGCGGTGGCGATGCTCCTTGCCCTATGGCGGCCCCTCCTTCACAAGCTTTTCGGCGTCCATCTTCGCCCAGTGCACTTTCGCCCGGGCGAAAGCCCTGCGCGCACCTTCAATGCAGACGGACCGCTTTATGACTTCAAACCGGGGGCAGGCATTCACAAGCCGCCTCACCAGGCCGAAGTAGCTGCCAGGCAGGGGCTCGCCAGGCCACATCCGGACTATGAGACCCCTCATGGCCAGTTCGGCCGCCTTGTGCAGCTCGACCAGTTGCTTCAACTGGTCGCTAAGGGGCATCGGATGTTCGGTCCCAGTATACTGAGACCAGAACAACTTCTCCATCGAGCTCCCTTCCTCGGCCCGGTAGAACTCTGCGGCATCCGATATGCTGCGAGGAAAATCTGCGAATGCTCCTGGAGAGCTCCGAATTCGGGTAAGTAAAAGGAAAGTTTCCTTCACATGCTTGCTTTGCATAATGAATGCCTTACCCGCTGCTATCTTCTTAACTGGCTCAATTTCCTGGAGGGCCTTTTGGGTGTCGGCCTTGGCGTTTTGTGCGTTCTCGAGGGCCTTTGCAAGCTCGGACTCTTGCGTCTTAGAGTCACGCTCCAAGGACTTGTACTTCTCGACAAAGTCCTGGAGCTCTTGCTGCACCTCGCCAACTCGGGCCTCTTGTTTCTCGCGCTCGGTGCGCTCCTTGGCCGCTTTGTCTTCGGCCTCGGATAGCGCCTTCTTCAGGGCCGCCACTTCGGTCGTGGCCCCTAGCAAATTCATGACAATCCTATGATTTAACAACCATCTTCTTTCTTTATCAATAAATAGACGGGGTATTGCTTACCTTTGTTCTCTTCGAGCTGCCTCTTGGTAAGGCCGAGCTCTTCCTAGGACTGCTCAAGGTCCCGCTTCAGTGCGGCGACCTCCGCCGTGCGAGTGGCAACGGCCAGCAGCGAAGCCTGCTTATTCACATAGACATATTTTGATTAGACTCCTATGATTATTATTTGATCCTCTGTTCGGCCTTTCTTTGCGAACACCAAAGAGAGCATCAGGGGCTACTGTCTATGCTGTAACATTTTCTCATAATTTGATTACTTACCTCAAAGCCTATTAGGAGGCTGGCACATGCTTCAGTCAATCCGCTTTTGGCGGACTGAACCTTCTTGACCACCGCACTCATGATAGTGTGGTGCTCTTCGTCAATGGAAGCGCCGCGAAGTGCTTCCAGCAAGTTGTCCGATGCCTCTGGATGGACAGAGGCCGTCGGCACGGACGGCTTGCCCCTCTTAGTGAGGGGTCGGCTGACAGAATCCGGAACCACTGGAGGTTCTGGTGCAGTATTCGGCCGGGGGCTAGACTTGCTGCCCCACTGCCCATGGGAGTCTTGCCCCTCCTGCGCCCAGCATCCGGAATGTCGCCTTGGGCGCCTCCGGAACTGTCTCCCCTTGGTTCAGTGCCCTTTGGGACAACACCTCGGCGTCGTCCGTAGGGCGGGGAGAGGAGGCGGTCGGGAGTGAATCGCTCTTCATCTCGGACGAGCCCAAAGACTCCTCTGAAGAGGATACGTCGATATGGGCTCTGGATGGACTGCATGATCATGTTCGGCATGATAAGAAGCGATAAAATAAAACATACCAAGAACTATTATGGTGTCCGAATACTTATGACTTCGCCAGGGGCTTGTCCCTGGGCAGCCACTCATCGTCGCTAAAAGCGGCCGCCGTGGAGCAGTCCGGAAGGAGAGTCCTTCCCTTCTTGGACCCTTTGGCCTCCCCAGATGGGGCGGCCTTCCTTTTCTTGTCTCCCCCGACTGGGGGGGAGAACTTTCCTCTTCCTCCTCCTCGTTTTCGTGGGAGGAGTGCGCCTCAGTGTTTTCGGACTATGAGTCCGATATGACCTTGCGCCGGAGACCTTTCCTGGTCCCCGTGGCCTTCTTCTTGGCCTTCTTCTCCGGCGCCTCATAAGGTGCTGGAACCAGCATCTCCATTAGGAGAGCATCTGCTGGATCTTCGGGCAAGGGGGCTGTCGGTGTCAAAACGGGCGGACCTCGGGTAGGGGGTCCCGAACTTTGCATCTAAGGCGGATGGTAACAGGAGGCGGGGGACACGATGTTTACCCAGGTTCGGGCCCTCTCGATGGAGGTAATACCCTACTTCCTGCTTGATTGATCTTCATGATATGAGTATTACAAGAGTTGATCTACCACGAGATCGTAGAGGCTAAACCCTAGAAGCTAGCCTATGGTATGATTGTTGTTGTCCTACGGACTAAACCCTCCGGTTTATATAGACACCAGAGGGGGCTAGGGTTACACAGAGTCGGTTACAAGGGAGGAGATTTACATATCCGTATTGCCAAGCTTGCCTTCCACGCCAAGGAGAGTCCCATCCGGACATGGGTCGAAGTCTTCAATCTTGTATCTTCATAGTCCAACAGTCCGGCCAAAGGATATAGTCCGGCTGTCCGAGGACCCCCTAATCCAGGACTCCCTCAGTAGCCCCTGAACCAGGCTTCAATGACGATGAGTCCGGCGCGCAGATTGTCTTCTGCATTGCAAGGCGGGTTCCTCCTCCGAATACTCCATAGAAGATTCTGAACACAAGGATAGTGTCCGGCTCTGCAAAACAAATTCCACATACCACCGTAGAGAGAATAATATTTCCACAAATCTAATCTGCTGACACATCTTGCAGCATGATATCATACTACGACCCGTCATTATTCGAACCGTTTTTCTCAACCAGCCACTTCACATATTGCGAGGCGGTTTTCTTGGCACGTCTTGTCGAAGCAGAGATCGTGTCCCCTTATCACGGGATTCTCATCAATACGGGTGTGGGCAACCCAACCGTGCCATCAATTACGGCGCTTGGGGATTAAGCAGTTTTACCAGGCAAGTGGGGAGGCGCAGAATCCCTGCTGCCATTATAAGGGGATAAGGACTCCCTTTCGCACCCACGCTTTCTACTTCCTGATTCATTCCCCTCCGCCCAAGCTCCAGCGCTCAAGCGTTCATCTTCTCTGCCCACAAAAGGCCTTCCGAAGATGTCCGGATCCGGCGCAGGAGGCAAATGGATGGCCTCTACCGTCCGAGAGAAGGATATCAAAAAGCTTCGGGAGACCGGGTACCTGGCCAAGAAAATCAGCCACCGTCTCCCAACGGCGGGACAGATCGTCCCTACTCCGGAACCCCACGAGAGGGTTGTATTCCTTCCTCACTTTGTCCATGGGCTAGGGTTTCCCCTCCACCCGTTCGTTCGCGGCATCATGTATTATTATGGGATCGATCTTCACGATCTGTCCCCTAATTCCTTCCTCAACATCTCGACATTCATTGTCGTGTGCGAGGCTTTTCTCCGCATCTCGCCACACTTCGGCTTATGGCTGAAGATTTTTAATGTGAAGCCCAAGGTGGTGGGCGGCGAGCACGCCGAATGCGGGGGCGCTATGGTGAGCAAGATGCCCAATGTCATATGGCCAACAGGAACCTTTAATGATTCTATCAAGGAGTGGCAACAGCAGTGGTTTTATATCACTGAGCCGCGCGGCACGGAATGGGCTGCTATTCCCGAGTTTTGATCCGGTCCCACCCTGCGCTTACATCCTGGGTCAAGAAGGGCCTGGAGTGGTCCTCGTCCGACGAACTGTCGGTGCTCCAAACGCACGTTAAAGATATGGGAGACAAGAACATTGAACTTGTCAATGTAGTCCAGGTGATGTTAGTTTGCCGGACCCTGCCTTGTCAACACCGGACTTGCAATCTATGGGAATTCGATCCGGCCAGGCACCAAACCTTGCGAGAGCTTTTCGGCTCCTCGCACAAGGACATCTGGAAGGTGCTTTTCAAGTCCAGCAAATCATGGCCGGACTCCGCTGAGGACCGCGCGTACCAACTATCCCGCCCTGCAAGTTCGGTAAGTCATCAAACTTTTTATCCGCGTAACCCAAAGGAAGCGCTTAACGTGTTTTATACAACTCTCCCAGGGCTGGACGAAGAAGGCGGAGCAGATCCATTGTCCGGCCCCGCTGCCCGAAGAACCGGCCATCCCACTTCTGACGAAGATGCCGGTCCCGGTGCCTTACAAGGTGCCGAAGAAGATGGCCGAGAAGGAGGCCAAAAAGACCCGAAGCGGCCTTCGTCGCCGCGGCACTTCGGACACAATATCCGAAGGCTCTGATGCCCGTTCCGCCTCTGAAGGGGACGAGGAGGGGGAGGAAGATGAATCCCCCGCGGGGGGAAGAAAGAAGAGGGCGGCCTCCGAACGCTTGGAGGCCGGGTCGCCTAAAAGGGGAAAAGCTCCTCTTCCGGAAGAGTCCACTGCCGTCGCCGATAGCGACCCGGCGTGGGATCCCAGGGCCCAGCCCCTAGTGAACTCGTGAGTATATAAAATCCGGATACGTTTGTGTGTCCAGACTTATCATGGCATAAATTTTTAACCTGAGCCATGTTTTTTGTAGTCCGGCGAGGTCTCGCACCGAACAATCCTCATCAGAGGATTTGCTAAGCTCAGATGCTATGGAGAGTGGGACGCCCCCGAAGGCCCCTTCTACCAAACAGGTGAATAACACCGAGGCTTCATCCCAGAAGGACCCCGGCCAAGGAGGAGAGGGAAAGATCGTGAAGGCGGCGCCTGGAGGTCAAACTTCAGGGGCCGGACACATGGGGGAAAAGATTCCCATGGGAGTTGACGGCGGGGGCCATCTTGAATTTGGCTCCCAACCGGATGCGATTCCGGAGATCTATACGGCTCCAGAATCAAGCAGGCAGCCTCCCTCAGCTGGAGGGGGCGTGCCTGTTCCACCAGCAACCTCTGTCCAACCAGAGGTGTCGGATGCTTTGTTGGTGGCGCTGAAGAGCGCCTCCATTGTTGATGAACACCGTGCCCTTATGGGTGCGGTGATTGAGAAGATTCAGTCTGCTGAGAGTGGACTGAACGAAGCCTATATCAGCCTTATAAGAGGCTTTGAGGTATGTTTTATGAGTTTTCGAAGAGTGTCATAGTATAGATAGTAGCCCCTGATACACTGTTCGGTGAAAGAAAGAACCGGACAGAGGATCGAATTTATGTTCGCAGGAAGACTCATTGAATGACATCTATTTCTCTTCTGTTATAAGCAGGCGTCTGTAGCAGCTGCTGCCTCTCATACTGCGGAGATCTCCGGACTGAATCAAAGTCTGGAGCGGGCCACAGAAGAACTTGGCCAATTGAAAATGCAGTTGAGAGATAAACAAGGTATGCACAAGTCTTGTTCGCGTTTATTGCGAATGAATTTTTAGTATGATGACATAAGCTTCATGATTTGCGCTAGGGATTGTGACCGAAGTCGAGGCCCTTAAGAAGGCTGTGGCCGAGGCCGAGAAAAAGGCAGCCACAGAGCAGGCTCTTCGTGAGAAACACAAGGCCAGGGTTATTAAAGCTGAGCAGGAGCTGCAAGAGGCCGTGAGGAAATGTGAGACCTTGGTGCAGAGTTTAATGGAGAAAGAATCCAAACTCACCAAGGCGCATCAGGCCACGAGCGATGCCCGGGGGGAAACCCAAAGCGCCCTGCAGGGGATCCAAGAGGTGAGAAAGATCGCGGCGGGTAAGGCTTTTTCCATGTAAAGCAAGTATTTGAGGGGAAAATTATGTTTCTAATTTTGAATTCGGATTTCTCAGGGGTATTTGCCGAGCTGCCCCGCAGCATATCAGATGCCGCCCAATTCTACCGAGCCGAAGAAAGGAGCACTGCGGATAAGCTCTTCTGGTCGCAGTATTTGGCGCCGAATTATCCGATGCCTTTTGCCGATCAACTGAAGCAGCTGATCGAACTGCATAAGGCGGCGGAACTAGCCATGAAAGATTTGGTTATCCGGCTATGGCCTGCCGAGCCGATTCCAAGCAGCTACTTCGGGCTCGTGAAGCGGCTTGTAAGCGCTTGCCCTCGACTTGACGTCATCAAGCGGTTGGTCTGCATAGAAGGTGCGCGAATGGCCTTCGCCCGCGCAAAGGTGCACTGGGGGAAGATGGATGCTGAGAAGCTGATGACCGAAGGGCCGCCAGAGGGGAAGGAGCACCGCAAGCCCGAATTATATTATGAGAGTGTCCTAAAAGGATCCTACCTTGCAGCGAAGCTATGCACCAAGGACATTATATTTCCATGAATGCCAATAATGTTGTCCTTTGTAATGTTTGAACAAGGTCATTTATTTATTGCATGTTATATAAAAGTTTACCCTCCTGTGCGGCCGTTTTATATGTTAAACCTGAGAGTTGGCCAGTCGTCGGCTTCTGCCCCCATGTAAGAAGTACGGGGGTGTTCGGGATAAACCTGAGCACTCTTTATCCCAGTTTTGGGTCCTTCGAAGGAGGTGCTCAGCACAACGAACCAGGCAATCGGACTATAGGGCCTCTCACTTAGCCATAGGAGCTTTAGTAAGGTAGGCGCAACCCCTGGTGTTCGGAAGACCGTACTGGGGGCTCTATAAGCACCTTATCGGAGGAAAAACCGATCCATCGCACGCTGCATTGGTTATGGCATTATGCGGGAGAAATCCTTAAAGATTTTGTGACCTCTCGAACAGCTGACCAGCTCTCGCCGTATCATGACGGTTAGTTTTCGGCTTTCTCTACTGAGGTGCTCGTCCGGAAGAACCGGGACACAATCGCAGTAGTTCTCCCAGTGCTACCTTAATCGATATAGCGGAACGTAAGGTACCAAAACGTGGGAGCCGGGGAAACCCAACTATTGACCCAAGACATGATTCGGAGCTGATGCATATAGTGCTATAAGTTCGGGGTGCCGAACTTCCATGAAGGTGTTCGGACTTTATTGCCGTGTTATGGGTAAAACGAAGCCCCTGGCATATTTTAAGGCATATCGCTGTGTACGGGTGCCACTTAAAAGAATTTCAATAAGAAATAACAGCAGATAAGCATCATATAAATCCACATGTTGTATTTAAATAGTACGTCTATGCGTATGAGTACAGGTAGTGTGATAAAAAAATATGATTGCGGAACCTGCTGAGACCAGGGGGAAGAAGCTGAGTGTGGATCCGTAATATAGCCGGATGGTCATTGCGGAGAATGTCTAAGGATTCCCTTGCGCGTTCAAGCTGCCTTCGCATCGCCCATCCTGGTCGGCGCAAAGGTGAACCTGCGAAGGAAATGTAAGAAATGTTTGTGTGCCAGAGAGCGGTTGAGCCGCTGAGTGCGGCCTGTCCTGGCCTTCGCCAAAGTGTTTAATTGAGCTCTGGACGAGCCGGGCTATCTTTCCGTGAAGTAGTTCGGAGTCCCTTGACGGTGTCCGGGAGCCTGGACATCGACTCGAGGTTCGGCTACAAGGTGTTGCTCGTTGCTTCTGATGTTAGGGCAGTGGTGTACTTGTTGGTGCCGAGGGAAGGTTCGGCCTTGCCATTAACTGTGATGACGCCGCGTGGACCGGGCATCTTGATCTTACGGTAGGCATAATGTGGCACCGCGTTGAATCGAGCGAATGATGTTCGTCCGAGCAGTGCCTGATAATCACTGCGGAAGGGGACGATTTCGAAGATTAACTCTTCAGTACGGTAATTTTCTGGTGATCCGAAGACTACCTCAAGGGTGATGGAGCCTGTACAGCTGGTTTCCACACCTGGTATAATGCCTCTGAAAGTGGCTTTAGTGGGTTTGATCGCCGAATGATCGATGCCCATCTTGCGCACTGTGTCCTGGTAAAGCAAATTTAGACTGCTGCCTCCGTCCATAAGGACTCGTGTGAGGTGGAACCCGTCAATTATTGGGTCGAGGACTAGTGCGGCTGGATTGCCGTGATTGGCGTTAACCGGACGATCCGTGCAGTTGAAGGTGACCGGCCCTAGTTTATATTGTGGGACGACTAGTTCCGTTAAGTCGGCATCCCTAAGGGTGCATATCCGGTCTGAGTTGGGAATTTGAGTGGTGTTTACCATATTCACCGATTGAATATGCGGGGGAAATTTCTTTTGCCCTCTTGTGCCCGGTGACCTGGGCTCTTCGTCGCCATCATCGCTGTGAGACCCTCCTTCTCCGTTTTTGGCGCCTGACCTGCCGGCTTGTTTGAAGACCCAGCATTCTCTGTTGGTATGGGTGGCTGGCATTCCTGGGGTGCCATGAATTTGGCATTGGCGATCGAGTATGCGGTCCAGACTAGATGGACCCGAATTGTTATTTTTGAGTGGCCCTTTCCGCTGACCGGACTTTGAGCCCATAAGCCCGGCATTAACTGCTGTATCTTCGGCGTTTTCACCATATTTGCGGCGCTTGTGTCTGTTGCGTCGTGGTTTGCCGTTGCTATCCCTGGCCTCTGATGTGTCAGGCTTGCTTGTTGTATTGTTACTACGAGCCAACCAGCTATCTTCGCCCGCGCAAAAGCGGGTCATAAGTGTCGTGAGGGCTGCCATGGATTTGGGCTTCTCTTGGCCGAGGTGCCGGGCGAGCCATTCGTCACGTATGTTATGCTTAAATGCCGGTAGGGCCTCTGCATCCGGACAATCGACAATTTGGTTCTTCTTAGTTAGGAACCGGGTCCAGAACTTCCTGGCCGATTCCCCTGGCTGCTGAGTTATATGACTTAAATCGTCAGCGTCCGGCGGTCGCACATAAGTACCCTGAAAATTGTCTAGGAATGTGTCTGCCAAGCTCTCCCAACTTCCGATGGAGTTTGCCGGCAAGCTATTGAGCCAATGTCGAGCCGGCCCTTTGAGTTTTAGCGGGAGATACTTGATGGCATGTAAATCATCCCCGCGGGCCATGTGAATGTGGAGGAAGAAGTCTTCTATCCGTACCGCGGGGTCTGTAGTGCCATCACATGATTCAATGTTTACGGGTTTAAACCCTTCTGGGAATTCGTGATCCATTACTTCATCGGTGAAGCATAGGGGGTGTGCGGCGCCTCTGTGCCGGGCTATGTCACGACGCAGTTCATACGAGTCTTGTCTGATGTATTCGGCCCGGCCGGATTTGCTATTAGTGTATCCGGCGTGACGATCATCGTCACGCGTTGGGGCGCGACCCCATGATCCGTAGATCGATCTTGTATGTCCTGCTTTGTTTTCCAATTTGTTTCGCAGGTCCTGCGTGTTGCCCCGGGCCTTGGTATTTTTGTTTAAATGGCGGCGGGGTGCGGGCTGGACTTCGGGCTGATATGCCTCTCGGTCTCGGCCACGAGGTGGCCGATCAGCCGCATCATACGCTGGTGCTATAGGTTTCAATGCTTCCTCCTCGAGTTGGGGTAGCAACCTGCGCTTTGGGTAACTCTTGGTTGGGCGCTCGAGTTCGTATTCCTCAGCCGCCAGGACTTTAGTCCATCTATCCGCTAGCAGATCTTGATCAGCTCGAAGCTGTTGTTGCTTTTTCTTCAGGCTGTTTGTTGTGGCTATAAGCCGGCGCTTGAAGCGCTCCTGCTCGACGGGATCCTCAGGCACGATAAATTCTTCGTCGCCGAGGCTCACCTCCTCTTCGGAGAGAGGCATGTAATTGTCATCCTCTGATTCTCCGTCTGCTGCCTGTTCCTGAGGGCTAGCTTGTTCATCCTCCCGCTCGAGGTCTGGCTGGAGGGGATTATTGTCGTCTTCGGCACTATCCGGAGCGTTATTGTCTCTTGTGCCGGTATCGCTACTTTTGCTATGGCGAGACTTAGAGCGGCGCCGCTGACGTCGGTGCTTGGATTGCTTCTTGGAGGGATTATCCTCCGTTGTCTTATCGCCATCCCCTTCTTTGGGGGTGTCCACCATGTATATGTCATACGATGAGGTGGCGGTCCAGCGCCCTGTGGGCGGTGGTTCTTGTTCGTCTCCTGCATGGCCGTCCATACCGTCGATGTCTTCGGAGCCGAAGTCGAGCATGTCGGTTAAATCGTCGATGGTGGCTACTAAGTGGGTGGTGGGTGGGGAGCGAATTTCTTTGTCATCCGCATCCCATTCTAGCTGGACATAGTTCGGCCAAGGGTCTCCTGACAGGGAGTGACCTCAACAAGTTTAGCACGTCGCCAAAGGGCGAGTGCTGAAAGTATCCGCAGAGGTAAACTCCATGATCGGTGCCCAATCGGATTCGATAGGCACGGACGCAGGCGGCTCGGATCCCATGGTCGGGGACGAATCCAATGGTTCGGCAAAACGGGTCTCGTGGGAGGTGAAGTCAGTATTCGGCTCTATCGCCGCTGAGTGTGCGGCCTCCGTGGCTGGGTCTATCCACCCGTCCTTAGACGGCGCAATTTGTTCCGGATTGAGGGCCGGAGTAGTTGCAGGCGTGATCTCCCGAACACTGTCCGACGGCAGAGCTAAGTCATGCTCGTCGTGATTGTGCGGCGCACCTGACATGGGCTTGAATCCGTCGAAGATCAAGTCTCCGCGGATGTCGGCAGTATAGTTCAAGTTTCCAAACCTGACCTGATGGCCAGGGGCGTAGCTCTCGACCTGCTCCAGATGGCCAAGCGAGTTGGCCCGCAGTACGAGGCCGCCGAATATGAAGATCTGTCCGGGAAGGAAAACCTCACCCTAGATCGCATCGTTGCCGATGATCGAAGGAGCCATCTAGCCTTACGGTGACGGCATAGTGGAACTCTCAATGAAAGCACCAATGTCGGTGTCAAACCCGGCGGATCTCGGGTAGGGGGTCCCGAACTGTGCGTCTAAGGCGGATGGTAACAAGAGGCGGGGGACACGATGTTTACCCAGGTTCGGGCCCTCTCGATGGAGGTAATACCCTACTTCCTGCTTGATTGATCTTGAGGATATGAGTATTACAAGAGTTGATCTACCACGAGATCGTAGAGGCTAAACCCTAGAAGCTAGCCTATGGTATGATTGTTGTTGTCCTATGGACTAAACCCTCCGGTTTATATAGACACCGGAGGGGGCTAGGGTTACACAGAGTCGGTTACAAGGGAGGAGATCTACATATCCGTATTGCCAAGCTTGCCTTCCACGCCAAGGAGAGTCCCATCCGGACACGGGTCGAAGTCTTCAATCTTGTATCTTCATAGTCCAACAGTCCGGCCAAAGGATATAGTCCGGCTGTCCGAGGACCCCCTAATCGAGGACTCCCTCAGGGGCTGGACAGTCGATCTGCTCCGCTGTCGCTACCTAGTCCTGTTAAAATGGCATGGAGGCTCAGACCCCTCACACTATTATGCTGGGCAAAGAAACATTTTGTGAGATATAAAAGACTTACCGGATTGGCAGGGCGCTTTGCGCTGAGTCAGCGATCCTCGGTAAGAGGAGGAGGTACCTTGGCGCCCTTGACCAGCACCTTCCAGACGTCTTTGTGCATCGTGTCGAAGAGCTCTCGCAGCGTCTGGTGCTCAGCCGAGTCGAACTCCCACAAATTGAATTCCCGACTTTGACACGGGAGGATCCGGCGGAAGAGCATGACTTGGACCACGTTGACAAGCTTGATTTTCTTGCTTATCATGTTCTTGATACATTTCTGTAGTGCGGTTAGCTCCACCGACGAACCCCAGGACAGGCCCTTCTCTTTCCAGGAGGTGAGCCGCATGGGGATGCCGGATCGAAATTCGGGGGCCGCCACCCAGTTGGTGTCGCGCGGCTCGGTGATGTAGAACCACCCCGATTGCCACCCCTTCACGGTCTCCACATAGGAGCCTTCGAGCCAGCTGACGTTGGGCATTTTGCCCACCATGGCGCCTCCGCACTCCGCCTGCTGACCGACTACCACCTTTGGCTTCACGTTGAAGGTCTTCAGCCATAGGCCGAAGTGTGGCTTGATGCGAAGGAAGGCCTCGCACACGACGATAAACGCCGAGATGTTGAGGATGAAGTTAGGGGCCAGATCATGGAAGTACAGCCCATAGTAAAACATGAGCCCGCGGACAAACGGGTGGAGGGGAAATCCCAGTCTGCGGACGAAGTGGGTAAGAAATACCACCCTCTCATGGAGTTCTGGAGTAGGGACAATCTGCCCTGCTTCTGGGAGCCGGTGCGCGATGTCTGCGGCTAGGTATCCGGCTCCCTGGAGCTTCGTAATGTCCTCCTCCATAACGGCGGAGACCATCCACTTGCCCCCCGCTCCGGACATGCTTGGAATGGCTTTGCGGAGAGGATGAGAAATTGGGCGCTGGAGCTCGAGTGCGTATGAGGGGACAGGGGAAGAGGAAGGTGTGGGTGAAAAAGGTGAATCCTTGTCCCTTTATAAGGGCGGAGGAAACTATGCGCCTCCCCACCTGCCTGGTAAACTCGCTTATTCCCCAAGCGCCATAATTGATGACGCGGTTGGGTTACCCACACCCGTATTGATGAGAATCCCGTGATAAGGGGACACGATCTCTGCTTTGACAAAACCTGCCAAGAAAACCGCCTCGCAATATGTGCAGTAGCTGGTTGAGAAAAACGGTTTGAATAATGACCGGGCCATGGTGTGATGTCACGCTACGAAATGTGTCGACAGATTAGATTTGTGGGATATTATGCTCTCTACGATGGTATGTGGAATTTATTTTGCAGATCCGGACACGATCCTTGTGTTCAAAATCTTCTATGGAGTATTCGGAGGAAGAACCCGCCTTGCAATACCGAAGACAATCTGCGCGCCGGACTCATCGTCATTGAAGCCTAGTTCAGGGGCTACTGAGGGAGTCCTGGATTAGGGGGTCCTCGGACATCCGGACTATATCCTTTGGCTAGACTGTTGGACTATGAAGATACCAGATTGAAGACTTCGTCCCGTGTCCGGGTGGGACTCTCCTTTGCGTGGAAGGCAAGCTTGGCAATTCGGATATGTAGATCTCCTCCCTTGTAACCGACTCTGTGTAACCCTAGCCCCCTCCGGTGTCTATATAAACCGGAGGGTTTAGTCCGTAGGACTACAGCAACAATCATAATCATAGGCTAGCTTCTGGGGTTTAGCCTCTACGATCTCGTGGTAGATCAACTCTTGTAATACTCATATCATCAAGATCAATCAAGCAGGAAGTAGGGTATTACCTCCATCGAGAGGGCCCGAACCTGGGTAAACATTGTGTCCCCCGCCTCCTGTTACCATCCGCCTTAGACGCACAGTTCGGGACCCCCTACCCGAGATCCGCCGGTTTTGACACCGACATTGGTGCTTTCATTGAGAGTTCCACTGTGCTGTCACCATATAGCTTGATGGCTCCTTCGATCATCGGCAACGATGCGATCGTACACAAGGATCGAGGAGTCATACCAGCGGGCGCGATTGGGTTACCCACACTTGTATTGATGAGAATCCCGTGATAAGGGGAACACAATCTCTGCTTCGACAAGACGTGCCAATAAAACCGCCTCGCAACACGTGAAGTGGCAGGCTGGGAAAAACGGTTCGTAATGACCGGACCACGGCAGGACGTCACGCCATGAAAAGTTGTCGGCAGATTAGATTTGTGGAAATATTATACTCTCTACGGTGGTATGTGGAATTTGTTTTGCAGAGCCGGACATGATCCTTGTGTTCAAAATCTTCTATGAAGTATTCGGAGGAAGAACCCGCCTTGCAATGCCGAAGACAATCTGCGTGCCGGACTCATCGTCATTGAAGCCTGGTTCAGGGGCTACTGAGGGAGTCCTAGATTAGGGGGGTCCTCGGACTGCCGGACTATATACTTTGGCCGGACTGTTGGACTATGAAGATACAAGATTGAAGACTTCGTCCCGTGTCTGGATGGGACTCTCCTTTGCGTGGAAGGCAAGCTTGGCAATTCGGATCTTTCGATCTCCTCCCTTGTAACCGACTCTGTGTAACCCTAGCCCCCTCTAGTGTCTATATAAACCGGAGGATTTAGTCCGTAGGACTACAAGAACAATCATAATCATATGCTACCTTCTAGGGTTTAGCCTCTACGATCTCGTGGTAGATCAACTCTTGTAATACTCATATCATCAAGATCAATCAAGCAGGAAGTAGGGTATTACCTCCATCGAGAGGGCCCGAACCTGGGTAAACATTGTGTCCCCTGCCTCCTGTTACCATCCGCCTTAGACGCACAGTTCAGGACCCCCTACCCGAGATCCGCCGGTTATAAGGTCGGTGCTGGAGGAGTGTGGGCGACAATTGAACTATGGTGGCTACTAAAATTTGGGTAAAGGAATTGATGCGGGGCGGGAGTGTCCAAGATCGCGCACGGTCCAGTAACAATATGTGTGTATGATAATAAGGAAAAGTGGCGCGGATCCGAAAATTTTTGCAACGCTCAAGGCGGGTAGTTTGTTTTTTATATTTCTAGCTAGCTGGTCTATCTCACACGGTTCGTCCTAATTTCCAAATAAACTTACCCGCCTTTAGCTTGCACAGGTGGTGGTTTTACAACGCACTTGCATCGCACACGGTTAAGCGAGTACCTCCACCCTTTGCTCGCGCTTGCGCGGTCGTGGTGATTTCAGCGCACTTGCATCGCACACCGTTGAGCCAGTACCTCCACCTTAATATACTCGCGCTTGCGCGGTCGTGGTGATTTTAGCGCACTTGCATCGCACACGGTTGAGCCAGTACCTCCACCCTTTGCTCGCGCTTGCGGGGTCGTGGTGATTTCAGCGCACTTGCATCGCACACGGTTGAGCCAGTACCTCCACCTTAATTTGCTTGCGCTTGCGCGGTCGTGGTGATTTCAGCTCACTTGCATTGCACACGGTTAAGCCAGTACCTCCACCTTAATTTGCTCGCGCTTGAGCGGTTGTGGTGATTCACATCGCACTTGTATCGCACACGGTTAAGATATTATACCCCGTGTCCGATGAGGGTCATCAGAGTCTTTGCAGCAAAAAATAACGTTAGAGAGGTTCAAAAGACAACCACACCAGCATGTGGCCCAAATATATATGAGTGAAAAGGGTGGTCTATGATGTTCAAAATGCCAATGCACAACTTTGACCCCACGGGCCCACAGTTGGGCGTGTCGTTGAAGATCAATGAGAGGGGCCGGAAGTCAAGAACCACCTGGAAGTGGCCAAATATATGTACGAATATTGGGGATGTTTAAACCTTTAAATACACAATGCATAACTTTGGTGGCACCTGCCTCGCAAACCCGAAAGCACCCTAACAACCACCTAGCTAGGATATATATAATGACATAATGTCGTACCTAGCTAGGATGCTTGGCCCACCACCTCCCACTTCATGTCAGCAGGGTGGATGCACGTAATGATCGATACTTTGGTCATACATGCATGTCGCCATGACCTACCATAAGACGGACCAATGAATCTTTCGTTTGGTCAAATGACAGTTGTTGTTGTCGATAAACCGCTTGGGCCAATAGATTGAACCATCATAAAAATCGCACGAGAGGGACCACAAAACCAGCACCTCTTGCATGCGGCCCAAAATGATGTACGTTGGGAAGGGGTGATGTGTGTTTTTAATATAGAATAATGTACAATTTAGATGTATAGACAACAACCATCAAGGCAAGGTAGTTGAGGACGAGATACGTACGCAGGGTTTGATGTAGGTCGAACCCAGCAATCCGAGCATCTGGGAGGGAATCCTGACAATGCATGAGCTCGAGCTTTGGTTGACCGACATTTGACGGTGACCGGCCCTAACACGAACTAGAAGGAATCCATTCATGGCCAACACATACCCCTCATTATCGGTCAAAGGGATGATATATATACACTCGGGGAGCCCACAGATATCCGTGTCGTCACAAAAAACCGCACAAGGGAGACGTGGTCGATCAGAAGACCCCGTATACACTGCATGCGGCCCGAAAATATGTATGGGTATGATGGTGTATGATGTGTTCAAATCCCAAATGCAGAACTTCGATGGGCCACGCCAACTACATTACAAACCGAACACCGTACCAGACTCCAAGCCTGGTTCAATACCTATGATGTCAGTTTCCCAACTTCGACGCGGTGGTGGCGGGGGGGGGGGGGGGGGGGGGTCATCCCACACATGCGCTCAAACTTTATTTTGTCTAGCATGGGACACATCTATATATATATATACACACACATCTATACACCTATATAGTGTGTGAATAACTTTGAAAGTTGCTCGTTGGATGAAGCCAATCCGACGGTACAGAGATGGCAAATCCGAGCACTACTGGCCGTTGGATATCATCTACATTCCACCAGATTCTGCCAGATGTACAATCTAGAAGACTCCATGGTTGAACTTAAGCATAATGCACAAACCTCAAAACACAAGCACTTCTCCTTTGTTCTCTAGAATCTTCCATATCTTAATTGCCCAAACCTTTTTTTTAATGAATTGTCACTTTTTGTTTTTACCTTTACAATGCACAATTCCATGAATCTTAAAATAGTTTTTTTTATAAAACTAATTGATTTTGGATGAGATGAACTATAAGAATTAAACGAACATCTACATCATGCATATCTGGGAGAAGAGGCGGGAAACCGATGAGAGGAGTGGCGAGAAACGGTAGCCTGTTTTGAATGAAAACCTAGTAGAGAAGGAATCGTGAGCTACACGATGCATGCTTACCCATGTATTGCATGTGCTGTCGAAAGGGCTCAAGGTTGCCGTTCGATCTGGGAGCATCCAACGGTGCACACGTACGATCCGTGGGGTTTGGGTTCTGGCCAGTCAGAACGCATGACTCAGATCGCGCGCGCATCGGGGGGGATATCATACGGAAACCAACATTCGGTGGAAACCGGTGAAAACCACGAGAAAAAGATGTTTTGAAGTTTGAAAAAAAAACAAAAAATGTGGGATGTTAAGAGGATGATGTTTTATTGCCACACAAAATTTCAAGTTGAAACACATTACGAGATGTGAGCTATGAAAACGACAAAATCAGTGTTGAATAGTGCTGAATAGTAATGTCACTATTCAGGGCGGAATTTGTCTTTTTCATAGCTCACATCTCGTAATGTTTTCAACTTGAAATTTTGTGTCGCAATAAAACATCACCTTCTTAACATCCCACATTTTTTCAGATTTTTATGAAACTTTGAAATATGGTTTCCACGAAGTTATCATTGAATATCGCCTTTCGTGAGTGAACCATGTGCTATTTGAAAACATTTCGTGAGAAGAATCTCGGTTTTTAAATCCCCGTAAATCCAAAACTAAGCTGAAAATCGTGAAACCTGCCATGGTGTCACGACATCGCACTTATATGTCGAGGAATTTTTTTCGTCCATTGTGGCGCAAGTTTTATTACAAGCCTCTTACAAATCGGAGCTTCTCTCAAAGAAGCCTCGTGGTTCCGATAGGGAAACGTGTCCCCCTTGTGGGCGAAACGTAATCGTCTTGTATTTTCTTCTACAGGCAACATGGAACGACAGGATATCCGTGCTGAAATTTAAACTTATTCAGGGTTCGCTTGGCCTTTTTATACACTAATTGAGTTTCCTAGGCATTTAATGTCCATAATTCAAATCTGAACTACAAATACATGCTCCAGTTCACCAAAATGGCTAGAACAATTATACATTTGTCCTTGGATGCATGTTTAGGTCCCATGCCAGGAATGGGAACGAATTACAACCGTACCGGTGTCATGGCTCATCCTCAAACATTTCGAATCTCAGTTTTTAAGTCCCCATAAATCCTAAACTCACCAGAAAGTCATCAAAGGTGGCATGGTGTCACGTCATGGCACATATATGTCGTGGTAAAAACATTCTCCAATTTGGGCCAAGCTTTATTACATGGAAATTCGACACGCGACACAGAACAACTGGAGATTCGCGCGACACAGAACAACTGGAGATTTGCGCTGAACTTTGAAATTATTCAGGGTTCGTTTGACCTTTTTTATTCATTAATTGAGTTTTCTAGGCATTTAATGTCCATCATTCAAATCCGAACAACAAATACATGCTCTAGTGCACCAAAATGGCTAGAAAAATGTACATGTTTCCTTGGGGTGCATGTTTAGGTCTCATGAAACGAATGGGAACGAATTCAACCATCTCGCCGTCCTGGCTTGGCCACAAACATTGCGAATCTCGGTTTTTAAATGTCTGTAAATCCAAAACTCACTAGGAAATCATGAAACTTGGCATGGTGTCACTACATGGTACATATAATTGTCCAATTTGGGTGAAGCTATATTACAAGCCTTTTACAAACCAGAGCGTGTCGCAACCCTCGTGGTTCCGGTAGGGAAACATGCCCCTCTTGTGGGCCGAACGATAATCGCTGCCTCTTCTCGCCTTGAACTTTGTTTTCTACACACAACATAGAATAACAGGAGTGTCGGGCTGAAATTTGAAACTGTTCAGGGTTCGTTTGGCCATTGTATATATATTACTAATTACTAAGTTTTCTATGCATTTAATGTAGTCCATAATTCAAATTTGAACTACAACCACATGCTCCAGTGAAGCAAAATGGGTGGGAAATCGTACATGTGTCATTGGGTGCATGTTTAGGTCTCATTTAAGGAATGAGAATGAATTACAAACTTGTCGTCATCCTGAAACAATGAGAATCTTGGTTTTTAAATCCCAGTAAATCAAAAAGTCACCCAAAAAACATGAAACTTAGCACGCTTTCATGACATGGCACATATATGCCATGGTAAAAAATCGTCCAGTTTGAGAAGAGGCGCACACATTAGTAGCCAACGAAGTCCTCTTTGAAACAAAAAGTTGACACGTTAATATCGCAAACGGTGGTATTATATTTACCGTGTCGAAATTTAACCATACTCGGTGGCGTGCGTGCAGCTGTTTGATTAGACGGGACGAGCGCGAGAAGCCCGCCATGCGCAAGCTCGACGGGACGCGTGCGAGCAGTCCGCCATGCAGGCTTGACGGGATGCGTGCATCCTGTCCACCTCGCAGGCTCGACGGGACACGTGCGAGCAGCAAGGCCGCCCATGCTCACTAGGAAGCGAGCTCTTTGACCTCCATGCACGAGCCGCCGCACGCCTCGCTCACAACTTCTCCATTAATGGGTTAATTAAAGCACTTGGACAGAGGGTGTTTGCTTGTGATTCCATGGCAGCATTTGCTTTGTTCGTGTTTTGAACTCATATTCCGCCCTAATTTAAATTGCCACATAGGGCAACGGATAATACGACCACAAATAAAATGGCAACGGATAATAGGATGACAAATTTACAATGGCGCAGATAATAATTGTCTTACATATTCCGGATAATTTAAAATGCCACATGCGGCAAAGCCCGGAAGACACGGGGGCAAGAGAAGAAGGAAATTGCAGACAACGATCTGGGTCGCTACTGTCTCTACTCGTCGATGGATCGCCGGGCGGCGAAATCCTCCAGCTCCTTCTTCAATTCCTCACCACTTTGCTTGAAAGCAGCCACGGATTCCTCCACCTCGTGCTCGCGATCCAGAGCTTCCTCAAGCCACCCATCAGTTCCTCGACGACCGCTTTCAGCGTCATCTCCGAGGCACTGCTCTGCTCATGCAGCATCTTCCAGCCGGCAGCCTCCTCCTCCTTCTCGGCGACCAACTTGAGGAGCTTCGCATTGTCACCCATGAGATGCTCGACGAGGCCGGTCGCCTTGTCAACCGAGGCATCACTGATCTTGAGCAGCTTCATCAAGCCGTCGACCAGCTCCTGCTGCGTAGTGACGCCAGCGAGAATGTCGTCGTCGCCGGCGAAGGACTTCAGGAACGCCGGCTCGTCGCGATGGCCGACGTCGTGAATGCACTTATGAGAGCCCTCGTGTTCCTGTGAGAGCTCGTTCGAGGGCTCCGCGGCGCGCCGGATATCTCTGCTGCGGCTGCGGCTTTGCGCGGGACCTCTCTAGTGCTTCCACGGCCTTGGTCTTTGCTGCCTGGTTATATGTCCACCCTAAACTCCTCCTACCGGTCATGATGGAACGACTTGACAGAAAAAACCAGTTTTGTGGGTGATGAGGAGAGGAACTGTGAAGTGATTTTCAAGTAGGTGGTTTTTATAGCCCGATGCTAAGTGTGAACACATATTAGTTTGATAGTTGTGAACAGATTTGCAATTACTTATTGCGTTGTAATCAGCAATGTGACGATAAACAAGGTCAAAATTTATTAATGGCAGAAGGTTGACCACGTGTTTGCTCGCCGTTGAGGCGGCCGCGGCGCGCTCCGCTCTGGCGACCCTACGCGCTCTGCTTGCCGTTGAGGCAAAGTTACAATGGCAACTGTTAATAATTCTTAATAATTGTCTTACATATCAAGGATAATTTAAAATGCCAAATGCAGCAAGGCCCAGAACACTCACAACCTACATATGCATACAATTATAATAAAATATAAGCTAAAAGGCTGAGCTGGCGGCCTTCCGACGATGGTCTTCTTGGACTCCATGATCAGCATAGCACCCATGCGGCCGTTCACTCCAAGTGTCCCGACCCGCCTCCGCCTACGGAGCTGCTGGCGCTAGGAGGCTCTTGGGGCTGCTGGGCCTCTTCCAGAAGAGCTTGACAGCGTGCAATCACGCGCATGACAACTTCGCGGAACCGCTCCATTTCCATGTCTCTGGCCTGGTAGCAAATTTCGTCGATCACCTGCATCCTCAAGATATCACGTTGGTGATGTTCTACTTCGTCGGGACCGTCAACTCCGCCAAGGATGCGCTCAAGCCTGGCCACCACATCATCGGGATCGAGGTTGACACGGCCGCCGCGGGCAATGATGAAGCCGTAGGCTGCCTTTGTCTTGACTGAATCGCAGAGGTCCTCTGCCCATTCCTTGTGGGGCATCAGGCTCTCGGTGAGCACTGGTGACGGCGGCTCTTCGGGTGGGTCGTCGATCATGCCGCCGAGCAGCTCTGGATCTTTTGCATGGTGGATGGCAAACTGCTCATCACACCTCCTCTGCAATATGTCGATTGTGCTCCCAATGACTGTGACGCCGATATAGCTGTCGATGGGCCATGGTGCCTGCACCGGCCGATGAAGCTCTTGCTCCCCGACCTGCTCCGGCTCGTTCTCCTCGCCGAAGATGTAACGCGGGTAGGCGTCGATGTCGAAGCTTTGGTCATTGCCTGGCATGCTTGGAATAACTAATGGTAGATGGGTGAGGACTAGATCTTCGCAGAGTGTCGCGGCGGTGCGTTGCCGCCTGGGTTATACGCAGCAAGCCATTAGCTGGTGGCGGGAAACCGGTGAGGGAGTAGGCATGGATTTACCATGTGGAGCGCGGGAAGACTAAGTGGAGCACACACACAACCCGAATACCGTATTCGGTGCCACGTGTTATTTATCACACAAGTGTTAATATAAGGAAACGTATGTGTAACTTACTAATCATCACACATGAGTACTCGTAGACGCATCGTGTGCGATACTCCTAGCCACCGCAAGCAACTAGTTTGCATTTTTCAAAGTTTTTTGTACAAACGGAATCGCACACGAACTAACTGTATTAACCGTCTATGTTGTAATTTCTCATCGCAAACAGTTCATCCGAGTCGGCTGTTTGCCACGTATCACACACATCTTGTTAAGTTGAACCGTTTCTGTTGCGTTCGCTAATCGACAATAGTTCGTCCAAGTGAACCGTATGCCCTATATCACACACACCTTGATCTGGCTAACCGTTTATGTTGCACTCCCTAATAGCAAATGGTTCATCGGAGCGAACTGTATGCCATACATCGCACACACATTGATATGGCTACCCGTTTCTGTTGTTCTGCCTCATCGCAAACAGTTCGAACGGGTTAACCATGTGGCCTGAATCGCACACGCAACTAAAATCTGAACCGTGTTTGATGGCTCCGCCATCGCAAACGTTTTGCACCTTTTTTGATGGTTTTTTTACATCCCCGTTTGTGATTAATGCATCGCACACGGTTTCGTTAAAGGGTCTCTGATCATAGTGTTGCGTTAGCAGCATCCTGCAGTAGTGTCTCTTGAGGTCTTGGAACGCTGCTTCGGCCACCGGAGTCCACTCGAATGGGCCCTTCTTCTTCATCAGCTTGAAGAACGGGAGGGCACGCTCCCCCAGCTTGGAGATGAAGCGCCCCAGCGAGGTCATGCAGCCCGCCAGCTTTTGCATTTCCTTGAGAGTCTGCGATGGGCTCATCTCTTCTATCGCTTTGACCTTCTCTGGGTTCGCCTCGATTCCCCTGTGCGACACAAGGAAGCCCAGCAACTTACCTGAGGGGACGCCGAACACGCATTTCTCCGGATTGAGCCGCAGGTCCACCTTACGTAGGCTGGCGAAGGTCTCCTCCAGATCCTGGATGAGGGTCCTTGCCTCCCGAGATTTTACTACAATGTCGTCGACGTAGGCCGTTGCGTTCCTCCCGAGCTGCCGGCCTAGTGCATCAGCCGCTGGAAGGTCGCCCCCGCGTTTCGCAGCCCGAACGGCATGCAGGTGTAGCAGTACACCCCACACGGGGTTAAGAAAGCCGTCTTCTCTACGTCCTGCACCGCCATCTTGATCTGGTGGTAACCTGAGAAAGCATCTAGGAAACACAGCAAGTCGCACTCGGTGGTGGAGTCAACGATCTGATCAATGCGTGGAAGCGGAAACGGGTCTTGAGGGTAGGCCTTGTTGGGGTTGGTGAAGTCGACGCACATGCGTTCCATCCCGCCTTTCTTGGGCACGACGACCGGGTTCGCCAGCCACTCCGGGTATCGAACCTCGCGGATGACACCTGCTTCTTGCAGCTTGCGGGTCTCCTGGACGATGAAGGACTGCTTCTCTGTGGACTATCGTCGCACCTTCTGCTTCACCGGGCGCACATTTGGGCATACCCTTAGGTGATGCTCGATTATCCCCCTCGGGACCCCACCCAGCCGCTTGGCCTCCCAGGCGAATACCTCCTTATTCACGTGCAGGAAATTCACCAATGCCTCTTCTTCGTCCGGGGCCAGGTCGGCACCTATGGTGAAGGTGGCTCCTGAGGCCCCGTCCTCGTCGACCGGCACCTACTTCGTCTTGGCCCGATCTTGATGGAACAATTGCTTCTTCTTCGCCGGCGCAGCCCCCTGGGCCCCAGGTGTTGCTTCGCCTACGGGGTGCGCTGCCGCGGCGGCCCTGAAGGCGAGCTTGAGGGCCGTCAGGGCCTCCTTGGTGTCTCCAGCCACGGTGAGGATGCCGCTGCTCTCTGGCATATTCATGAGGTTGTAGGTGGGATGAGTTGCCGCCATAAATTTGGTCAGGGCTGGGTACCCAAGGATGGCATTGTACGGAAGGCCGATGTGAGCGATGTCGAAGTCGATAAGCTCGGTGCGGTAGTTGTCACGGGTCCCGAAGGTGACAGGGAGGCAGATCTGTCCTAGGGGGCTGGTGGAACCATTACCAACCCTGGAGAAGGGCTTGGTGGGACGGAGCGGGACGTGCGACACGTGGAGCAAGCCGAAAGCTTCCATAGAGAGCACGTTGAGGCCAGCTCCGCCGTTGATGAGGGTCTTGGTAACCGCTACGTTGCAGATGGTGGGTGTGCAGAGCATTGGGAGCGTGCCCGAGCCTGTGGTGGTCGCCGGATGGTCCCCTAAGTCGAAGGTGAGGTCGGCCTTGGGCGCCTCCCATCCCGGAGGAGCTCCCTGTTGCACAGGGGTGGCGCCCATTTGGCGGAAGAACTGCTTGACGTGGCGACCCGAGGGTGGCGCCTGTAGGGCCGCAACGGCGAGGGGCGCTGGTGCTGCGAAGCGCGCGACGAAGAGATCGCGCGGCTCTTCCCAGGAGGCCATAGAGGATCCCGGCAGGTTGAGCAGCCAGGCGCGCGGTACACCGGGGAGGGCCATGGGAAACCAGTTGGCCATGACCTTGTCGTCACCTCTGGCTTCCTGAATGGCCTCCTCGTACGCCAGGAGGAAGGCTGTTGGTTCCGCCGCGCCATCGTAGCGAGGCGGCATCTCCGGCTTGAACTTGTGTGGCCACTACACCTGTTGTAAGGCGGGGGTGAAGGCCCGGAGGCCCATGGCGCCTTCGTGCACGCTCGTCAATCCAGCAGGAGGGGCGGCGCCCGCCATGAGAGCTGAAAGGAGAGGCGAAGCGGACGAAGAAGCGGAGCGGACGGAGAGGCGGAGCAGACGGGGGGTGAAGCTGTTGGGGAACGTAGTAATTTCAAAAAAAAATCCTACGCACAGGCAAGATCATGGTGATGCATAGCAATGAGAGGGGAGAGTGTTGTCTACTTACCCTCGTAGACCGAAAGCGGAAGCGTTAGCACAACGCAGTTGATGTAGTCGTACGTCTTCACGATCCAACCGATCAAGTACCGAACGCACGGCACCTCTGAGTTCAGCACACATTCAGCCCGATGACGTCCCTCGAACTCCGATCCAGCCGAGTGTTGAGGGAGAGTTTCGTCAGCACAACGGCGTGGTGACATTGATGATGTTCTACCGACGCAGGGCTTCGCCTAAGCACCGCTACAGTATTATCGAGGTGGACTATGGTGGAGGGGGGCACCGCACAGGGCTAAAAGATCAAACGATCAATTGTTGTATCTATGGGATGCCCCCTGCCCCCGTATATAAAGGAGCAAGGGGAGGAGGCGGCCGGCCAGGGAGAGGCGCGCCAAGGGGGAGTCCTACTCCCACTAGGAGTAGGACTCCTCCTATTCCTAGTAGGGGTAGGAGAGGGGGGAGGAAAGGGAGAGGAGGAGAAGGAAAGAGGGGGCCGGCCCCCCTTGCCCTAAACCAATTCGGTTTGGGCCTTGGGGGGGCGTGCCTCACACTCCCCTTGCTTCCCTCTATTTCCACTAAGGCCCATGTAGGCCCATTAAGCCCCCGGGGGGGTTCTGGTAACCCCCGGTACTCCGGTAAAATCCCGATTTCACCCGGAACACTTCCGATATCCAAATATAGGCTTCCAATATATCAATCTTTATGTCTCGGCCATTTCGAGACTCCTCGTCATGTCCGTGATCACATCCGGGACTCCGAACAACCTTCGGTACATCAAAACATATAAACTCATAATATAACTGTCATCCAAACGTTAAGCGTGCGGACCCTACGGGTTCGAGAATTATGTAGACATGACCGAGAAACGTCTCCGGTCAATAGCGGAACCTGGATGCTCATATTGGCTCCCACATATTCTACGAAGATCTTTATCGGTCAGACCGCATAACAACATACGTTGTTCCCTTTGTCATCGGTATGTTACTTGCCCGAGATTCGATCGTCGGTATCTCAATACCTAGTTCAATCTCATTACCGGCAAGTCTCTTTACTCGTTCTGTAATACATCATCCCGCAACAAACTCATTAGTTGCAATGCTTGCAAGGCTTAAGTGATGTGCATTACCGAGAGGGCCCAGAGATACCTCTCCGACAATCGGAGTGACAAATCCTAATCTTGAAATACGCCAACCCAACAAGTACCTTCGGAGACACCTGTAGAGCACCTTTATAATCACCCAGTACGTTGTGACGTTTGGTAGCACACAAAGTGTTCCTCCGGTAAACGGGAGTTGCATAATCTCATAGTCATAGGAACATGTATAAGTCATGAAGAAAGCAATAGCAACATACTAAACGATCGAGTGATAAGCTAACGGAATGGGTCAAGTCAATCACATCATTCTCCTAATGATGTGATCCCGTTAATCAAATGACAACTCATGTCTATGGCTAGGAAACATAACCATCTTTGATCAACGAGCTAGTCAAGTAGAGGCATACTAGTGACACTCTGATTGTCTATGTATTCACACATGTATTATGTTTCCGGTTAATACAATTCTAGCATGAATAATAAACATTTATCATGATATAAGGAAATAAATAATAACTTTATTATTGCCTCTAGGGCATATTTCCTTCAGTCTCCCACTTGCACTAGAGTCAATAATCTAGATTACACAGTAATGATTCTAACACCCATGGATCCTTGGTGCTGATCATGTTTTGCTCGTGGAAGAGGCTTAGTCAACGGGTCTGCAACATTCAGATCCGTATGTATCTTGCAAATTTCTATGTCTCCCACCTGGACTAAATCCCGGATGGAATTGAAGCGTCTCTTGATGTGCTTGGTTCTCTTGTGAAATCTGGATTCCTTCTCCAAGGCAATTGCACCAGTATTGTCACAAAAGATTTTCATTTGACCCGATGCACTAGGTATGACACCTAGATCGGATATGAACTCCTTCATCCAGACTCCTTCATTTGCTGCTTCCGAAGGAGCTATGTATTTCGCTTCACACGTAGATCCCGCCATGACGCTTTGTTTAGAACTGCACCAACTGACAGCTCCACCGTTCAATGTAAACACGTATCCGGTTTGCGATTTAGAATCGTTTGGATCAGTGACAAAGTTTGCATCAACGTAACCATTTACGATGAGCTCTTTATCACCTCCATAAACGAGAAACATATCCTTAGTCCTTTTCAGGTATTTCAGGATGTTCTTGACCGCTGTCCAGTGATCCACTCCTGGATTACTTTGGTACCTCCCTGCTAGACTTATAGCAAGGCACACATCAGGTCTGGTACACAGCATTGCATACATGATAGAGCCTATGGCTGAAGCATAGGGAACATCTTTCACCTTCTCTCTATCTTCTGCAGTGGTCGGGCATTGAGTCTTACTCAACTTCACACCTTGTAACACAGGCAAGAACCCTTTCTTTGCTTGATCCATTTTGAACTTCTTCAAAACTTTGTCAAGGTATGTGCTTTGTGAAAGTCCAATTAAGCGTCTTGATCTATCTCTATAGATCTTGATGCCCAATATATACGCAGCTTCACCGAGGTCTTTCATTGAAAAACTCTTATTCAAGTATCCCTTTATGCTATCCAGAAATTCTATATCATTTCCAATCAGCAATATGTCATCCACATATAATATCAGAAATGCTACTGAGCTCCCACTCACTTTCTTGTAAATACAGGCTTCTCCAAATGTCTGTATAAAACCAAATGCTTTGATCACACTATCAAAGCATTTATTCCAACCCCGAGAGGCTTGCACCAGTCCATAAATGGATCGCTGCAGCTTGCACACTTTGTTAGCTCCCTTTGGATCGACAAAACCTTCCGGTTGCATCATATACAACTCTTCTTCCAGAAATCCATTCAGGAATGCAGTTTTGACATCCATTTGCCAAATTTCATAATCATAAAATGCGGCAATTATTAACATGATTCGGACAGACTTAAGCATCGCTACGAGTGAGAAAATCTCATCATAGTCAACACCTTGAACTTGTCAAAAACCTTTTGCGACAAGTCGAGCTTTGTAGACAGTAACACTACCATCAGCGTCAGTCTTCTTCTTGAAGATCCATTTATTCTCAATTGCTTGCCGATCATCGGGCAAGTCAACCAAAGTCCACACTTTGTTCTGATACATGGATCCCATCTCAGATTTCATGGCTTCAAGCCATTTTGCGGAATCTGGGCTCACCATCGCTTCTTCATAGTTCGTAGGTTCGTCATGGTCTAGTAACATAACCTCCAGAACAGGATTACCGTACCACTCTGGTGCGGATCTTACTCTGGTTGACCTACGAGGTTCAGTAATAACTTGATCTGAAGTTCCATGATCACCATCATTAACTTCCTCACTAATTGGTATAGGCGTCGCAGAAACTGGTCTCTGCGATGAACTACTTTCCAATAAGGGAGCAGGTACAATTACCACATCAAGTTCTACTTTCCTCCCAGTCACTTCTTTCGAGAGAAACTCCTTCTCCAGAAAAATTCCGAATTTAGCAACAAAAGTCTTGCCTTCGGATCTATGATAGAAGGTGTACCCAACAGTCTCCTTTGGGTATCCTATGAAGACACGTTTCTCCGATTTGGGTTCGAGCTTATCAGGTTGAAGCTTTTTCACATAAGCATCGCAGCCCCAAACTTTAAGAAACGACAACTTTGGTTTCTTGCCAAACCACAGTTCATAAGGTGTCGTCTCAACAGATTTTGATGGTGCCCTATTTAACGTGAATGCGGCCGTCTCTAAAGCATAACCCCAAAACGATAGCAGTAAATCAGTAAGAGACATCATAGATCGCACCATATCTAGTAAAGTACGATTACGACGGTCGGACACGCCATTACGCTGTGGTGTTCCGGGTGGCGTGAGTTGCGAAACTATTCCGCATTGTTTCAAATGAAGACCAAACTCATAACTCAAATATTCTCCTCCACGATCAGATCGTAGAAACTTTATTTTCTTGTTACGATGATTTTCAACTTCACTCTGAAATTCTTTGAACTTTTCAAATGTTTCAGACTTATGTTTCATTAAGTAGATATACCCATATCTGCTTAAATCATCTGTGAAGGTGAGAAAATAACGATATCCGCCACGAGCCTCAACATTCATCGGACCACATACATCTGTATGTATGATTTCCAACAAATCTGTTGCTCTCTCCATAGTTCCGCAGAACGGCGTTTTAGTCATCTTGCCCATAAGGCACGGTTCGCAAGTACCAAGTGATTCATAATCAAGTGGTTCCAAAAGTCCATCAGTATGGAGTTTTTTCATGCGCTTTACACTGATATGACCTAAACGGCAGTGCCACAAATAAGTTGCACTATCATTATCAACTCTGCATCTTTTGGCTTCAATACTATGAATGTGTATCACCACTATCGAGATTCAACAAAAATAGACCACTCTTCAAGGGTGCATGACCATAAAAGATATTACTCGTATAAATAGAACAACCATTATTCTCTGATTTAAATGAATAACCGTCTCGCATCAAACAAGATACAGATATAATGTTCATGCTTAACGCTGGCACCAAATAACAATTATTTAGGTCTAAAACTAATCCCGAAGGTAGATGTAGAGGTAGCGTGCCGACCGCGATCACATCGACTTTGAAACCATTTCCCACGCGCATCGTCACCTCGTCCTTAGCCAATCTTCGCTTAATCCGTAGCCCCTGCTTCGAGTTGCAAATATTAGCAACAGGACCAGTATCAAATACCCAGGTGCTACTGCGAGCATTAGTAAGGTACACATCAATAACATGTATATCACATATACCTTTGTTCACCTTGCCATCCTTCTTATCTGCCAAATACTTGGGGCAGTTCCGCTTCCAGTGACCGGTCTGCTTGCAGTAGAAGCACTCAGTCTCAGGCTTAGGTCCAGACTTCTTCTCTTGAACAGCAATTTGCTTGCTGTTCTTCTTGAAGTTCCCCTTCTTCTTCCCTTTGCCCTTTTTCTTGAAACTGGTGGTCTTATTGACCATCAACACTTGATGCTCCTTTTTGATTTCTACCTCCTCAGCCTTTAGCATTGCGAAGAGCTCGGGAATCGTCTTATCCATCCCTTGCATGTTATAGTTCATCACAAAGCTCTTGTAGCTTGGTGGCAGTGATTAAAGAATTCTGTCAATGATGCTATCATCCAGAAGATTAACTCCCAGTTGAATCAAGTGATTGCAGTACCCAGACATCTTGAGTATATGCTCACTGACAGAACTATTCTCCTCCATCTTGCAGCTGTAGAACTTATTGGAGACTTCATATCTCTCAATCCAGGCATTTGCTTGAAATATTAACTTCAACTCCTCGAACATCTCATATGCTCCATGACATTCAAAACGTCGTTGAAGTCTCGGTTCTAAGCCGTAAAGCATGGCACACTGAACTATCGAGTAGTCATCAACACGTGGCTGCCAGGCATTCACAATGTCTGCAGTTGCTGGCGCAGGTGGTACACCTAGCGGTGCTTCCAGGACGTAATTCTTCTGTGCAGCAATGAGGATAATCCTCAAGTTACGGACCCAGTCCGTGTAATTGCTACCATCATCTTTCAACTTTGCTTTCTCAAGGAACGCATTAAAATTCAACGGAACAACAGCACGGGCCATCTATCTACAATCAACATAGACAAGCAAGATACTATCAGGTACTAAGTTCATGATAAATTTAAGTTCAATTAATCATATTACTTAAGAACTCCCACTTAGATAGACATCCCTCTAATCCTCTAAGTGATCACGTGATCCATATCAACTAAACCATGTCCGATCATCACGTGAGATGGAGTAGTTTCAACAGTGAACATCACTATGTTGATCATATCCACTATATGATTCACGCTCGACCTTTCGGTCTCCGTGTTCCGAGGCCATATCTGTTATATGCTAGGCTTGTCAAGCTTAACCTGAGTATTCCGCGTGTGCAACTGTTTTGCACCCGTTGTATTTGAACGTAGAGCCTATCACACCCGATCATCACGTGGTGTCTCAGCACGAAGAACTTTCGCAACGGTGCATACTCAGGGAGAACACTTATACTTTGATAATTTAGTGAGGGATCATCTTATAATGCTACCGTCAATCAAAGCAAGATAAGATGCATAAAAGATAAACATCACATGCAATCAATATAAGTGATATGATATGGCCATCATCATCTTGTGCTTGTGATCTCCATCTCCGAAGCACCGTCATGATCACCATCGTCACCAGCGCGACACCTTGATCTCCATTGTAGCATCGTTGTCGTCTCGCCAATCTTATGCTTCTACGACTATCGCTACCGCTTAGTGATAAAGTAAAGCATCACAGGGCGATTGCATTGCATACAATAAAGCGACAACCATATGGCTCCTGCCAGTTGCCGATAACTCGGTTACAAAACATGATCATCTCATACAATAAAATTTAGCATCATGTCTTGACCATATCACATCACAACATGCCCTGCAAAAACAAGTTAGACGTCCTCTACTTTGTTGTTGCAAGTTTTACGTGGCTGCTACAGGCTTAGCAAGAACCGTTCTCACCTACGCATTAAAACCACAACGATAGTTTGTCAAGTTGGTGCTGTTTTAACCTTCGCAAGGACCGGGCGTAGCCACACTCGGTTCAACTAAAGTTGGAGAAACTGACACCCGCCAGCCACCTCTGTGCAAAGCACGTCGGAAGAACCAGTCTCGCATAAGCGTACGCGTAATGTCGGTCTGGGCCGCTTCATCCAACAATACCGCCGAACCAAAGTATGACATGCTGGTAAGCAGTATGACTTATATCGCCCACAACTCACTTGTGTTCTACTCGTGCATATAACATCAACGCATAAAACCAGGCTCGGATGCCACTGTTGGGGAACGTAGTAATTTCAAAAAAAATCCTACGCATACGCAAGATCATGGTGATGCATAGCAACGAGAGGGGAGAGTGTTGTCCACTTACCCTCGTAGACCGAAAGCGGAAGCGTTAGCACAACTCGGTTGATGTAGTCGTACGTCTTCATGATCCGACCGATCAAGTACCGAACGCACGGCACCTCTGAGTTCAGCACACGTTCAGCCTGATGACGTCCCTCGAACTCCGATCCAGCCGAGTGTTGAGGGAGAGTTTCGTCAGCACGACGGCGTGGTGATGATGATGATGTTCTACCGACGCAGGGCTTCGCCTAAGCACCGCTACAGTATTATCGAGGTGGACTATGGTGGAGGGGGGCACCGCACACGGCTAAAAGATCAAACGATCAATTGTTGTGTCTATGGGGTGCCCCCCTGCCCCCGTATATAAAGGAGCAAGGGGAGGAGGTGGCCGGCCAGGGAGAGGCGCGCCAAGGGGGAGTCCTACTCCCACTAGGAGTAGGACTCCTCCTATTCCTAGTAGGAGTAGGAGAGGGGGAAGGAAAGGGAGAGGAGGAGAAGGAAAGAGGGGGGCCGGCCCCCCTTGCCCTAAACCAATTCGGTTTGGGCCTTGGGGGGCGCGCCCCACACTCCCCTTGCTGCCCTCTATTTCCACTAAGGCCCATGTAGGCCCATTAAGCCCCCGGGGGGGTTCCGGTAACCCCCGGTACTCCGGTAAAATCCCGATTTCACCTGGAACACTTCCGATATCCAAATATAGGCTTCCAATATATCAATCTTTATGTCTCGACCATTTCGAGACTCCTCGTCATGTCCGTGATCACATCCGGGACTCCGAACAACCTTCGGTACATCAAAACATATAAACTCATAATATAACTGACATCCAAACGTTAAGCGTGCGGACCCTACGGGTTCGAGAATTATGTAGACATGACCGAGACACGTCTCCGGTCAATAACCAATAGCGGGACCTGGATGCTCATATTGGCTCCCACATATTCTACGAAGATCTTTATCAGTCAGACCGCATAACAACATACGTTGTTCCCTTTGTCATCGGTATGTTACTTGCCCGAGATTCGATCGTCGGTATCTCAACACCTAGTTCAATCTCGTTACCGGCAAGTCTCTTTACTCGTTCCGTAATACATCATCCCGCAACAAACTCATTAGTTGCAATGCTTGCAAGGCTTAAGTGATGTGCATTACCGAGAGGGCCCAGAGATACCTCTCCGACAATCGGAGTGACAAATCCTAATCTCGAAATACGCTAACCCAACAAGTACCTTCGGAGACACCTATAGAGCACCTTTATAATCACCCAGTTATGTTGTGACGTTTGGTAGCACACAAAGTGTTCCTCCGGTAAACGGGAGTTGCATAATCTCATAGTCATAGGAACATGTATAAGTCATGAAGAAAGCAATAGCAACATTCTAAACGATCGAGTGCTAAGCTAACAGAATGGGTCAAGTCAATCACATCATTCTCCTAATGGTGTGATCCCGTTAATCAAATGACAACTCATGTCTATGGCTAGGAAACATAACCATCTTTGATCAACGAGCTAGTCAAGTAGAGACATACTAGTGACACTCTGTTTGTCTATGTATTCACACATGTATTATGTTTCCGGTTAATACAATTCTAGCATGAATAATAAACATTTATCATGATATAAGGAAATAGATAATAACTTTATTATTGCCTCTAGGGCATATTTCCTTCAGAAGCTTCGACGCACCCCTACCTGGCGCGCCAAATGTCGAATTACGGGTTCCGCAGACCCTTGAGAGGTTCGAACTCTGGGGTGCGCATGAATAACACTCTCTCCCCAGCTCGCTCGCTCAACGATCCCACGGCCTAGCTCGACGAACCCAAAGAACGAGAGACACAGAGATTTATCCTGGTTCGGGCCACCTTGCGGTGTAATACCCTACTCCAGCTTTGTGGTGGATTGCCTCGAGGGGCTGAGGATGAACTAGTACAGTGGACGAACAACCTCGGGAGGTGAGGTGTTCTTGAGCTCGATGAGCTGGTGAAGGTGGAATGGCTCCGATCCGAGCTGCCCCACTATGGTGGCGGCTAGGTCCTATTTATAGTAGCCTTGGTCCTCTTCCCAAATGTAGGCGGGAAGGGATCCCACAATGGCCAAGTTTGAAGGGAGACAACTAGTACAAGCTATCCTGACAAAAGGCTCTAGTGGTGACGCTGCCGTGGGCTCCGCGATGACCCCCGTCCCGCCGTCCTGGCGGTCTTGGTCTTGTTGCACCGATATGGAAACCTTTGCTTGATTCCTCGGTACTCCGCGCCTGCGCTTGCCTCCTTAGCACCAAAGAGGGAACTGGTACACTGCGCCCGCTGGCGCCCGCCTGGCCTTGGTCGTCATGGCTCACATCATGTGAACCTCACGAGGTGCACCTTGCATAGATATCTCCGCTCCTCGGGAGCCAGCCTAGTGAGGCCGCCCCAGGGAGGTCTTGGCGTCGTCCGCCTCGCGAGGGTCTTGAGTTGTTGCTGCTGAAGCTGGGCCATACCAGGCCATTGATGGAGCCACGCCACAGGCCGCAGGCAGGCAAGTCTGGGTACCCCGTTCCCAGGATGCCGACAAGGCTCACTAGGGACACGATGTTTTTTCTATGTATTCACACATGTATTTGGGTTTCCGATCAATACAATTCTAGCATGAATAATAAACATTTATCATGAATAAGGAAATATAAAATAACAACTTTATTATTGCCTCTAGGGCATATTTCCTTCAAGGAGGACTTGGGCACTCTGTGTGTTCTTGCCATTGCATTAGTTGCATCGGTTTGGGTTCTCCACGGTGATTCGTGGAAGTGAAAGTTGAGAAGCTTATTACTCTTGGGTGCTTGGTACCCTAGAGCTTGTTCCTCTTGAGTGCTTGGGCACCCTAGACGGTTGATGTTGTCATAAAGCTCAATCAATGTGGTGTAAGCTTCGGGAGCCTCCAATTAAGTTGTGGAGATTGCCCCGAGCAATTTGCATGGGTTTGGTGACCGCCCTCAAGGGTCTCCAATTGTACGAGTTCAGTGACTGCCCTCAAGGGTCCCTTAGCGGAGTCATGTCACCTTGCATTGTGAGAGGGTGTGAGAAGAATACGGTGTGCCATTGTGGCGTTTGAGGAGCATTGTGCCTCCACGCCGCTCCAACGGAGATTAGCATCCGCAAGGGTGTGAACTTTGGTATACATCATCATCTCTGCGTGCCTCGGTTATCTCTTACCCGAGCCCTTTACTTATGCACTTACTTCGTGATATCCATCATGCTTCAAGTTATATATGTTGCTATCACATAGTTGTTTATCTTGTTTAGAATAAGTTGTTGGTGCACTTAGTTGAGCCTAGCTTATTTAGGTTTTGTGCTTGACAAACAAAACGTTAGTTTTATTCTGCATTTGTTAAAGCCAAAACCCTAATTATTTTAAAGTGCCTATTCAACACCCACCCCCTCTAGGCGACATCCAGGTCCTTTCAAAAATACATAGCCAACAAAACTATGTCCGTTGTCGCCGACCAACCATATTGCCCTTTCGGTCGATGGTTCATTCCTCGAGCAGGACATGACTGCTGCAGCTGGTATGGTGCCTAGGAGGCATGATGGAAGCATGATCTTTGTTGCATATCAGTTTCTCTTCAATTGCAATGATGCTCTCAAAGCAGAGATTCGCGCATTGATGCAGAGGATGGCTCTTGACATCCAACATTCAGTATGGCCGATCATTGTCCATCAGACTTACTATAATGGAAGGTGGAGGAAGTCACCCAGGTCTGAGGGTTATCACTCATGCCCCAGAGCCTCATGGATACAGCTCCATAGGAAGCGTCGAAGCATGATAAGGAAATGTGTGTTCCGGACTCAGGCACAACATAGAGGGGACAAAGGCCATCACCGGGCCCATTCCCATTTGGCCACCTTGGTGCCCGAAGGTTAGCGGCTAGGGATAAGTTGTGAAACGAAAATCTTGATTGCGGCAAAAGGGCCTTTTGTAGAGGTCAGAGCCAGGACAGGCTCGACGACTAACAAAGACTTCGGTGGGCCAACCTGGAACAGAAGATCCTCCAACGAACGAGGCGCCATGACAACGCATTTGGAGTTCCCCTAAAGCAAGGCCGGAGGTCCGGCCCGCAATTCGCACATGTCATAGTTTCCTCTAGTCCAAATGTACATCTAAACGAGATCTGGCTCCCTACATAAAGCCAAGGGCACTATGAGTGATGCGTCCGAGCATATGACAAATAACAAGGTGAACTTGTCCTTAAGTAGGCGCCTCCCAAGCCACTAGTTGAGCCAGAACCCAGAATAGAATGCCCTCTCCATCACCTATGGAGACGCTAGTACCCGCATGGATCTCATGCTTAATCCGCTGGAGAGACATCCAAAACTAGGAGCCTCGTGTGTCATCATAGGCTAGGAGGGGGCGGTTATGCAAATATTTAGCCTTTACTAGTTACATCCATATCCTCCTTCATCCCTCAAGGTCGTCCATACCCATTTTTTAAAATATTAGAGTAATTCAGACAATGAAACTCAAGAATGCCAAGCCCCCCCTCCCCCCGGTCCTCAGGATTGCAGATATCCTTTCATTTCACCATGCGGTGTTTCTGATGGTTGTTAGCTTCCTTATCAAAGGATCCATAGACACCCTATAGAGGATGTACATCCCCATCATATACATGGGGAGACTAGATCAGCTGGAGTTAATTAGCATGGTTTTACTCTCCTTGGAGGTAAACCTGTGGTGCCAAGGCTCCACCTTAGCCTTGGTTTACTCTACTAGTGTATCAAGGTCCTTAATTTGGATCCTAGTGTCACTCAGACGCACCCCTAAGTAGGTTATTTGAAAGGAGGATAGTTTGTAGTTTAGATTGTTCGCAATCTGTTGATGCTGTTCAAGAGGGTAGCTCATGACCATCACTTCGCTCTTCTCAAAGTTGATCTTGGGGCGAGACATGGCCAGAAAGCATAGAAGTTGGAACCTAAGATTGATAACGTCAAGCTTTGAGACTTTTGCCATCACACGTGGTCCGGGGTGTAGCTCACTGACCTGGGGAAGTGTGGACTCGACATCGATCAGATGTGACCAGTGGTTCTCTGAGGTGGGGGGGGGAGGAGAAGGTGTGGGTTTGTGACATAGGGTACTCGGCTGGTACAATGGAGACTCACACGGTAATAGTGGTGAGGCGTGCAAGAGCAGAACACCACGATAAGACCGGGGCACTCGTGGTCAAGCATGTGGTTAGACAATTGTGGAGGGTGTTTGAAGGATCAAAGAAGATGAGTACATACGGATTTCCAGTAGAACGAGTGACACCCCTTTTAGACCATATCTATCGAAGGCATCCTCAAACTCACCAAGAATTGAAGGTCACATTCAAGGACTAAGGCCCTGTTTGTTTGGACTTTTGCGACATTTAAAAAAAACAAAAAAGCTACAAAATTGGTGCTATTTGCTCCAGCTTTTGGCTTATACCATCATATAACAATATTGATTCATAACACAAAAAGCCGAAGCACAAAGTCCCTATTTAGAAGCTTTTGTGCCTTTTTTTGCCAAAGTGAAAAACTGCAAAAGGAAAAGCCCAAACAAACGGGGCCTAAACAGCCTTCCTACCATGGTTACATCCATAGCCCCATGAGCTACACATGTTCAAGTTCTAGAAATTTTAAAGATAGAGCTCGCACATGCCACTCAAATTAAAGGCTATGGAAGAAGGAAATTTTAATGCAGACGTTCTTTAGATTTAAGTGGGTCGTCCAAATTAAACTCCAGCTTCGTTCAAATTAGGGTTCTTTAGATAGAAGTACATGTCAAAATTAAACTCGGGCCAAGTTTGGATGTATGAATTGGAGAGCTCAGTATGATTAGGCTGGAATGCCCAATCACCAAATCAAATACTGAGCTAGTTGTTGTCCTATTTCTTCTACGTACATAAAAGTCTGTGCCGAAGTACTTTATGCAAGATGCGCATATATGTGAATCGGGTTTTCTAAATTTGTGAGAAACCGCCGTGCTTCTCACGGCCACACGCAGCCACATGCAACAGTCAAATACCCCAAAAAGATAGCCTGCATAGCATGCATAGTGCAGCAATCTTATGCGACACGCACATGAACATCAGTGAGAATCAAAGTCGAAATAGGACAAGCCATAGACATTATTGTTCCAGTGCCTGTCGAAGGCAGCTACAGCATCCATCCATAATTAACAAACGGATTAATAAGGATATAGCAAAAGAAAAGAAGAAGTAAAAATAGAGCTCCCAGCGAAGAACATACAGATGGGTCTCTCATCTGATCAGCAAGGAAGGGCCTTCTTCTAGCCTAGATAACCAAAACGGTAACACTCACTCTCTTCAACGACAGTTACTGATCCGCGACGCAACAGTCTCTAAGGCCACGACTAGGGGTTTGTTGCCCGGAATTGCTGCCCTGGACGCCGGCTTCAGACGAGACAGACTCAGTGCAACATCGCGCGAGGCGAACGGGGGCGGACTGGGGTCTTGGATGGGCTCACCCTGCACAATCCAGAACAAGCAAACAGTTGAGTACATCGCCGTAAATCAGCTTTACAAGTAACAATGATTCAAAACACGCATGGGAAGCAAGTGCTTGCCTGACAGGAAGGGAGCCAAGAAGCATGCCACTGCAGTTCAGGGCCAAAATTGCTCCTTCTGCCTACATGTACAAATATAAGAAAAAGGTCAAAAGGGCTAGACAAGACTGTAAAGGCCAAAAAAACATCACATAGAAATATAACAATTAGGTATAAAGCTTTCAATCAATCAGTTGTGACATTATGCTGACACACAAACGAAATCAGTAGATTTTTAATTTTTTTGCAAGGAACAACATTAAATTAGACAATAATATACCAAGGAGAACATTATAATTAATAAGTAATGAATCTTGAATGTGTCGTGCTTATAAGAAATGTAGAGTGCAATTAGGTAGAAGATGGCTCATGTTTGAACATAGCAAGAGTAGCAACAAACTATGAATCAATCATAATAGTATTTCCAAACTTGATCAGCTAAGATACACTCTACTGACTAATGACATCAGACCAAAACTTCTACCATATGGACCTTATAAAAGCTTTCTACTTTTATCCCAACTTCTGAAACTTTCCAAGTGACTAGACACTAGTTTGAACTAGTTAAGAGTGGAAGCAGCACTTGAATAACCAAATCCTTAACACCCCCAATTCCCAAATAGATGAAACTTTGATGTTATTTTTGCACAGAATACTTAAGTAAAACATTATACAATATTATATTGTGAACAAGTTTTATGAAAAACGCAATGATGACAATTCCACATAAAACATAAATACTTTTTAACAATCAGTTGTTAATGATAATGAAATTTGACTGCACACTTTCTAAAGCATCGTATATTTGGGACTTAGGTAGTACTCCCTCCGTCCCATAATATAAGAACGTTTTTGACACTACTAGTAGTGTCAAAAATGTTCTTATATTATGGGACAGAGGGAGTACAAGATTATGGTAACTTGGCGCAAAGAAAATGGGGACCAATCAGCTTATAGCAAGATAGGTAATTGGGCAATTAAACCAGTAACCCAGGAATATAATAGAGTAAGGGGTTTCTTTTAACAAATATTTCACTATGGACAAAATGTTTCAAACAGGTAGGACAGTATCACATTTTGAATCGAAAGATTTAATAGGAGAAATCAGGGAAATGTTGGTTGAAATGTAAGCAACCGCGTGAAGGAAGATTAAAAAATATACCGAACTCGCAAAACAAAAGGTTTAGGCAAAACTTGGCCGGTGATCATTTCCACATTTCCACCCAACTAAAATAAATATTTTTTTATTAACAATTAGTTGTCAATGATAGGGAACTTTGACTGCTCTTTCTAAAGCACCATCTATTTTGGGGCTTAGGTGGTGGCATAGAATATTATGACAGATTGGTGCAAAGAATATGGGAATCAATCAGTAATGCTCAAAACATAAACCGATAGAACAGTTAAGTGGCCAAATAATCCCTGCTTGGTGGTCAACCGAATAGCCGATTAACTGGCCCGTTCGCCTATTAACCCCCTACTCGCCAGCCAACCGAGCAGTTACCAGTTAATGATTTCCTGATCATTGTCAATCAGCTTATGGCAATATTAGCAGCTGGATAATTAAACCAACGGAGAGATATCCTAGACTAAGGGGTTACTTTTGACCATAATCTTACTACCAAAAAAGTGTTCGAAATTTAAAAAAATCTAGTGGGGAGAAATCAGATAGATGTGGTTAAAATTTAAGCAAAATATTTTAAAAACACTGAAATCACAAAAGAAAAGGTGCTGGCAGAACTGAGGTAATGTTACACCATATAGTACACATCACTCAGTTTCTACGGATGCGCCTTTCTAGATAAGTTAATGTCCGTGCAGTTTTTTGTCTTCTAAAGAAAAAGATCAAATGATGACGAGAACATAAATTTACTTGTCAATTTCATGATCTGTCAGAAACATTGCAGTTTGGGTCTGAATCCAGTAGCTAGGCTAACCTAAAACATTGTGCAATGTGCATTTCGCTTTCAGAATATAACTCTGAATGTCAATCATACAAAGCTCAAGCTTGTTCCTAGTGACAGTCCTTGGTTCATGAAGTCTGATACAACATGTTTTTACAAATTTTGGGTGGAACTTGCCCCCACCTAGAGACCTTGGTTAAGAACAAAATGCATTCTGATCCCTCTTCGTGATGTTCTGCAGTTGCTGTTTGGTTAAACATGAAGGCTATACTGCAGATGAAGGGAATAACACAGAATCTACGCGGTGGGGATTAAAACGAAACTAGTGGGGCATGTTGTTCGCGACTTGTATGAGATGGCTGCTGCTTTCCAGAAGGATTCAGCACTTCTGGTGAGCAAAAAATGTCCTTGAGTTTCAAATCATAAAGCAAGCAGTTTGCTGCATGTTTTGCAGGATGGTTTCAGAATTCAGATTGAATGGAATTTTGTGCATTCTTAGTGTTATTTTGGAGCAGCTTTCCAGATTGTTATCATGACAAGAAGTTGAAGTACTGTCGTTAGTATGCACCAGAGGCCAAAATGTTTGGCCACTCTACAATTTATCTGATGTTTCCTGTAAGAACAGATATCATGTTTCTAATAATGGAAAACAGAAGATACGTGTGAAGAAATTATCACAGGAATGGTCAGATGTTTGGCAACTAATATCCGATGTTTTTTGTAAGAACAAACATTGTGTTTCTGATTATTGACATTGCAAAGGAATGATCAAACGTAATACAAAGAAAAGGAGAAAATGATGTGTGGCGCAATGCAAATGTCAAAGGATGGTCAAATTAAGTTTGACTGTGAAAATAACACTTCTATAGAATAAAATAGTGTAGCAGATGGATAATTACAAACACAAAAGGTTTCCTTAGTTCTATCTTTGCAGTTTTTTATTATGCAAAAAAAAACAGTTATTGGATTAGAAGGAAAATCTTCTATTTATCTACGCTATCCACTCCAAGGAAATTAGCAGCATTTGGAAGGTCAAACAGTATATTCTTGATAACTTATGGTGAATTTGAGTACAGTATCAAGCTTTGCTTACCTGAACAAACTCAACAAAGGCAATGCACGTGGCATGCACGTAATCACCGAGCAGCCTCAGTCGAGCAACCTAATTGGAAAGGGAAAGTACCAATGTCTTGAGGAAATGACTCATCTTAGTCATATAAAAACATGTGTTAGGAAGATAAAAGCATTTGAACATACCTCCCCACAAATTCCCTCAAAGAAATTCTTCACAACATCCTCTGGAACCTACATGTTCATGAAAGGATAACTAAGAAAGCAGAAAGATGCAATACAATCACCATATCAAACTCCATGTGAAATCACCAAAGAACACAAGGATGTTTGGATTTATCGTTTCGAATTGTCCTTTGGCTTGCTTATTTAACTTTATTCTAGATCATAATTGAAATGGCCACTGCTACAAAATAAGAAATGAAGTAATACATCTCTAAATATTAACTTGGGAGTATTGGCACATTACACTTACAAAAAATACCAACATTATTATAAAAAGGGATATCAAAACAAAAGAAATCTGGTAGACACATAAACTCAGCCATCCATTCCGATTAAGATCTAATATCGACCCCCTATTTTAAGACATATGACTGAAATTTATATGCAAGTCTGAAAGGACAATCTGCTTTAGACTCTGCCTAGTCTTCAACTCGTATAATGTAATGTATCATGTGGTATTGAAGGAATTGCTTTAAAATTAGCAATAGCTAGCGGGAACCCATAACCCATCATAATGGGTCATCTTTATGTACATTCGTTCAAGGAAAGGGGTTTCAGTTCCAGCTAATTCCAGGTACCTAATACCATATCAGGTTACTAAGTTTACAATCACAACAAACCAACATAACAAGCTAGTCCTCAAACTGTTCACCAGAAAAAGGAAAGAGTGCAACTCGCGCTTTTGCAGGCTTTCGGGATACATATTATTATAATTTACTTGCTCAGTTGTAAGCGTAACAGAAATGAAAGACAGGGCAGCATACATTTTTGTCAATGTTAGTACAGTACACAGTCCTGGATACCATTTCTTTCTCGTCCTCTGTCTGCACAAAAAGGAGAGCAGATTCAGGCTAATATTATTACAGAGCTTGGAAATCACCTACTAGTAGGATCCAAATTTGCAGAAAACTATGCGACTAAATATGTTCACTTACTCGAGGAAGAAATTTGGGGTTCACGGGCAAAATTGCAGTCTTAGATGGCAGAACTCTGACAGGATAAAAACCAAGAATGGTTCCACCAAGCGTTAGAGCTGCTCTTGCACCGACTGCAGAAAAAGCAGAAATTCATCCAGGATTGCTTCTTACAACATAAGAGTTATGAAATAGCAATTTATATGTCGAAGATACTACCATCATCGGCGAACTCGATAAAAGCAAAGCGCATCACTGAGTTTGGATCACCACAGATACGGCAATCTACCACCTACAAGTGCAAAAGATGGTTATAACATTACTGAGTTTCAACAATGACATAAACAAGCAAGTATCCAATATTGCCTATATATAGCAACTACTTAAAGCAGGGGCAGATCCAGGAATTTCAGGATGGGGGTGTATTTATGCACAGCTATTTACACCACATCGCTTTAAACTCGGTGTATAGGGATATAACGCCTGTTTCGTAGAAGATACTAATTCCCATCAATTGATGATTATGACAATTTTCAGGATGGGGGTGTATTTATGCACAACTATTTACGCCACATCGCTTTAAACTCGGTGTATAGGGATATAACACCTTTTTATAGGGATATAACACCTGTTTATAGGGATATAACGCCTGTTTCATAGAAGATACTAATTCCCATCAATTGATGATTATGACAATTAGGATAGGACGTTCCAGAATGACTGAAACCAAATATCTGATAGATCAGTAACACTTGAGCATGTTATGTCTATACGGGAGCTAAAGAAAAACAGAAGACGCAGGAGATCCTGGTAACAGCGGACGTGGACTCAAATAATTTAAGTACAAAAGCTGGTGCAAGCACATGACCGAAGGGATGTGCATAAAAAATTGGTGCAACATAAGATGATCTCTCTGTCCCCAAAGGCTGCTGGCACTTAATATTAGAAACTTTAGCGGTTGGGTTATTTAAATGAGGATTGTTTGGTTTTGATCAATTTAGTTGGATTTCTGAGATGAATGAACAAATGGCGCCCCGCCTTTATTGGCAGCAGGTACAAGTGTGGCACGAATATGCTGGTTTGTAACTGATAACTTATAACTAACTAACAGGGATAACTAAACTATACTAATAGATAAGTGTAAGAACAACGGTTAGGCCATATTCCTATTGGGTTGGGACAAGTTATCTCTTATGCCAAGGATCAAAGAGGATTGGCGGAATAACTAAATAATTAATTAGAAAATAACAGAATTATACATATGTTAAACGAGTCAAAACTCTGGAGTCATATTTGTACAACTGTAGTCACAGTACAAACCCATACTTGCTGTGCGCCACAAAATACAAACAAAAATGTGTTCCAACATACTGGATTCAAGATATAAAACATATATGAACTCATCATAGATTACTTGTCAAGATGATGTATTCGACTTAAATAGTTCTGTCATGCAATATTTTAAGCCATTAAGAACAGATCGCTTATTTTATTCAAGATATAAAAAAGGATATACGGACAAACAAGCATCATATGCTATCACAAATAATATTTTCAATAGTAAGGAGTCTAAGAGCATACTTGACCACAGTTTGAGAAAACCTCAGCAAGCTTCTGTTCAGTGACCTGCAAATCGATGGGGTGGGGTGGTGTGGGGGTCAGTCAATTAGGAACAAAAACTGAAAAGAAGAAACTAATACAACAGCTAAATTCTCTTTGATATTCTCACATGTTGATCAATGTCTGAGACATAGACAGTTCGCCGTACACTATCCTCCCTATCAGTTCGCCTTGGCCGAACTCCCATCCTACGTCTCCCCTGGTTGAAGCCATTCCTTCTCTGTAACCACAGACCAATGCAGGTGATCAATATAACCGAGAAAGAAGTGCTGCCTCCTAAAACCCAAACATGGTGAAATGTAGAATTAGCATTGACAAACAAATTTATGTGAAAAAAAACTAACAACAACTGAAAAGCAAACGGATATGAAGTCAACCACACGAATCCAGTTAAACGGACAAGAGATGAGAAGAAATCAATCGATCTATGAGAAAAAACCGTTCACCAAAGTAACGTTCGCGACATCCAAAATTGGTGGTGCTAATATCAAAACCCAACTACACCTAAAACCCTAGAAAAGAGATCAACCTCCGAGCCGATCGCGTGAGAGAGAGATCAAAAAAACCCAAACCCATCAACATCATCATAAACCTCAAATCTGATCGACTGATCTGGCCACAAGGCGTCGCCACTCCAAAGCGCCACGCGAAACAAATCGAAAAAACCGAGCCCGAATCGGCAATTCGGCTCGCGCTTACCCGTCGATTCGGCTGGCCGTTGGCGGATCCGTCGCTGCTGGAGTCTCTGCCCGCTCCGCCCCCGCCACCGACCACCTGCAGCACGTGCATCTGCTGATGCTGGAACGGGTGGTGGGGCGCATAGTAGTCGATCGCGGGCGAGACGAAGAGTGGCGCGTCGGCCGACAGGCGGCGTGCGCCGTCCCCCTGGCGGCGGGAGAGCGGCACGAACTCCTCCGCGGAGGGGTTCAGCTTCTTGAACAGCTCCTCCAGCTTCCTCACGTCACTCTTGTACTCCCTGACCTCGTCCTCCCTGGCCTTGGCCGCCGCCGCCCCGCCCGCGCCCGCCGCATCGGCCCTCTCCGCGCCCGCCCCAGCCGCCGCCGGCACGGCATCGGCGCGGATCGGGCCCTCGGCCGCCACGGCAACCATTTCCGCCCGGCGACGAATCTCACCGCCGATCGCGCCCCCGGCACTAGCGGCCCGTGAATTGGCGAGAAAATCGAATCGAGGACTAAGGAATTGGGCGTGGGGTTGGGTTTTTATTATTTATTGGGGCTGCGAGGAGGGAGGAATGGAAGGGAAAAAGCGTGGAGGAGGCGAGCGAGATCGCTTTCGGGGAGGTTGGCTATAAATAGGTGCCCAAGCCCACTCTTTTCTCTACTGCGACTAATATCCTTTTCCTTTTCGTTTCCGTGCGCTACAAAGTCCTTTCTTGGGGGAAAATAAATCGGTGTGGGGCGTATTCGCCTTTGTTTCTGTCCATTACGCTTCTGTCATCGTGTTTATCCGTTTATTTATTCATCTATTCTTTGCGCCGAAAAAATACTTTCTTGAAGAGAAATTATCATTTTGCGTGGAAGCTTTCTAAAGAGAGATTGAGTTGTATGGGTGTGTAGAATGGCGGGTCATCGGGGTGAACGGTGGGATCTTCTGAGCTTGCGGCCATGTTTGCGGAGTCAGCGTGCACGTATGAAAACATAAGTGAGATGACCGGCAACTCTCACTATGGGCTTCACCGATTATTATGCGGTGCGCATTAAACTGCTGGGAGTTTTGAACGATAGGTATTGGGACGAGAGGGTAGAGTGCAGAGGTTGGTGAGACTATGTCATCTGGCAGATCTGATTGAGGGTTAGGTGGTCGTATGTTACTGCTCATAATAAGAGCAAAACAAGTACTCTCTCTGTCCTAAGATAATTGTCCCAACCTTCAATTTTAGTATAACTTTGTGCTAAACTTAGTATAAAATGAGACATTTATTTCGGGACGGAGGAAGTATGATTTTCTTTTTCCTTATTGTCTGATGTTAAGCGCGCAATAGAATGACCATGTGTTGTGTTAATGTGTTGGGTGTATACATATTTTAGATACTTGTATACTAGTTATTACTTATTTTAGCTGAAACTGTAGAAATTCTTTTTTCACGTACATTTTTTATAATTTAGCGTTGTATATGTCATTGTACAGTGGCTCCCCTGATAAATGTAAATATACATCAATTTAGCATTGTATAGCTCGTTATAAATTTAGGAGTGTATAGGTCAGTATACATTGGTTCCCTATATAAATATAATTATATATCAATATACGGGGTAATGCATGCAATCTTTGGTGTGTATTTTTGTGTCGAAGTTAAGAACAAAATTAGACCATGCAGATTCAGGTAATCAGAAAAGGGGAGCGAGATATGGTGAAGGAAGGTGACCCTAGTCCTATCCTATCCTATATACCTAAATAGTTGATTCCTATGTCAATTTTCTCAACATGCTCACATGTAAACTCACCATATATGCCACCTCATCATCCCACTAGCTGTTTCTCTTCATATGCATGAAAACTACTATTAATATTCTCTCTCAACATGCACACATCCCAACTTAAATCATTCTAATTATATTTCTCTCAACATGCATATGAATTAAATATATTCTATATATATTTACAACTATACAATAATCAAATACAATATATATATATATATATTATTTTTATTTAAATTATTGCAAGCAATCCCTGCAACAACGCGCGGGATATCTTCTAGAACTACCTATTTTCACTGTCATGTAGTAAGTGAAAACGCAGGTTTACTCCCAGAGGGGGGTGAATGGGACATTTTTAGAAATTCGTCAAACTCTGATGAATTTGACGAAGATCGGAGTGAAGAAATAGAAACGTGAGGGAACTAAATCATCACAGGAACAGAAAGCTTGCATACAAGATACATACAGGTGAAGAACATGCAATCATACAGGCATACAGGCATGAGGAAGATGAACTGAAGAAATGAAAACAGCGTGATGAAAGTCTTCAGTTCAAATTCTTCAGAAAGTAGATCGCAAATTCTTCAGCAACGGAAATACTAAAGGTAAGGGTGAGGAATTTGAAACCAGGTTGGCTCGGTGAAGACACGGCGATTTGGTATACCAGTTCCAGCTGTTGTATCAAATGTACGTCTGGTTTAGGCGGTTGAGATGAACTTAGAGGACACTTAGTCCTCGCTGTATTCCTCTTGAGCCAAGGTCACTTAGGCCTCACCCAATCACTCATGGTAAGTCTTCAAGGTAGACTTTCAAGACCTTCACAGACTTGTTCACCGGCACACCACAATGACTCTTGGGTGCTCAGAATTTGACGCCTAACCGTCTGGAAGAATGACAATCTTCAAAGGTAACAGGCCGGTCACACAGTTCAGTGATACTCAAATCACTTTGTCTCTGGTTGGGTTTTTCCTCACTTGGATTCTCTCAAAGTAGTGAGAGGATGGGTTGCTCTCAAATGACAAGTGTCAAGTTCTCTCTATAGCAGCCAACCAATAAGTGGTTGTGGGGGCGACTATTTATAGCCAGGGCAACCCGACATGAAATGTCATAAATGCCCTTCTCAGACATGACCATTGTCAGGATAAGGATCCACTCAACAGCTGGCACGCGGCGCAACAACGGTCATAAGTCGAACTCTCAATTTTATCGGGGCACTGAATTTCCTCACGATAGGCGGATCGCACTGGCGAAATCATAACTCCTCAGTGTGACCAAATTCGTCAGCGACCAGGTGAACTTCGTCGGCGTCGCTAGCAAATTCGTCAGTTGTTCCAGAGATTTCCAAAGGCTTCACTCGAAGCGTCTTGTGTATGTATAAGTTTGAGCATCACTTTGGAAATGTAAAATATGTTTCACCTAGACCCCCTTTAACAGTACAAATTTTCCTATGACTCAAATGAGAAGAAAGAAACTATGAAAACAAAAGTCTTCAAGCTTCATAGTCTTCACATTAATTTCTTCAAAGGCCGTACCAATTTCATCACCAAATTCTTCATTTGAAGAAATATATTTTTAGGGGTTGTCTTCCATGGGTTAAACCAAATCTTCAGGGACTATAACTCCTGTGTACACTCACAAACACATTAGTCCCTAACTTATTTGTCTTCAATACTCCAAAACCACTAAGGGGGCACTTGATGCACTTACAGTAAGCATTGGCACCATAATTGTATGTTTAAGCACTAGCCGGGGTGACTTTGAAGTTGCTTCCCAAGAGGACATGGACAATTTAGTTGTGGATTTCCTTGTGGACTTGATTAGCACTCCAAGAAACATTTCGACAACTTTAAATTTGGATTCAGTTTCTATATTGGCTCTTGATCTTTCGCCGTAAGAATTGGATTTCTGTGGGCGAGTAATTAGAAAATCTAGAGGATACCACGCGCATTGTTGCGGGGATTAGTTGGTAAAAATTTAGATTGATAACATGAGAACCAAAATAAAAAAATACATGACTTATTATATTTGATCATGTATATATAAAACAATATTTATAATATAAGTAGAATAACTAAGTGGAAAGCATTTTCCCATGCATGGTGGAATGTTGTGGTGGGTCTTTTCCCATGCATGATTGCATGTTGAGGTGAGCATTATCCCATCCATAGTTGTATGATGAGGTGGCGTCCTTGCATGTTGAGATAAATAAGCTAGTCGGGATGAATCTCTTAGGTATATGGGATTTCTCAAGACAAAGCTCCTGGCCCCAAGGGTTTCTCTGCTAACTATTACGAAATATGCTTATTGAGATAAAGTAGGTGATTATGGTTGTAATTCGGTATCTCACCAGAAGTGACAACATGATTTGCATGCCAGATCAAGCATTTTTTTCTCTATTAGGCAGGGTTTGTGGATATATGTGATACAAGTCCATCGGACTAATCCATGGCTATGTGTAGTATTTGGCGTCGAGAGTGGCACCAAGAATGGATCAAGTCATTGAGACAAATTGAAAGCGCCTTCATGAAAGGTTAGATCATCCACTCTACCAAAACTTTCATTAGGTGTAGGGCACCTCCTCTATTTTTTCAAATTGGACATTTCCAATGATTTTGATTTGGTATCTTGTATGTACCTAATTCACGTTATACGAAAAGACAATATTTGGACAGCAAACCACTACTGCAGGATGCTGCTAACGCGACACTACAATCAAAGACCCTTCGACGAAACTTTGTGCGATGCATTAATCGCAAATGATGATGTAAAAAAGTCAAAAAATATGCAAAACGTTTGCAATGGTGGATACATCAAACACGGTTCAGATTTTAGATGCGGGGCATACAGTTGATCCATACGAATTGTTTGCGATGAGACAGAACAATAGAAACGGGCAACCATATCAAGGTGTGTGCAATATACGGCATACAGTTCGCTCCGATGAACTGTTTGCTATTAGGAAATGCAATAGAAACGGTTAGCCAGATCGAGGTGTGTATGATATACGGCATACGGTTCACTCAGATGAACTGTTTTCGATTAGGGAACACAACAGAAACGGTTGAGCTTAAGAAGATATGTGTGATATGCGGCATACAGTTCACATAGATGAACTGTTTGCGATGAGCCAAAAGAACACAAACGATTCGTGTAAACAAGATGTGTGTGATACGCGGCAAACAGCCCACTCGGATGAACTGTTTGCGATGAGAAATTATAACACACACGGTTACTACAGTTAATTCGTGTGTGATTCTGCGTGTACAAAAAAAAATGCAAACTAGTTGCTTGCGGTGGCTAGGAGTATCGCACACGATGCGTCTGCGAGTACTCGTGTGCGATGATTAGTAAGTTACACATACCGACAAATGGTCTATGATGTGTAAATTCTAAACTTCTAGCAACCCTATTGCTTGAAGTTAATGGTTGACCTTTCATTCTTAGACCATTGGTTATCGAATCACCATTCTAACATTGATCGTGCTACCTAAGCCCATATGTCGGTTGCACCTTTCAACCATTTTTTTAATTATGTATGATTTACTCAAGCATACATCATTATATCATTTGATCTGACTAATGTTATCTCCTTGTTCACATAATTGTGGAAACCCATCTTTTGGAAATCTCGATGAATTGTCGCTGAGTTCATCAGCTATCTCCTTATCCGTTCATTGGTTTAATGATGAGCTCTTATTTCGGAACTCGCTTCCATAGTACATTTCCCGAGAATCTTACAATGTCTTCTCGTCAATTTGTGTTGCACCTTTTCTTCTCAGGCATCCTGAGTCTGGGGTATCCTAACACTGATCAGACCTGAATCTCGGTCAGATATGATGGTTGGAACATATTTCCAAGAGTTATAACATTGATCCTCATATGACCCGGTAAGGTGATGTCATGCCTAGCACATCTGACCGGAGGACCTAGTGTTATAGTTTCCTTTTTAACAAGGTTAACCATTTTTCCACGAGGAAATTGAATGCCTTGTTTAATAAGTTTATCCTGATGGATCCTTTGTATATCCGAAGTCTGGCCTTTGCTTGAAGGCCATGTCAATGCTATCTCGACGCATGTCTGTGGTACTCCTATCATCAATAAGAACATTTGAAGCACAGTGCTAAATTTTCTTAATCAAATTATCCAAACATCGTTGTATGGGTAAAGTCATGAAATTTCTCTCCCCTTACCAAAATGGTTTTCTACTTTCTATCCTGTCATGAATATCATGCTCCGCTTGTCCTTGGGAAGGATATACCCCCGAAATATGTGTGTATACACATTCTCATTTCCATTGTTCTGTTTAAACTTGATAATCGCATTTTCCTTTCCATTGTCTTGTTTAACCTTTCTTGTAATCTGACTTAACTGAGCAATGATAATTCCCTGCTTAGTAAACACCTCGTTGTACAACTGTGTCAGTAAGACCCTGTTACTTTTGTTGATGACATTCCGGTAACCACCGATGGACGAGAACTTTGCCTATTGGTCCGCCTCGTTTCAACGAGTAGGAAAATGGTTCTCTTCGTCCCTCGCCCTTGGTACCAACGATGCTGCCAACATAATTGACCGATTATTCTCTGACGTGCCTTGCTTACATGATCGTGCAAGACGTCACCCCTCTTCCTACTTTTTACCCACATGGTGGGCCCATAACCCACAGTTCCACAGGATCGAAACCCGACTCTTCTGTACACCCCTGTTCGCAAGGTTGTTCCTTGCGCGTGGCCTCGTATGTAATTCATGGACCACCTTCCTAGTGATCTATTCTGGTATCAGACACAATACTTATTCTCGTTGTTGTGCACCCCTTTCACACTCTGTTTCAGGCAACGAACGATTGCCTATCCACTTGAAAATTCTTGTTGCACCTTCTTACCTTGCTCTCGATTTGTTTTATTTGTTCAACTCGAGAGAAACTCATGTGTTCATTCATGGGATAACCCCCAGATGATTACCCTTATAGCATTCTAACGTTGTCATGTTGCCCCTTACTTATTATTAAGTACAATGGAGTTCCCGAAGGAAAGGACGAATTCACCATGATGACCTTAAGCAGAGAAATGAAGATGTCAATGTAATGGATCGACCTCTTCGAGAAGAGCAACCAAAGACGAGAAGATCCGTTAGAATTTTGTAACCAGAACTTTCCCCCTTACTCCCCTCTTAAATCTCGGGACAAGATTTCTTGTAGTGGAGGAGAATTGTGACGCCCGGATAATTAGACTACAGTAATTCCCTGCTAATGATGCCATGTCACCTCGGTTACTGTTGTTAATCCCGCGTTAGTTCGAATCCAGTCCAAATTCAAATTTAAATTTAAGTCAAAAATAAAAGTTTTCAAACATAAAATCTAAAATGTTCAAAGTGTGGCAAATAATCCCTTGATATTTGTCATGTTGGAACCAACCTCTTTTGATTTCCCCAAATGCCCCTGGGAATTAATTTTTGGTCCAACAACAATTAAATCGGCCTTTTCTATTTCTAAAAATGGTTAGACAACTCCTTTTGACCCCATACTTTTTTTGTTCCATCTTAATATATTGCGTTGGAATTATGTGCCAAGTTTTGTTCAAAACAAAACTCATTTGTTACTAAAAGGAAATGCAAAACTGAGGCTAAAGATGATAAACAGAAAAGATAAAGGCAAAACATCAAAAGGGTTAAAAACAGAAAACAGAACCCCCTCCCCCAGTGGGCTTCGTGGCCCAGCCGGCCATTCAGCCGGTCAGGCCGGCCCACTCCCCGCACGCCCGCCTGGCCTATAGGCCACGCCCCGCTAACCCTAACCCACCCCCACTATCCCCACTTCCCCCACCTCTCGAACCACTCCGCTCCCTCTCCCTCGCCCGATTCTGGATCGAGCCCCGACCGCGCCGTCGCCAGACCCCGCCGCCCTGCCTCGTCCCCGCAGCCCCTTCCTCAACTCCTCCTCGACCCGATCTGGACGGCGCTCTGCTCCCGGCGCCGCCACGCGCCGCTGCCCGAGGACCTCGTCGCCCGGCGCCGCTCCACCGTCGCTGCCTCGCCTCCACCTCGACGGCTCCAACGAGCCTCGCCGCCCCGCTTCTCTTCAACGCTGGTGAGGCCACCAGCCTCCTGCTCCCCCTGCTCTCCGTCGTCGATCCGACCACCGCGCCGGCGCACGCCCTTGACCACCGCATCGTACGCGCGCCGACCGCGCTCACCGCAGCCTCGCCCCGCCCGGCGTGCCGTCGCGCGCGCCCGCAGCCGCGCCAAGCCGCACCCGCCATGCTGCTCCTCCCCGGAGCGCTCGCACCTGCCGTGGCCCGCACCGCCGCAGCCTCCCCTGCTGCCTCCATCGCCTGCCCGTGCTGTTGCCGCCCGCCTCGCACTCCACCCCGCGGCCGACGCCCTGCCGCTGCACCGCCGAGCCTGCTCTGCCACGCTGGCCGCTCGTCACGTCTGACCACACCCTCTGCCTTGCTCCGCATACCCCGCTGCCGGCCTCGACCATGGCCTTGCCGGGGCCAGGTCCGGCCACCGCGCCCCTGCCCCTCCCCTGTGCGCGTTTGTGCACAGGAGGGAGGTGGCCTGAGCCACTTACAGGTGGGGCCTAGCCCCCTGTTAAACGAAAAGAAAAATGAAAAAGGAAATGAAAATTATATATATATATACTAATTAAATAATTAACCTAATTAAGTTTGCTTAATTAACTTAATATTAATTAAACTGTTTAGTTAAACTCTAATGGAAGCTAACTCAATGACAGCAAGGACCCACCACCACTGTTCACTTTGACCAGTCAATGATGACTGGGCAGTTGACCCAGTCAACTGGCCCACCCTTCCATACACTGGCTGGGTACCCATAGCCTTTTTCTTATTTATTTTCGAGATATAAATAATTCCAGAAAATGATTAAAACTTTGGAAATTAATATAAAATAATATGTAACTCGGATGAAAATACTTTGTACATGAAAGTTGCTCAGAACGACGAGACGAATCCGGATACGTAGCCCGTTCGTCCGCCACACATCCCTAGCATAGCAAACACGCAACTTTCCCCCTCCGGTTCATCTATCCGAAAACGCGAAACACCGGGAATACTTTCCCGGATGTTTCCCCCCTTCGCCGGTACCACTGTAACGCCCCGAGACCGACGCTCCAGACGGCTTCCATGTTTTTTCGTTATCGTTGTGTGTATTTATTTGTTTGTTGCATTCAGCATCGCATTGCATCCGCATGTTTTCATAAAACTTGCATCCGCTCATAGTTGCCGCGTCCCCCCTCGCTTTTGTTGACCGTTCCGAGACCAACCTTGTTCTTCGTTTTTCCCTCTTGCCTAAACCGGAGTCTCTCTGTAAAGTGCACAGACCCCCTCGCTTGCTCGTCCGAAACTTCTCCCGAACCCGACCCGCTCAGTCATCACCGTTGCATACAGTTCATCCCCAAACATCTATAAAACATCTCCATTTTCTTAATTGGACTCCATAGCCTATTTTATCTCGACCATCCAATTTTAATCGGATGATCCAAATTTCCCTCCTTTCCATATATATAGTCCACTCTTAGTCTATTTTGAGACCAAACCCTAAAACCTAGGGGATCTGTCCCATCCATTCAGTGTCCGCCGCCACCAACTCACCATCTACCTCAGGATCCCTCCCGATCTCGAATCCACCAATCAACAGCCCCCTCCATCCACCAGCGCCTCCTCTGCTCGATCCCGAGGGGATCACGAGCAGCATCACCACCAGGACCCCGTTGCCCCTTCCCCTTTTCTTCTCCTCCGTCCCTCCTCCCTCTGGTTCTCTCCCTCGTCTCTCATGCCTCTCCCTCTCTGTACCAGGAACAACCATGGTTGGCCGCAGCTCCCTCGCCGCCGTTTGCACCAGGCCCAGCCGGGTGACTGACGGATCCGTCCTCCCGCGTCCACCCCCGCATCCCGCTCGTCCCGGAGCTCCCTTGCTTCGCCAAGTCCAACGCCGTGGGCGCCTCCTTTGCCCAACCCCGTCTCTGTCTCGATTTCGCCATGGCCGTCCGTCCATGGAGATGAGTCGTGCCGCCCTATTCACCTGTGACCTCGGGTCGCCTCTGCGTCGTCCTCACCACCCGCTGGTGAGCTCCTTGCGTCGCCTCCGGCCCCTTTCTTTTCCTCGCGCCGCGCCGCTGCTGACTTCTCCGCCTCGCCGTCGTTTTGCTGCAGGAGCCGAGGCCGTCGCCTCCCCAGTTCGTCGCGCCGCCTCCAGTTCCGCCGGATCCGCCGCCTGTAGGCCCTTCCTGGCCGGATCCCGCCGTCGCGCTGCCGCTCCTCGCCCACAGCTCTGCCCAGCCGCCGCCATCTTCTTCCCGGAGGTCCGCCGACGCTGCAAGTCCCGCTGCCGCCTGCTTCCTCTCGTCAGAGACGAACGAGCGCTCGCCCGCGTGCGTTGACCGCGCCGGCGTGGACCAGGCCTCGATCGCCTCCAGCCCAGCAGCCCGCGTCCTGCGCCAGTAGACGAACCCAGCACCGACCGGGCCAAGAGCCCATGGTGAGGCACCCGCATCCTGCGCCCAGTCCGCCCAACAGATTCGGCCCGTGTCATGTTTTTTTCCAGTTCTGCGAATATAGCATTATCCCAGGTTTTACTGTTTTGCAGAAAAACCCTTATGTTCATGCATCTAATAACTAATTAACCATGCATCATATTAAAATGTTTTCAACATGTAAAGTGCTTAGGATTTCATCTAGTTTCATAATCTGCTATTTGCATCCATGTTTAAAATGTTTAAAATGTTGTTTGTTTAATTTTGCTCAAATGCCATGCTAAAATGATTTATTTCATAACTAATTAACCGTAACTCAGAATTTAATAAACTTTATATGTAAATGGGGTGGAAAAATGCATAGATTAACATGGAAGCATTACTTTGCATGTTTAAGAACTCTAAAATATGCTTTAGGATAGAACAGTACCAATTCCAAAATATGCATATGAGGATTTTTCGGAATTGTTATTTGTTGTTCCGGCCTCATTTAAACTTGCCTAAATAGTTAGTTTACTTATGCTTCACCTCTTGCCATGTTAATCAACATTTAATATTGTTGGGTACATAACCGAGAGAACTAAACAATTGATGTGGTGTTCTGTCAATATGCAACTCATTGCATATTGAGCTCCACTTAACTTGCAGTTTTGTTTGTGCACTTTGCCATGCCATGCCTCTTTAAACCGGACATGCATCATACTTGATTGTGCATCATGCCATGTTTATGATTGTGTGTTTACCGTGATGTTTGCTTCTTTACGGTTGCGCTTCTCCTTGATAGTTCCGCTTACGTTGCGGTTGTGAGGATTCGTTCGTCTACGTCCGTTTGTCTTCTTCATGGACTCGTTCTTCTTCCTAGCGGGATCTCAGGCAAGATGGTCATACCCTCGAAATCACTTCTATCTTTGCTTGCTAGTTGTTCTCTCTATTGCTTTGCCGCGCTACCTATCACTTGTTATATCATGCCTCCCATATTGCCATGTCAAGCCTCTAACCCACCTTTCCTAGCAAACCGTTGTTTGGCTATGTTACCGCTTTTGCTCAGCCCCTCTTACAGCGTTGATAGTTGCAGATGAAGTTGGTTCCATGTTGGAACATGGATATTTTGGGATATCACAATATCTCTTATTTAATTAATGCATCTATATACTTGGTAAAGAGTGGAAGGCTCGGCCTTACGCCTGGTGTTTTGTTCCACTCTTGCCGCCCTAGTTTCCGTCATACCGGTGTTATGTTCCTTGATTTTGCGTTCCTTACGCGGTTGGGTGATTTATGGGACCCCTTGACAGTTCGCTTTGAATAAAACTCCTCCAGCAAGGCCCAACCTTAGTTTTAACATTTGCCACCTAAGCCTTTTTCCCTTGGGTTCTGCAGACTCAAGGGTCATCTTTATTTTAACCCCCCCGGGCCAGTGCTCCTCTGAGTGTTGGTCCAAACTAGAGCACCGTGCAGGACCATCCCTTGGCAACTTGGGTTACGTCGGTACCTGTACGCTTAGCTTATCCGGTGTGCCCTGAGAACGAGATATGTGCAGCTCCTATCGGGATTTGTCGGCACAGCGGGTGGTCTTGCTGGTCTTGTTTTACCATTGTCGAAATATCTTGTAAACCGGGATTCCGAGACTGATCGGGTCTTCCCGGGAGAAGGAATATCCTTCGTTGACCGTGAGAGCTTATAATGGGCTAAGTTGGGACACCCCTGCAGGGTATTATCTTTCGAAAGCCGTGCCCGCGGTTATGTGGCAGATGGGAATTTGTTAATGTCTGGTTGTAGAGAACTTGACACTTGACTTAATTAAAATGCATCAACCGCGTGTGTAGCCGTGATGCTCTCTTTTCGGCGGAGTCCGGGAAGTGAACACGGTTCTTGTGTTATGCTTGAACGTAAGTAGTTTCAGGATCACTTCTTGATCACTTCTAGTTCACGACCGTTGCGTTGCTTCTCTTCTCGCTCTTATTTGCGTATGTTAGCCACCATATGCTTAGTGCTTGCTGCAGCTCCACCTCACTACCTTCTCCTACCCATAAGCTTAAATAGTCTTGATCTCGCGGGTGTGAGATTGCTGAGTCCTCGTGACTCACAGATTCTACCAAAACAGTTGCAGGTGCCGATGACACCAGTGCAGGTGATGCCACCGAGCTCAAGTGGGAGTTCAATGAAGACCTTGGTCGTTACTATGTTTCTTTTCATGTTGATCAGTAGTGGTGCCCAGTTGGGACGATCAGGGATCTGGCATTTGGGGTTGTCTTCTTTTCTTTTGGTTCCGTAGTCGGACCTATGTGTGTACTCTGGTTGATGTATGATTTATTTAAGTATTGTGTGAAGTGGCGATTGTAAGCCAACTCTCTTTATCCCATTCTTGTTCATTACATGGGATTGTGTGAAGATGACCCTTCTTGCGACAAAACCTACAATGCGGTTATGCCTCTAAGTCGTGCCTCGACACGTGGGAGATATAGCTGCATCGTGGGTGTTACAACCACCTCCTACCACGTTAGGGCACACCTAGCACCGCGCATTGACATGTCTTCCATCGTCATGCTTATGTTTGCATTATATTTATTGTTTCTTCCCCCTCTTCTCTCGTTAGACACCGAGACCGACGCCGCTGCTACCCAGTACGACTACGGTGTTGACGACCCCTCCTTCTTGCCAAAGCAACCAGGCAAGCCCCCCCTTGATCACCAGATATCGCCTATTCTTCTCTCTACTGCTTGCACTAGAGTAGTGTAGCATGTTACTGCTTTCCGTTAATCCTATTCTGCTGCATAGCCTGTCATTGTTGCTACAGTTGTTACCCTTACCTGCAATCCTAAATGCTTAGTATAGGATGCTAGTATTCCATCAGTGGCCCTACACTCTTGTCCGTCTGCCATGCTATACTACTGGGCCGTGATCACTTCGGGGGGTGATCACGGGCATATGATATATACTTTATACTATTACATTAGTTATGATACTGTTCGGAGATGGAGGCTGAAGGGGCAGGTGGCTCCATCTCGGTAGAGGTGGGCCTGGGTTACCGACGGCCCCCGATTGTTACTTTGTGGCGGAGCGGCAGGGCAGGTTGAGACCACCTAGGAGAGAGGTGGGCCTGGCTCTGGTCGGCGTTTGCGGTTACTTCATAATACCACGCTTAACGAGATCTTGGTATTTGATCTGAGTCTGGCCACTAGCCTATACGCACTAACCAACTACGCGGGAACAGTTATGGGCACTCGGCGTCATGGTATCAGCCGAAGCCTTCGTGACGTCAGCGACTGAGCGGCGCGCGCCGAATTGGACTGGAACGCCTGCTAGGCTAGGTCTGCTTCCGGCCGCCCACGCAACATGCAGGTGTGCAATGTGCGATGGGCCAAGACCCCTGCGCCATAGGATTTAGACCGGCGTGCTGACCTCTCTGTTGTGCCTAGGGGGGGCTACGACGTGTTGATCTTTCGAGGCCGGGCATGACCCAGGAAAGTGTATCCGGCCAAATGGGATCGAGCGTGTTGGGTTATGTGGTGCACCCTTGCAAGGAAGTTTATCTATTCGAATAGCCGTGATCTTCGGTAACAGGACGACTTGGAGTTGTACCTTGACCTTATGACAACTAGAACCGGATACTTAATAAAACACACCCTTCCAAGTGCCAGATATAACCCGGTGATCGCTCTCACACAGGGCGACGAGGGGAGGATCGCCGGGTAGGATTATGCTATGCGATGATACTTGGTGAACTTACCATCTACTCTCTTCTACATGCTGCAAGATGGAGGCTGCCAGAAGCGTAGTCTTCGACAGGACTAGCTATCCCCCTCTTATTCTGGCATTCTGCAGTTCAGTCCATCGATATTGCCCCTTTACACATATACCCATGCATATGTAGTGTAGATCCTTGCTTGCGAGTACTTTGGATGAGTACTCACGGTTGCTTTTCTCCCTCTTCCCCCCTTTCCATTCTACCTGGTTGTCGCAACCAGATGCTGGAGCCCAGGAGCCAGACGCCATCGTCGACGATGACTCCTACTACACCGGAGGTGCCTACTACTACGTGCAGGCCGCTGACGATGACCAGGAGTAGTTTAGGAGGGTCCCAGGCAGGAGGTCTTGCCTTTTCGATCGTTGCTACTTTTGTGCTAGCCTTCTTAAGGCAATCTTGTTTAAATTATGTTTGTACTCAGATATTGTTGCTTCCGCTGACTCGTCTATGATCGAGCACTTGTATTCGAGCCCTCGAGGCCCTGGCTTGTATTATGATGCTTGTATGACTTATTTATGTTTTTAGAGTTGTGTTGTGATATCTTCCCGTGAGTCCCTGATCTTGATCGTACACGTTTGCGTGCATGATTAGTGTACGATTGAATCGGGGGCGTCACATTTTTCTCCCCGGCCAGATCTTCGTGTTCGGCGGCTTCGCACTGCGGGCCAACTCGCTTGGCCATCTAGAGCAGATCGACAGCTACGCCCCAGGTCACCAGATTAGTTTTGGAAATCTGGATTATGTCGTTGATATCCGAGGAGACTTGATCTTCCAAGGGTTCACGGCCCCAACCTCCGCTCTGGCCTTAGATCCGGAGCGCATTGCCAGGTCCGAAGACGGGATTCCTGATCCCGCCGGACTGCCTACTGCCACTAAGCCCATTACGGGAGAGCCGGAGGAAGTAGTGTTGCTGGCAACCATCAGGAAGCCGGACTCTTCTCTGGACACTGGCTCCGAACCCTCGGAGTCAGCATCGTGTGAGCTCGGCCAAGAAGTCTCCTTCCCGCTGTACTCCACGGACTCTTTTCTCCCTGGCCAAACCTCGCCTTTAAGCGAGGCTCTGGACTTGATGTGATCCCTCGTCATTACAGAGGAGCAACGTACGAAATACGCCCAGCCCGGACTGGGGGCTGAGAGCGGGGAATTTTACGTCCCACCCACCACCCACTTCATAGCCACTGTCGAGGACTTAACTGACATGCTCGATTACGGCTCCGAAGACATCGACGGTATGGACGATGATGCCGGAGAAGAGCAGGCCCAAAACCCGCCATTTACCGGACGCTGGACGGCCACCTCTTCGTATGACGTCGCACACCCCCTCTGCTTCAGTGATGAAGTAATGGAGCATGAATTCCCAGAAGGGTTTAAACCCATGAATATCGAATCATATGATGGAATGACAGATCCCATGGTATGGATCGAGGACTTTCTTCTCCATATTCATATGGTGATGATCTTCATGCCATAAAATACCTCCCGCTAAAACTCAAGGGACCAGCCCAACACTAGTTAAACAACCTGCCAGAAAACACTATTGGTAGCTGGGAGGACTTGGAAGACGCCTTCCACGACAACTTCCAAGGTACATACGTCCGACCTCCGGATGCCGATGACTTAAGTCACATATTTCAACAGCCCGAAGAGTCAGCCAGGAAATTCTGGACTAGGTTCCTAACTAAAAAGAACCAGATCGTCGACTGTCCGGATGCCGAAGCCCTAGTGGCCTTTAGGCATAGCATCCACGACGAATGGCTCGCCCGACACCTCGGCCAAGAAAAGCCGAAGTCCATGGCAGCCCTCACGACACTTATGACCCGCTTTTGTGCAGGTGAAGATAGCTGTCTAGCCCGTAGCAATAATAATGCAAGCGGACCTGGCACCTCTGAAGCCAGAAATAGCAACGGCAAGCCCCGACGCAACAGGCACAAGCGTCGAAGCAACGGTGACAATACCGATGACACGGTGGTCAACGCTAGATTCAGTGGCTCCAAGTCTGGCCAGCGGAAGAAGCCATTTAAAAGAAACAATTCGGGCTCATCCAACTTGGACCGCATACTCGATCGTCCATGTCAGATCCACGGCACCCCCGATAAACCAGCCAATCATACCAACAGAAGCTGTTGGGTCTTTAAACAGGCCGGCAAGTTAAATACAGAGAACAAGGAGAAGGTGTCGCAAAGTGAGGACGACGACGAGGAGCCCTGTCCGCCGAACACAGGGGGACAGAAGAAGTTTCCCCCTCCCCCCAGGTTAAAACGGTGAGCATGATATACGTTACCCATATCCCCAAGAGGGAGCGCAAACGCGTGCTTAGGGACGTCTGTGCGATAGAGTCAGTCGCCCCAAAATTTAACCCATGGTCGTCCTGCCTGATCACCTTCGATCGCAGGGACCATCCGACCAGTATCCGTCATGGCGGTTCAGCCGCACTGGTCCTCGACCCAATCATTGATGGACTCCACCTCACGCGAGTCCTCATGGACGGCGGCATCAGCCTCAACCTGCTCTATCAGGATACAGTCTGCAAGATGGGCATCGATCCATCAAGGATCAAGCCCACAAAAGCTACCTTTAAAGGAGTAATACCAGGTGTAGAGGCCCGCTGCACGAACTCAATCACATTGGAAGTCGTCTTCGGATCCCCGGACAACTTCCGAAGCAAAGACTTGATCTTCGATATAGTCCCCTTTCCGCAGTGGCTATCACGCACTGCTCGGACGAAATGCATTTGCTCGATTCAATGCGGTGCCACACTATGCTTATCTCAAACTCAAGATGCCCGGACCACGCGGTGTCATAACAGTCAATGGAAACACGGAACGGTCCCTCCGTACCGAGGAGCACACCACGGCCCTGGTAGCGGAAGTACAGAGCGGCCTTATCAAGCAGAGTATCAATTCAGCGGCCAAGCTCCCGGACACTGTCAAATGAGTCCGGACTACTCCGCATCTTGACAGTCCAGCTTGTCAGGAGTTCGACTAGCAATTCGGCCTCCGTCTCAGTCCCGACCAAATGGCGGCGTACGTACCGCGCGTACATAACTACGTACTCAAAATACCATGGGCAAAGACGGAGGCACAACTTGATTGTGGTCCATAATACGGCTCGACCTTCCTCGGGCACACTTACTTTCTGTTTTCTTTTTATCCTTTTTAGGTTTCTTTTCCATAGGCCCCTCACGACGGCCTGATCATCGACTCTTTCGAAGGATGGATATGCCAAGGCGGCAAGCAGCATAGACGTGTGGGGGGAATCTCTAGGTGGTCTTCTTGACGATCACTCTACCTGTTTTCACGACCCGCACACAGCTCCCCCTTGGTCTTGGCATGTTAAATAGCCTTGTTGCCTATCGCACTATTTGTACAAATATGCTTTGATGTATTAATCAAATTATAATGAAAACAGTTTGCGGCCCAACTTATGTGGAACGGGCTTACTACTTCATTTTATTTCGCTATTCTTATCGATTGCACCCGTACACTTTGGTACGCTTTAATTCGCCAGGGGATTCATTGCGCTCCGCACTACGGCAACAAAGTCCGAACACTTTTTACAGTATAGTTTGGCACCTCGAATTTAGCATTATATGCATCGGCTCCGAATCATGTCTTTGGTCAATAGTTGGGTTGCCCGGCTCCTGTGCTTACTACCTTACGTTCCGTCCTATCGGCTAGGGTAGTAAAGGGAGAACTACTACGATTGTGTTTCTGGTTTACCGGGTAAACACCTCAGTAGAGAAAGCCGAAAACTGACTGTCATGATGCAGCGAGAGCTGGTCAACTATTCAGAGGTTAAAATCTCTTGCGATTTTTTCCCGCATTATGCGACGGATCGGCCTCCACCCGATCAGGTGTCTACAGCACCCTAGTCTGGATTAACATATCCTCACTAGGGGCTGCGCCTACATTTCTATTGTCAAACTCCTATGGCTAAGTGAGGGTGATAAAGCCACATAGTCCGATTGCCTGGTTCGTTGCACTAAACACCTCCTTCAAGGACCAAACTCTTGGATCAAGAGTGTTTAGGTTTCAACCCGAACACCCCCGTACTACCTACGTGGGGGCTGAAGCCGACGACTGGCCAACTCTCAGATTTAATAAAACGGCCGCACAAGAAGCGAAATTTTAATAAACAACAAGCATTATATTACATATCAGCTTTGTTTCATAATACATGACGGGATAACATGAATGTATTCATTCAAAGATAATGTCTTTTGCGCACTGGCCCTCTACAATGCGGGATCCCTCCAGGACATCATCAAAATACCGCTCGGGCGTATGGTGCTCCTTGCCCGTGGGCGGCCCCTCTGTCGCGAGCTTGACAGCGTTCATCTTCGCCCACTGCACCTTGACACAGGCGAAGGCCATCCGCACACCTTCGATGCAGATCGACCACTTGATGGCATCAAGCCGAGGGCAGGCATCGACCAGCCGCTTCACGAGCCCGAAGTAGCTGCTGGGTATGGCTTCGGTAGGCCATAGACGAATTATCAAATCCTTCATGGCCAATTCGGCCACCCTATGCAGTTTGGTCAGCTGTTTCAGCTGATCGCTAAAGGGCACCGGATGCTCTGGCGCAAGGTATTGCGACCAGAACAGCTTCTCCGTTGAGCTCCCCTCTTCTGCTCGGAAGAACTCCGCAACATCAGCAACACCGCGCGGAAGATCCGCAAACGCTCCTGGAGAACTCCAAATCCAGGTCAGTCAGAGGTACCTTTTCTTCACAAATTTGCTCTGCATAATAAAGGCCTTACCCGCCGCGATTTTCCTGGCCTCCTGGATTTCCTGGAGGGCGCCCTGGGCTTCAACCCGGGCCTCTTGTGCGCTTTGGCGGGCCTTTGCAAGTTCGGACTCTTGGTCCGCAAACTTGCGCTCCAAGGACTCACATTTCTTTACAGCGTCCTAGAGCTCCTGCTGGACCTCCCCGACCCTTGCCTCGTGTTTTTCGCGGGCAGCTTGTTCCTTCGCTGCTCTCTTCTGGGCCTCGGCCAGCGAGTTCTTGAGGGACTCCACCTCGGTCGCAGCTCCTACGAAATATCATGATAACATGATCAACACAAGCAATTCATATCTTCCTAGATCTGAATAGGTCATTGCATACCTTGCTTGTCCTCTAATTGTTTTTTCACACGGCCGAGCTGTTCCTCGACCCGCTCCAGACTCTGCTTCAGTTTGGAGACTTCGGCAGAATGGGAGGTCGCAGCGAGCATCGACGCCTGCTTATTCACATAGACATGTACGGTTAGTCTCCTGCGAAATTATTTGATCCTCTGTCCGGCTTTTCTTTTCGAACACCGGACAGAGTCTCAGGGGCCACTGTCTATACTATGACATTCTTTTTGCATAAATTACGTCGCATACCTCAAAGCCTGTTAGAAGGCTGGTGCAGGCTTTGGTCAGTCCGCTCTTAGCGGACTGAACCCTCTCAACCACCGTACCCATGAGGGTACGGTGTTCCTCAACAATGGAAGCACTTTGCAGTGCTTCCAGTAAAGTATCCGGTGCCTCTGGATGGACAGAGGTCACCGGTAGAATAGGTGCACCTCCTTCTTTCGAAGGAGGCTGCTTGCCTGATTCTGGAGCCATATGGGCCTCCGGAATAATATTCGGCTGGGGGCCGAATTGGATATGGCCCCCATCGCCAGTCTCCGGGGGGATTTGCTCCCCCATGTGTCCGGCGGCCGAGGTATCACCCTCTGGCACCACCCTGACGGCCGCCTGTATCTCTCCCTGGCCTGGGGAGGTCCTTCGTGACAACATCTCGGCGTCGTCCATGTCCTTGGGAGAGGAGGCCGCCGGAAGTGACCCGCTGTCCATCACCTTCGGATCTAGCAAATTCCCCGAAGATGAGGATCACTGGGGCCGGGTGTGGGCCGGATTGCAGCGCATGATTCGACATATTAAAACCGCGAAGTAAAGAAGTTGGATATATACGTGCATGAGTGCCTTTGAGTACTTACGATTCGGCCAGGGGCTTATCCCTGGGACGCCACTCGGAGCTGCTGTCAGTATCCAGTGCGGGATTATCCGCAGGAGAGACCCTCCCTCTCTTGGATGCCTCTGCATCCAGATTTGTGGAGGCCGCCCTTTTCTTTCTTCCGCCCTCAAGGGGAGAATTGCTTTCCTCCTCCTCCTCGTAGTCCTCGGTGGCGGGGGAGGAGTGGGTTCGGCGTCTTCGGACATCACGTCCGAAGTGCCTTTACGGTGGAGGCCACTTCTGGTCTCCTTGGCCTTCTTCTTAGCCTTATTCTCTGGCACCTAGTAGGGCGCCGGAACCAGCATCTTCGTCAGACGTGGGATTGCTGGGTTTTCGGGTAGCGGGGCCGGACACTGGATCTGCTCCGCCTTCGTTGTCCAGCCCTGAAAAGACAGATAGGGAAGCTTAGACATCTTCCTTGAATGTACGGGTGAAGGATACACCTTGAAATACAAAAAACTTCTTCGGCCACGTCTCGTTGGCCTTAAAAAGCACCTTCCAAATGCCTTCGTGTGTAGCGCTGAAGAACTGCTGCAAGGTCTGGTTCTTGGACGGATCGAACTCCCACAAATTGCAAGTCCGGCTTTGGCAAGGAAGGATCCGGCGAAAATGCATCACCTAGATCACATTGACAAGCTTGATGTTCTTGTCCACCATGCTCTTGATGCGCGTCTGCAGCGCTGTCAGCACGTCCGATGACGCCCAGTCCAGGCCCTTTTCTAGCCAGGAGGTAAGCCGCATTGGGGCCCCGAACTTGAATTCGGGAGCGCGCGGCCCAGGTGGCGTCGCGGGGCTCTGTGACGTAGAAGCACTGCTACTACCACCCTTTGACGGTCTCCACGAAGGTACCTTTGGGCCATGGGACATTGGACAGCTTGCTCACCATAGCGCCTCCGCACTCTGCGTGTAGACCACCCACCACCTTCGGCTTTACATTAAAAATCTTCAGCCACAATCCGATGTGGGGTGGGATGCAGAGGAAGGCCTTGCACACGACAATGAATGCCGAGATGTTGAGGAAGGAATTTGGGGCCAGATCATGGAAATCTAGCCCGTTGTAGAACATGAGTCCGCGGACGAATGGGTGGAGAGGAAACCCTAACCCGCGGACGAAGTGGGGAATGAACACCACCCTCGCATGGGGCTTTGGGGTGGGGACGATCTGCCCCTTGGCCGGAAGCCGGTGGGCGATTTCCTGGGCCAAGTACCCCGTCTCCCGGAGCTTTCTAATGTCCTTCTCCATGACGGAGGAGGCCATCCACTTGCCCTGCGCTCCAGGTCCGGACATGGACGGAGTGCTTTTTTGAGGCGGAAAGGATGGAAGCTTCGGCGCTGGAGCTCGAGAATGGGTGGGCAGAGAGAAAGAAGGCATGGGTGAAAGGGTGAATCCTTATCTCTTTATAAAGGCATCGAATATCAAGCGCCTCCCCACTCGCCTTAAAACTCGCCTATTCCCCAAGGGTTGTGCGGACGGCACGGTGGGATTACCCATGCCCGTATTGTTGAGAATCCCGTGATAAGGGGACACGATCTCTGCTTCGACAAGACATGCCAATGGAAACCGCATCTCGAAACATGGAGCGGGAGGCTAAAAAATGGTTCGAGATAATGACCGTGCAGGGACGTGGCGTCTCACTACAAAAGATGTCGATAGATGGGATTTGTTGATATTATACTCTTTGCGGCTGTATGTGGAGCTTGTTTTGCATAGCCGGACACGTTTTCTGTGTTCGAGGAGTACTTTGAAGTATTCGGAGGAGGAACCCGCCTTGCAATGCCGAAGACAATCTGCGCGCCGGACACATTGTCATTGAAGCCTGGTTCAGGGGCTACTGAGGGAGTCCTGGATTAAGGGGTCCTCGGGCATCCGGGCTATGTGACGTGGGCCGGACTGATGGGCCATGAAGATACAAGATAGAAGACTTCCTCCCGTGTCTGGATGGGACTCTCCTTTGCGTGGAAGGCAAGCTTGGCGTTCGGATATGAAGATTCCTTCCTCTGTAAACCGACTCTGTACAACCCTAGGCCCCTCCAGTGTCTATATAAACCAGAGGGTTTAGTCCGTAGGGCAGAATCATAATTATACAGGGTAGACTTCTAGGGTTTAGCCATTACGATCTCGTGGTAGATCAACTCTTGTAATCCTCATATTCATCAAGATCAATCAAGCAGGAAATAGGGTATTACCTCCATCAAGAGGGCCCGAACCTGGGTAAACATCGTGTCCCCTGTCTCCTGTTACCATCGACCTTAGATGCATAGTTCGGGACCCCCTACCCGAGATCCGCCGGTTTTGACACCGACAGTAGACCTCTGTCTTTTGGGCACCCTTTGATAGGCATCAGTGGTGGTCTTGTCACTCCTGTCCTCAAGCTCTTCTTGGATCTTCTCCACATAAGTCTGAATCTCTATCACCTTGACATCCAAGTCATGAAATTTGGTTTCAAAGATTCTCTCAAGACTCTCTTGATTCTAAGTCAGGGTGGACAATCCTTTCTTAATCCTCAAAGTAGCCCGAATAAGATATCCAAGTTGGTCTTGTTTTAACTTGATAAAAACTTGTGAAGCCTCGTCAACACTTGGCATTTTGGCTGCCTTCTCTGCTTTTGCTTTTGCTCTCTTCTCTTGAGCCTCTACTGAAGTAGGATCTGCAGCATCCATGACAACTGTGTTGTCCTCAAAATCAGGCCTCAAGGGAAGGTGCTCTTTGTCCAACAGGTATATGCCTTTGCCCATCTTGGAGTTGATGAGCATCTGAATGTGTGGAGCATACCCACATGATCTCTTCTGATCAGCAGCTGTCCTCTTGATTGTCTCTACAATCAGTCTCATCACTTTGAACTTTTCTGGCACATCAAACATATGCAGCAAATTGATGGAGTATCCTCTTATCATTCTATCATCTCCAGACTTGGGCAACAATGTGTGCCTCAGAATAGTATTGATTGTGGGCAATCCTGACAGAAGATTATAGACAGAGCCAAACTTGTGATGTTCCAAGGCTGCATCAGGAATCTCCTTATACATATGTGCCATGGAGTTGTGTCCTTTCCTAGGCTTTACATACACATCAGTATCATCATCATGCTCTTCAGGGGCATTGATTAGCTCGGCCCACTCAGCAATAGTAGACTGGTACCTAGTACCCTCAGTCATCCAGGAAATTCTTCCATCTGGGTAGAAGTGAGCTGTGGAATAAAATTGCATGATAAGCTCATCATTCCACTTGGTCAATTTCTAACCCACAAAAGCATCAACTCCATTCATTCTGAAGCTCTCATGAACTCCAGGAAAGTGATATTCATTTTCATCAATGTATTCCCAATCAACCCATTTCATATCACTGCCTATGGGCTTCTTATCCAGGAGCACAGTCTCATAGACGTCCTGCCGTTCCTTAGTGTGAAACCTATAGTCTACAGCAGTTCTCCTCCTTGCAGCATAGGGATCTGACTGTCTCCACAATCTGAGACCTGCATCCTTCCTTATCTTCATGTTTTTAGCCACTGGATGTGTATCATCATGATCTGGGATCTTGGGCTTCAACTTTCCGAGCACTTGGGCTTCATCTTCTTCTTCCATTTCAGGCACTGGGGCCTTGTTCTTTTCTGCTACAGGTATGTTTCTCGTGCTTCTCTTTGGTGCAGTCTTGGGGGCTTGAGCAGTAGCTTTGGGGGCAGTCTTGGGCTTTGATGGAGTAGCTCCAGACTTGATGGCATCCCCCATCAGCTTCTGAGCTTTGGGTGCTGGTGCAACATCCTCTTCTTCATCTTCTTCCTCATCAGATGAGTGCCTCTCAAATTCAGCCATGGGATCAACTCGCTTGCACCATCTCCCTCTCTTCCTTTCCTTCTTTTTCTTGCCCTCACTAGCAGCCTCTCCAACAGTTGATTTGGAGGCTTCAAGAGTTGAGGCTCTGGCCTTAGACATGGGCACTCTCTTGGCAGGAGCCTTCTTGTTCAAACCAGGCTTGGTTGAAGCTGCTGTGCCAAACTCTTTCTTGACAACCTTCTTCTTGGAGCTGACCTCCTCCTCAACAGTAACATAGTCTTCATCCTCTGAATCTGAGTTTCTCTTCTTCCTTGTCCGTGTTGCTCCCTTGGGCAAGTTGCTTGGGGTGCTTCTGCTACCCTCATCATAGCTGCCAGAGGGACTAGTGCCCTCACATAGGTTAACTTGCTCCACGGACTTGTTTTGGCTGTCACTTTGATCTGACATTGCTGACACTGCAAACTGAAAGCTGACCCTGTGAATAGATGTAGTTGAGATAGAGTGGATGAGCATCACAAAGTGCGGTGATTTTGCAAAACAATTGAGTCAAAAACTTAGTTTTAGTTTTCTACAGAAAGCATTTCGGGGCTACCGATTTGTTAAAATCGGTGACACCGAAGCAATATTAGAGTCTGAACTAGTGAAATCAGTCAGACCGAGACACAGTTTGGTGACTCTGAGATTGCTAGGGTATCACTGAGAGTTGAACTCGGTCGCACCGATTTGCAAGTTTCGGTCAAACCGAAAGTTACAAGTGCAATGGCCTAGGCCAAATCGGTGAGACTGATTTCTACAACTCGGTCAGTCCGAGATGAGTTCGGCGGAAACCTAACCCTAAATTTTCAAATCAAAACTAATCTAAAGGAAGTTTTTGCTAGATAGAAGTATCTCAAACGTAGCAAGAATCATGGCATTGTCTTTGTGCTAGGAATCAGAGTGAGAAAGCACAAAGGATCGAACTCATACCCTAACTTGGCGATGAGCTCACTACGGCGGCAACGGCGGTGAAGATTCCCATTGACAGCGGCGGAGACCAGCGGCAGGAGGTCGCTGGCAACGAGGAGACGATCCGGAGACTCGAGCTGGCAGAGCAGGATACGCGAGGGCGAAGGGTTTCGGAGAAATTTCCAAAATTTGACCCGTGGGTATATATATCCTGACCCTGTCGGTGTGACCGAGTGGAATGACTCGGTGGCACCGAGATGCAGAATCGCAAGTGGTTACTGCAACTCGGTGTGACCGAATAGTTCAAATAGGTTGCACCAAGATTGAAAACCTAGATCAACTCAATGAAC